>NW_006400091.1:764301-808201 GCF_000299155.1 Elephantulus edwardii | reverse complement strand
AAAGTCATATTTTTGTTGCCTTGGATTTGGTTTAATTTTCCTCAGCTTCAGCTTGAATTTGCATATGAGTAGTTGGTGGTCTGTTCCACAATCATCTCCTGGCCTAGTTTACACAGCTGATATTGAGCTTCTCCAGCGGTTCTTTCCACATATGTAATCGATCTGATTCCTATGCATACCATCAGGTGAAATCCATGTATATAACCTGCGTTGATGTCTCTTAAAAAATGTATTTGCTATGAATAAGACCTAAATAAATTGGAAAATGTGCCTTCTTCATGGGTAGGAAGACTCAATATTGTGAAAATGAGAATCCTACAAAAAGCAATCTACATGTTCAATACAATCCAAATACAGAATACAAATTCATTTTTCAAAGAGATCAAAGGAGAAATTATCAAATATTTTTGGAGAGGAAAGAGACCCCGAAAAAGCAATGCAGTTTTGAAAAACAAAACTAAAGTGGCAGTCATAGCACTTCCTGATCTTAAAGCCTACTACACAGTGGTAGTAACCAAACAGTATGGTACTGGTACAACGACAGACACATAAATCAATGGAACAGAATTGAGAACCCAGATATAGACCCATCTATCTATGGTGAACTCTCATTTGACAGGAAATAAAACTTATCAAATGGGGAAATGACAACCTCTTCAACAATTGGTGCTGGCAACACTGAACTGCTGCATGGAGAAAGCTAAAACAGGACCCGCATCTCACACCATACACAAAAATCAACTCAAGGTGGATCAGAGACCTAGGAGTAAGGCCTATGACAATAAAGTTCATCAGAGAAAAACTGGGGTCAAGCTAAAAAGACCTAGTCTATGGTGTAAAAAGACTGCCAACTATAGCCAGAAATGCTCAATCTGGAGGGGATAAAATTGATGAATGGGACTTTCTAAATATTAAATCTCAATGTGTACCAAAACTTTTTCCAAAAAGGTGAAAATAAAATCCTACTGGCTGGGGGAAAAAAAATTTGACAATACCATTTCAGACAAGAGTCTCATATCAAAAGTTCACAGAATCCTACAGTTCATCCACAGAAAAAGACTGATAACAAAATTCCAAAATAGGCAAAAGCCATAGAAAGACTTTTTACAGAGGAAGAGATTCAGATGGCCAATAGCTACATGAAGAAATGCTCAAAAATCACTGGTAAAAAAAGAGATGTAACTCAAAACCACAATGAGATACCATCTCACTCCAGTAGCGGTGGCAACTTTAACAGGGCAGCAAGTAATAAATGTTGGAGAGGATGTGGCTAGACAGGAACTCTTATACATTGTTAGTGGGATTGTAATTTGGTACAACTATTCTAGATGGCAGTATGGCATTTCCTCAAGAAACGAACACAGAAATTCCATATGACCCAACTATTCTTCTGCTTGGAATATAGCCTGAAACAATGAGAATTGTTTCACCAATTCACAAGAAACTTGTACACCAATGTTCATAGTAGTGTTATTTTCTATTATAAGAACATGGAATGTCCATGTCTCAAATATCCAACCACAGTCAGATGGATAAGAAATTATGGTACATTATTTAGCAATGATTTTGTAAATTACCACTTAACTTGGGAGGAAGTGGAGAGCATTATGCTAAGTGAACTAACACAGTTCCATAAGGACCAATATTGTACAAGAAAGACCATTTTGTAGAAATAGGAAGGTAACTAGTAAAACGTATATGAGGATCCAAGGTTAGGGGAAGCAGAGGTGTGAGGATGGGCAGGGGGTAGGAGGTAAACATAGGGTCACACAATTTGGTAGGTTAAGGGAGGGGTGGGTAAAGGAAATGGGAAAAGTTCAGTGTGAAAAACAACGTATACAAACTTTGTAAGTATACCAGTATAAAATAAAACTTTATTTAAATTTAAAAAAAGAAAACAACCTACAAAGTATAGTGCTGGTACAGACACAGATACATAGACCTATGAAATAGAATTGAGAACCAGAAATCAGTACATCTACCTACGGTCAACTGATCTTTGAAAAGGAGGTGAAACTCATTAAAGGGAGAAATGACAGTCTTTTTAACAAATGATACTTGACAAACTTAACAGCTATCTTTAGAAAATTGAAACAAGATCCATACCTCACACCATACATAAAAACCAACTCAAAGCATAGAGGCCCGCACACTACCAAGTGCCAGAATACATGGTACCTGACAGGAATTGTCAGCTGGGGCGAGGGTTGTGCATCCGTAGGCAACATTGGTGTGTACACCAGGGTCTCCCAGTACATTGAATGGCTGATCAGGTTCGTGAACTCAGATTTGACCCCAGGTAACATCATACGATTCCCTCTTCTCTAGCATCCCAACTTCATCTCTCTGGACCTGCTTGTGAATGGAAATACATTTGCTGCTAATTGGAGCTGTCCTTGTAACAAATCTTCAAAAATTCCTCAGTCCTTGGGGTGGGGAGGAGGGAGAGGAGAAAGAAGTGGAGAGGTTGATAGAGGCTGGGAAAAGCAACGAGGAAATTAAGAGAAGGCAAAGTCGAGAAAATGAGAGGTAGACTTGAGAGAGAGATTCCAAGGAGATTGTGAGGAGAGTCAGAGGGAAATAGAAAGATAGAAATGGACTATCAGACTCTGGAACTGAGAGAGACAGAGTTACCACACGTCATGAGGTCTTCGTTCTGGGAGTGGCCCCTTTCCTCACCCTGCATGTTTCCTGTCCAGCTGACTCACAGCTGCATGTTCTCTGCTGATGATCTGCTGTTGTTCCATTTTGGTTTTGAACAACAGTACACATGCTTCTACATTTGCATACTCACACACTGAAGGGTGTTGTCTATTGTAGGATGCCTTAATTTTTTTTTTATGAATAAGAATTTTATCTCCATTTCAGGAGAATGAGAAACAAATTCCATTCATTTTGGTGCATATCCTTCTGGATTTCTCTCTGTACATATATTGTTAATATGAAATGATGGTTTATATTCTACCTGCTGCTTGCTATCTTTTGCCTCCATTAAATAAATAGATGAATTTCCTTCAAAAAAAAAGATCTAGAAGTAAAAGAAAAAATTAGAAAGATCATCAGAGAAAAAAATAGAAACCAGTTTAGGAGCCCAAGTCTATGGTATACATCTGCTTTCAAACATGCTAAAAATGCATGATGAAGAGATGATAAAATGGATGAATTGGACCATCTAAAAAGTACATACTTGTGTTCATAAAAATGTTCTCAAAAAGGGTAAAAGTCCTACTAGGAAAAATATTTGACAATGACACTCTCTTGAGCTACCCCTCTACCCTTCCAAGCATGATGTCCTTCTCCAAGGACCAGTCCCTCCTGTCCACATGCCCAAGTTATGTGAGACAAAGCTTCAAAATCCTAGCCTCCAGGGAGAAACCTGGTTTCACCCTCTCCAAGACAGATCTATTTGTTTTCTTGGCAGTCCTTGGTATGTTCAAGACTCTTCTCCAGCACCACAACTCAAAGGCATTGCTTATTCTTCTTTCATCCTTAATCATTGTCCAACTCTCTTATTCAGAGCAAGTAATTGCAAAGACCATGGCTTGGATCAATCAGGTGCACCTTAGTTTTTAGACTGACATTGTTGCTTCTCCATACTCTGGAGAGGTCCCTAACAGCAGATTTACCTAATGCAATTCATCTTTTGATTTCTGAGCAAAAGTGCCTAGTATTGATTGTGGAGACAAGCAATCAGTAATTGTTAACTTCAATCTCTTCTCCATCTATCATGGTCCTGCCAGTTGGCCCAGTGGTGAGAATCTTTGTTTTCTTGATTTTGAATTTCAGTCCATATTGAAGACTACAGTTCTTGTCTGTCTTCAGCAAGCGTTTCAGGTCCTCCTCAGTTTCAGCAAGCAAGGTTGTATCATCTGCATTACATAGGTTGTTCATGAGTTTACCTCCAATCCGGATGCCATATTACTCCTCTAATCAAAACAATGTTCAACAAAATGGCAAACAACAAATGTTGGTGAATATGTAAAGGGATTTGAACTATCATGTGATGCTGGTGAGAATAAAAAGTGGGGCAACCACCCTGGAAGGCAGTTTAGTGTTTCCTCAAAAAGTTGAAAATAGAAGCCCCATTTTATTCAGCTATTCCACTCCTGAAAAGATACCATAAAGAAATCTGAGCTATTACAAGAGTACAGGGCAGGTTTAGCAGAGGCCAACATCAGATGAATCTTGGTTGAAAGCAGAGAGTACCAGAGGAATGTCTATCTGTGTTACATTGATTTTGCAAAGACATTTGACTGTGTGGATCACAATAAATTGTGGCTAACCTTGGAAAGAATGAGAGTCCCAGGACACTTGTCTGTGCTCATGAAAAACCCATGCTTAGACCAGGAAGCAACTCTCAGAACAGAGCAAGGAAACACTGCATGGTTCAAAGTCAGGAAAGGTGTATGCCAGGGATGCATTCTATCTCCATACCTTTTCAATCTATGTGGAACAGATCATTCAGCAACAACCTAGCAACAACCTGTGTTATGCAGATGACCTAGCAACAACCTGTGTTAAGCAGATGACACAACCTTGATTGCTGAAACTGAAGAGGACTTGAAGTGTTTGCTGCAGTAGGTCAAGGACTGTAGTCTTTAATATGGATTGAAGCTCTACATCGAGAAGACAAAGGTTGTCATCACTGGGCCAATTGGCAGCACTGAGATAGATGAAGAAGAGGTTGAAGTTGTTAACAATTTCAGCTTGCTTAGTTCCACAACCAGCACTCTTGGCACCAGCAGTCAGGAAATGAAAAAACAAATTCTACTGGGGAAGTATGTTGTCAGGGACCTCTCCAAAGTACTAAAGAGTAATGATTTAATTCTAGAGACTAAGTTATGCCTGATCCAGGCCATGGTCTTCACAATTACTTGCTCTGCATCAGAGAGCTGGCAATGAATGAATAAGGATTATAGAAGAAGAATTGTTGCCTTTGAATTCTGGTGCTGAAGAACAGTATTGAACATACCATGGATTACCAAGAGAACAAATATTTGTCATAGAGAGGGTGAAACCAAGCCTCTCCGTTGAGGGCAAGGATTTTGAAGCTGCATCTTACATCCTTTGCTCATGTTGCCGGGAGGGCCCAGTCCTTGGAGAAGGACATCATGCTTGGAAAGGTGGAGGGACAGAGCAGAAGAGAAAGACCCCAAATGAGAAGGATTGCACAATAACTAGGGTTATTAGGGGGATAGTTGTGTCAAAGTCAGTGAGATTGTATCAGTATAGGGCAGAGTTCACAACTATTGTACATAGGGTTGCTATGAATCGCAGACAAAGTGAAGGCATGTAACGTGTGTGTGTCTCTGTACCATCAAATTAGAACCAACCCATAGCTGACCCTCTGGTGGGTTTTCAGAGGCAGCTAATCACAGGAGGAGATTGCCTATTCTTTTCCCAGAGAGGAGCTGGTGGATTTTAATCATGAGCCTTTGGGATTGCAGCACAGCTTCTTGCCACTAAGCCGCCAAATATATATACACATCCATGTTTATTTCAGCATTATCCACAATAGTAAAGAGATAGAAATAACCCAGGCGCCCACCAACAAACAAATGGATCGAGAAACTGGGATACATTCACACAATGGAGTACTATGCGGTATTGAAAAATAATGAATTTGTTAGACACTGAGTCTAGAGGATTTTGTGCTCTGTTAAATAAATCAGCACAAAAGGATAAATACTGCTTAAGATCACTGTTATTTAAAAACCAAATAACAGCAACAACAAAAAAAACCAACAAACTCAGAACCATTAACTAGAGAAAGGTATACATATGCAGAGAATCAGTCTAATATGGTATTGGGGAGGGGCGAGGAGTAGGAAATCAATGGGTAGACAATGAACTCTTTATTGAAATAGGTGTAGGGAAGGACAGTGTGAAATGAATGGACAGTCAAATACTGTATGCATGTTAATTAACAATGTGGAATAGGATAAACTACTTTTAAAAGGCTAAGAAAGGTTTACCCAAGTAACAATAGTGGAGGATTTACACAGATGTGAAGGTAGCAAAGATTAATGAATGGATGGGTAAGATGAAGGGAAAGGCGAGGTACTATGAAGATTTTATGCCAATAAATTGTGAGAAATGTTATAAAAATGTATACAAGTGATTGAAAACCAGTAACAGATAGTTGGATGAAAAAAAGTACTAAAGAGAAAGATGTCCATTTAAAGACTAAGGTGCATCTGACTTAAACCATGGTATTTTCAGTTGCTTCATATACTTGTGAAAGAAGGACTGAGCAAACAAATTTTTCTTAAAAGAAGTGCACTCATCTACACAGCCGTCTGCCTATAAACGCACACTTCGGCATATACTTGGACCCCAGGGGACACGTCTGCAAATGCACCCAACACAAGAACACAGGGATTGGCACCAGATGCTCAGGATATTGCTCAGGTCCCTGACCCTACAGAAGGGCCCTCCAGCAGACAGGGACATGAGTACATAGTAGAAGATCCCAGTAGAGACACATTTAGCATGCATTACATGAATGCAAATTCTAAATTGTCTCACTGTTGTCAAAATACAAAATAACAATTCACAATGCACCTAAAACTTCCCTTGTTCCCTAAATTTAAAGCCTAATAACAACTAATAAATAGTAAAATAAATAAGTAAGTATGACCAGGGTGCTCCTTCAAGGCACGAATGGTAAGGCTTGGGTTCACCTACTTGAGACATGTTATCAGAAGAGGTTAATCCTTTGAAAAAAGAGCAATCCTTTGAAAAATGCTTTAAAAAGTGTAGAATGAAGGAAGGAGACAAAGACCCTCAATGAGATGAAATGACACAGCAACTGCAACAATGGGATTTAAATGCAGAAGAATTTAGGAGGATACCTCTGAATCAGGCAGGGTTTCCCTTTGTTGTACAGAGTTGTTCTTTGTTAGAATTGACTCAATGGTGTTCACCAACACACTTTTGGTCTTTTTTAGATATGACATCTACAATATTTTTCTTTTATAATTTACTTATTTATGTAAATAAGTACTTTTAACTTACATATTCCAGCTCTATTCATGTTGTAGCATATATCAAGACTCCTTTCTCCTACTGGCTCATTAATATTCCATTACATGTATGTACCACATTTTGCTTATGCATAAATAGGCAAGCAAGAAGTTTCCACATTTTGCCTATTATGACGAGTACTGAACTGATATCTGAGCTCCTGTTTTCAATTCTTTTGGCATATACCCTAAGGTCGTATAGTAGCTCTGGTGTGTCCACTTGCCGTACAGCGGTAACTTGTGGTTGCTGTGAGGCTGAACACTGTGACACTGATGTGTCAAATGCATTAATGGTTGGTTACCCAATGCGGAAAGTGTGGGCTGGAGCTCCCCTATTAAAACAAGCCTGGAAGGAGGAATGGCATCCACTTCTGTAATAGCTTTCCTCCGGAAACCCTATGAACCTGCAGAGAGGAAGAAAGGCACTCGTGTCGAGGACTCTCCTTCCTAGGGTCACTATGAGTCACCTGCTACTCGGTGGTACTTAACAACAACAACAACAACATAGTAGCTCTCCTATGTGTGCTTTAATATACATAGGGTTTTTGAAGGCCTGTTATATTTCAGAAGTAGATGGCCCATCCTTCTTCCTAGTCAGTCTTAATTTGGATGCTTTTGAACAATATCTGACAGACAAGCATTTGGCCATGGTCTTTGCAATTACTTGTTATGCATCAAAGAGCTGGACAAAGAAGATGACAGAAGAAGTATCGATTCCTTTGAGTTGTAGTGCTGGAGAAGAGTGTTGAACATACCATATACTGCCAAGAAAACAATTACATCTGCCTTAGATAGGGTGAAATCAAGTTTCTGCTAGGATTTTTAAAAAATTTTTTATTATTGATTTTAATGAATATTTACAGAGACTGTGGATTTCCATTCATTCATTGTTGCACTTTTCTCCACCCCACCCCCCAGTACATTACTCTCTTGGAAAAGTAAAAGAAAAATTCTTTCATTGCTTTACTAGCCCTCCCCCCAGGTCCACTCCACTCTGAAGCCTTCTCTCTGGACTCCCATTATGACAAAAATACCTAATCATATACCTCTTTTGAACAGTTTTCTCCCTCATTTGTTTCAATGCAGTATACATTATTTAACCCATCTTTCTCAGTCTCCCCCCAACCCCGAGTTTCCAACAGGGGCCCCATGCAGTTTTTCCCCTTTCTTGCCTGAGATACTTATCTCAGCATAATGTCTCCAGGGTCACCCATTTTGAATAATATTGCATGAGTTCCTTTTTTTTCAATGCAGCATAGTATTCCACTGTGTGAATATACCACAGCTTCTCTATCCATTCGTTTGTTGATGGGCACGTAGGTTGTTTCCAACTCCTTGCTATTGTGAACAAAGCCGCAATAAACATGGGTGTGCATATATCTGCTTGGATGTCAGTTAGGGTCTTTTGGGGGTATATTCCCAGAAGTGGAATTGCTGGGTCAAATAGAATCTCTACTTGCAACTTTTTGAGAAAGCGCCACACCATTTTCCACAGTGGTTGCACCATTTTACACTTCCACCAACAGTGAATAAGGGTTCCAGTTTCTCCACAACCTCACCAGCATTTGTTGCTTGCTGTTTTGTTAAATTTTGCTGTTCTTACTAGGGTGAGATGATATCTCATAGTTGTTTTGATTTGCATCTCTCTTAGAGGTAGGGACTTTGAACATTTCTTCATGTGCTTGTTAGCCATCTGAATAGGATTTTTATTTTTAATAAAACTTTTATTTTATACTTATTTACTTACAAATTTTGTACACATTGTTTTTCACACTGGATCTCTCTCATTTCCTTTACTCACCTCACCCTCTACCCATCAAATTGTTCTACCCTATGATTACCCCCTCCCATCCTCAGCCCTCTGCTCCTACCCACCCCCCCTCTTGGATCCTCATACACGTTTTACTAGTTACCTTTCTACTTCTACCAATAATGGTCTTTCTTATACAGTATTTGTCCTTATGGGACAAATTTAGTTCACTTAGAATAATGCTCTCCACGTCCTTCCCAAGTTAGGTAGTGATTTACAAAATCATTGCTCTTGCATGTTGCATTCTATCATGTGAATGTACCATAATTTCTCAATCTATTTGATTGTGGTTGGACATTTGTTTGGTCTGTTTCCAGATTCTTGTGATGGTGAATGCTATGAACACTGGTGTGCAAATCTCAGTTTGTGCCTCAGTTCTCATTTGCTTGGGGTATATTCCAAGCAGTGGAATAGCTGGGTCATATGGAATTTCTATGTTCAGGTTTTTTTAGGAAATTCCAACTGACTTTCAGAGTGGTTGTACCATTTTACAATCCCACCAACAGTTATCCTGTCTCTCTCCACATGCTCTCCAACATTTATTACTTGCTATCCTGTTAAACTTTTGGGGTGAGATTGTATCTCATTATGGTTTTGATTTGCAGAGATTGCCAGTGATTTTGAGCATTTCTTCATGTGTCTGTTGGCCACCTGAATATATTCCTCTGTGAAAAGTCTTTCCATAGCTTTTGCTCATTTTTGTAATCATTTTATCAGTCTTTTTTTTTGTGGAGGCCCTGTAGGATTCTATAAAATTTTGATATGAGACCTTTGTCTGAAATGGTATTTCCAAATGCTTGTTCGCAGCCAGTAGATTTTCTTTTCACTCTGTTGGAAAAGTTTTTGATGCTCATAGGGATTTAATCTTTAGAAGGTCCCATTCATCAAGTTAATCCTCTCCAGATTGTGCATTTCTGCCTGTATTTGATAATTTCTTTATACTGTAGACTAGGGCTTCTAAGCTTGATCCCAGTTTGTCTTTTACGAACTTTATGATTTGGGCTTTACATTTAGGTCTCTGATTCACCTTGAGTTGATTTTTGGGTATAGTGTGAAATGTGGATCCTGTTTCAGCTTTCTGCAGATAGCAGTCTAGTTTTGCCAGCTCCATTTGTTGAAGAGGTTGTCATTTCTCCATTTGATAGGTTTTATTTCCTTGTCGGATATTAGTTGACCATAGATAAATGGGACCATTTCTGGATTCTCGATTCTGTTCCACTGGTCTATGTGCCTGTCATTGTACCAGTACCATGCTGTTTTGGTTACTACTTCAGTGTAATAAATTTTGATGTCAGGGAGTGCTATGGAGGCTAGGATTTTGAAGCTCTGTCTCTCATAATTTGGGCAAGTGGCCAGGAGGGACCAATCCTTGGAGAAAGACTTTGTGCCTAGAAGCGTGGAGGGGCAGCACAGGAGAGGAAGACCCCAAATGAGATGGACTGATGCAGTAAGTAGGGCAATGTGGGTAGGTGCGTTAGAGTCAGTGAGACTGGCTCAGGATAGGGCAGGCTTCAGAGCTATTGTACATAGCGTCATTATGAGTCACAGGTGACTCAATGGCGCATAACAACAACAACAACGTACTAGCTCCAGTAGCTTAGTGGTTAAGAAACTATGCTGGAATCCCAAAGGTATATGATTCAAATCCACAAGCTGCTCTATGAAAGATAGATAGTTTCCTCTGGAGCAATTTACTGCCTCTGAAAACCTGCTGGAGAGTCAGCTGTTAGTTCTGACTCAACAGTACATAATAACAATAGTTGTTGTTATGTGCTGTTGAGTCGAGTACGACTCACAGTGACACTTTGAAAAAAAAAAAAAGATCTGAACTCTGTTCTATCCTGTGCCATCTTCACACTTCCTGATATAGAAGAGCCCATTGCAGTAGTCATGGTGTCAACTCACCTGGTTGAGGGTCTTCCTCTCCTTCACCGACCCTCCACCTTTCTAAGCATCCTGTCCCTCTCCAAGGAATAGCGTTCTCTAGCAACATACCCAAAGTATGTGAGGTGAAGCCTCATCATTCTTGCCTCCAAAGAGCACCCCTGCTGCACCCTCTCCAAGACCTATCTGTTAGTCCTTTTGGCTGACCATAGGATGTTTAGTGCTCTTCTCCAACATCAGGGCTCAAAGGCATCAATTCTTTTTCTGTCATCCTTATTCATTGTCCAGCTCTCAGATGCAAAGCAGGTAATCAGAAAGACTATGGTCTGAATCGGATGCAAAAGCTGACATCTTTATTTCTCAATAATTTGGAGATGTCTCTAACTGCAGATTTTCCTAATGCAATGCTTCTTCTTGTTTCCTGACTGCTGGTACCAAGAGTGTTAATTGAGAATCCAAGCAAGATGAAACTTTTGACAGTTTCAATGTCCTCTCTATCCATTAGCATGTTGCCTATTGGTTCAGTGGCAAGAATCTTTGTTTTCTTGATATTGAGATGCAATCCATATTGAAGGCTGCATTCCTTTATCTTCTGCTACAAATGCTTCAAGTCCTCCTCACTTTCAGCAAGTTAGCTTTTATCATCTGCATAATGCAGGTTATTGATGAGTCTCCCTCAAATCCTGATGCCACATGCCTCTTGATAAAGCTTTTTGGATAATTTGCTCAGCATACAGATTGAATAGATATGGAGTATTCAACACTAACTCATTCCCGTCTCAATTTTAAACTATGCAGTGTTCCACAGCGTCCGTTTTCAGCAGGAAGTAGCTAAGAGAATACGCCGTCCCCTTTTCCTTATGACTCAGGGTGAAGTCTCTCTCAGGGAGGAGTGATAGGGAATGGCAAAGGATACACTGACAAAGAAGATTAATCAGAACTGGCTTTGACAAGCACTGTGGCATTTGGACAAGAACAAACTGGGAGGAGGGTAGAGAGAATAGTGCAACAATGAATGAGTGGAAGCCCAAAATATCTGTAAATGTTTATGAAAATTAATAAAATATAATTATAGAAAAAAAAGAAATATTTGGGGATAATGTAATTGCTCTATGTCTTGATTTTAGGGGATGTTAAGTGATTGCATACACTTTTCAAAATTCATTGTATTTCTCACTCAAAGTAGGTAAATTTCATTTTATGCAAATTAGTTTCAATAAAGCTGATTAAGACCTTCTGAGTAAAAAAAAAAAAAACAACAAAAAAAAAACCAAAAAAAAAACAAACAATGATATCCCTGGTGCCATAGCCTCTTCTAAATCCTGCTTGAACTTCTGGCAGTTCCCTATTTATGTACTGTTCTAGCTGTTTTTGAGTGATTTTCAGTGATAATTTGCTTGCAAGTGCTATTAATGATATTGTTCAACAGTTTCCACATTCAAATGGATCAGCTTTCTTGGGAATGGGAACAAAGATGTATGTCTTCCAATCCATTCGCCAGACAGCTGTCTTTCAAATTTCCTGGCATAGACTGGTGAGTGCATCCAAGGCTGCATCTGTTAATTGAAACAAGTCAATTGGTATTCCATTGATTCCTGAGGCCTTACTTTTTGCCTTCAGTGCAGCTTCTACTTCTTCCTTCAATACCTTTGGCTCCTGTTCATATGGCACTTCCTGAGATTTTTTCAATGTCAATTCTTTCTGGTACAGTGATTCTGTGTATTCCTTCCATCTTCTTTTGATGCTTTCTGCATTCAATATTTAGCCCATATCACCTTTCAGTATTGCAATGAGAGGCTTAATTTCCCCCCCCCCCAGTTCCTTGAGCTTGAGAAATGCAGAACAAATTCTTCCCTTTTTATTCTTCAATTCAAGCTCTCTGCACATTCCATTATAATACTTTGCTTTGTCCTCCTGAGATACCATTTGAAATCTTCTGTTTAGTTCTTTCACTTTCATGTTTTTAGTTTTGACTTCCTGATGTTCCAGTGCAATCTTGAAAGTCTTTTCTCACATCCATTTTCACTTTTTCTTTTTCCTCCATTTTTCTGGAAGCAGGAGTGGCGTCCACTTCTGAAATGGCTTGCCTCCAGAAACTCTATGTATGAACAGTGCTCAGGCTGTTCTTTTATAGGGTTGCTATGAGTCGTCTATGACTTGACTGCATCAAACAACAACAACCTCCATTTTTGTAATGACCTCTATTATCCCATATCATCTGGTCTTTGGTCATTGGTGTTCAGGGCCTCAAACCTATTTCTAAGATGATCTTGAAATTCAGATGGAATTGATTAAAGATCATATCGTGGTTCCTGTGGACTTATTTTCTTTTTCTTCAGCATCAATTTGAACTTGCCTATGAGTAATTGATGATCTGACCCACAGTCCACATAGCCTAGTTTTGACTTTTGGTATTGAGGTTCTCTAACAATTTCTTCCATAGGAAGTGATCAGTTGTCCTAGTGGACAGAAAGTGAGGCTACAAAGCCAAAGGTGGGTGACTTGTAATCCACAGCTTTCAGACCTGTTTTTCATTGTTTTTGTTCAAACGTTCTTTTAGGCTGTATAGCCCTGATGTGTCCACTTGCTGTACAGAGGTAACTTGTGGTTGCTGTGAAGCTGAACACTATGACACTGATGTGTCAAATGCAATCATGGTTACCCATGGTGGACAGTGTTTGGTGGAGCTGCCAGAATAAAACAAGCTTGGAAGCAGGAGTGGCATCCACTTCCATAATAGCTTACCTCTGGACACCCTATGAACCTAGAGCAAGGATAAAAGTCACACAAGTGTTGAGGACTTTCATTCATAGGGTCTCTATGAGTCGCCTACAACTCGACAGCTCTTAACAACAACAACAACAATTTCTTCCACAAATGTAGTCAATCTGATTTCTATGCAGCTCATCAGGTGAGATCCATGTGTAAAGTAATCTTTTTTTGTCTTTTAAAAAAGGTATTTGCTTCTTAGAAGGTCCCATTCATCTATTTTATCTTCTCCTGGTTATAGATTTTTCAGGATACTTGGAAGACTGTTTATGTTGTGGATTAGGACTACTAAAGCTCTTCAAAGCTTTTCTTGAATGACGTTTATAGTCCTTGGTTTTAGTCCTAGATCCATGATCCCCCTTGAGTTGTTTTTTGTATATGGAGCGAGGTGTGGATCTTGCTTAAGTCTTTTGCAGATAGTTTCCAATTTTGCCAACACTGTTTGTTAAAACGGCTGTCGTTTCCCCACCTAACTGATTTCATCTCCTTGTCAAAAATCAGTTGACCATAAAGAGATGGGCTGATTTCTGGATAAATTATGTATACTGCATTGAAGCCGATGAGGGAGAGAACAGTTTAAAAGTAATATGTTTTAGGGCATTATGATTATCAGAAAAGTTTGGAATGAGGGTTGCAGAGTGGAGTATACTTAGGGTCGGGATGTGGGTGTGGGGGAATTGTATACCAATGGGGGAGTTTTTATTTTGCTTTTCAGGGAGAAGAGCAAACTGGGGGTGGGGGTGGAGTGGGCAGGGAGAAAGGTGAAACAATTAATGGATGGAAATCCAAAATCTTTGTAAATGTTCACTGAAATTAATAAAAAAAAGAGAGGAGGAAAAATTCTGAACTAAAAAGAAAAAAGGTATTTACAATGAATAAATCATTATAAATACAAAATTCAATCATTCTATTTCCAGCCTCATTTCTATCACCAAGCGTATATTTTTCAACTACTATTCCTTCCTATTTTTCCCACTTTTGCATTCCAGTCACCAGTTATCATTAATGCATCTTGATTGTATGTTCAGTCAATTTCAGACTGCAAGATTTGGTAAAATTTTTCAATTTCTTCCTCTTTGGCTCTAGATGTAGTAGCATATATTTGAATAATAGTCCTGTTAACAGGTATTCCTTGTGTACATATAGATATTGTCCTATCACTCACCACATAGTATTTCAGGAAAGAAGTTGAAATTGATTTTTTTTACTATGAATGCAGTACCATTCATATATCATCTGATTCAAAGTGGCAAAAACTGGTCCATCTCATTTCACCAATGCCTAATATGTCTATATTCATGTGTTCCATTTCATTCTTAACAATTTCGTTTCCCAAGATTCAAGCTACCTACATTCCATGTTCCAATTATTAAACGATGTTTGTTGTTTTCCTCATTTCAACTGACTTCCAATCTGGGCTTTACCACTACATTGCTATAACTATTCTCTTTCTTTAGTGTTCTTAAGGTTTTCAAAGGCCTGTTATTTAGGAAGTAGAGGGCCCATCCTACTTCCTAGTCTGTCTTATTCAGGGAGCTCCACCAAAACCTGTCCATCATGGGTAACCCTTATGGCATTTGACACACCAATGACACAATCAATCTCACAGCAAACTCAAATTATCTTAGTACAGCAAACTGACAGACAAGTGCTGTACCACTTAGAACAGTGTTCTCCTCAACTACAATTAACACCAGGCCTGAGGGCCACAGGCCTCTGCGACTGACTGTTAATGAAATCAGAAATAGCCAATCAGCTTACACTGGGATATTAACAAAATCAGAAATGTCCTAAGAGTTTAAAACCATCTTTCAAGTAAATAAAAGAACACTTAGAGTCCAGAATCCAACTGCTCCTAGCTGGAGACGCATAACAATAGTTGTTGTTGTTGTTAAGTGCCGTAGAATCATAGGCAACTCATAGTGACCCTATGAATGAAAGACCTGAAAACTTGTATAACTTCCATCCTTTCTCCAGGTTCATAGGGTTTCCAGAGGAAGCAATTTCTACCTTCAAGCAATTAAAAATAGGCCTGAAGGTCACAGATTAAAGTCACCCACCTTTGGCTTGGTAGTATCACTTTCTGTCCACTAGGGCAACTTAATTGTTTTTGGTCAAATGTTCTTCTAGGTTTTGTAACCCTGGTATGTCCACTTGCTGTAGAGGTAATTCGTGGTTGCTGTGAAGCTGAACACTGTGACACTGATGCATCAAATGCAATAATGGTTACTCATGGTGGACAGTGTTTGGTGGAGCTGCCAGAATAAAACAAGCTTGGAATCAGGAGTAGCATCCACTTCCATAATAGCTTGCCTCTGGAAACCCTATGAACCTGGAGAAAGGATAACAACAATATTTGTAGATATTTTTTAAATCTTAGCCATCCTAGTGGAAGTGAAATCATTATGATTTTCATTTGAATCTGTGAGGCTTGTCAGGGGCCTGGCTAACTTGCAAAGCAAGATTAGCCCTGTACTGTAAAACCAGCAAGACTAATTTCATCTTGGCTAGAACATCTGCTTGGCAATAAACAACTCAAGGAAGCAGGATGTTAATGAATAAGAGTGACCAAAGGTCTCAGACCTTAGGGAATGTTATCTACCGGAATTCTTTGTTTCTTAGAGCACTCAATAAGACATGCTGGAAAACATCTTTGTATTGTGCTGAGGTCTGTGAGAGTTAATGTTTGACCTGATAATCAACATCTCGGACAGAAAGAGATAATGCGATTGCTACTGCAGAGGTGTTTCTAAAACCTATATTTGCTTTTTAAAAAAATAAAATTTTTTGCTATTCATCACCAGCGTTTAGCCTCTCTGTGTCTTCATTTAATCCTAGTCTCTTCTCTCGGCAGAACTGTTTCAATCAATATATCAGGGCTGGACCCTGATATTTGGCACCCAAAAAACAGGGACCCGAGCACGAAGGAAAAGGCACGAAGGACTCTGTGAACGTGTAAGGTAGGAACTTACTGAAATTGCCTTCGGTGAAGGTAAGATCAGAGAAGAAGTCTCAGGGATGAGGAATAAAACAGGTAAAACATTGTATGCGCATACTTTACAGAATATGTTGAAAACCGGTGGTGTAAAATTAGATCCCCAACAGCTTTATAAATTCCTTGATTTCATTGATAAGGTTTGTCCTTGGTTCCCTGAAAATGGAACCATAGACATAGAGATTTGGAATCAAGTAGGAAAAGGATTACAAGATTTTTTATGAAGGGAACGGTCGGCTAGGGTTCCCACAGATACTTTCAGCTTGTGGAGATTAGTCTGAGATGCCATAGACTTTAGGAATGAACTAGATAAATTGAAAGAAGAAGTTGAAAGTAATCACGCACAAGAAACTGAATCAGGGACGGAGAAAAAGGATGAGATTCCCCCGATCTATCCCTCCCTAGAAAAAGGCATGGGAGGTGAGGAATTAAATAAACAAGATCAAACAGATCTTGAGGAAGGAGCTGTTCAAAATTGGCCTGTACCTCCAACCTCTTAAGTGTTTTTTAGCTCAAAAACGGAGGATATATTGGGGAAAGTACTAGAACGATTGGATAAGTTTGAAATGCAGCAAAAGACTGCAGTGACTGTGCCACCACCTCCTCCTTTTAATCCGAATTACAATCCTTTTAGGGAATGTTTTGATAAAGACACCACTACTATAGTAAATATTGCCCAGGTACTGGCAAATACTCCTGTTTCTTTTCTTAATTCCAAAATTGTTAGATCTCTTTTACAAAAGGCTATAGAAGAGGCAAAAAATGTTGGAGCTGGTTGTGATGAGTTTTCCATGTATCTGGTTGTAGAGAATACTGATGTTTCAAGGCAATAGAGTTAGAAACCATCAGCCTATTTCATTTAAAACTTTAAAAGAATTAAAAACAGGAGAGATCCAAGATGGTGGCAGAAGCAGAGACAATGTGGTGAGCTGCAGGAGCAGCGGACCACTTGGAGCAGGGCCACTATGGCCTTCTACAAACCTCTGTTTATTGATAATTCAACAATTAAACAGTTGATGACTGGTCTTCAGTGAAGATCGAGGCTCAACAACAGGAATTCAAGGATTCCCAAGGAGTAATGGGTGAGTTTTCCAGCTCCAAACACCCTCCCGCAGAGCCTGCACTGCGGCACACTGCAGCTGCAGCTCCATGAAGCTCCCACAGCTGGAACCTATGGAATCCCTCACCCAGGATGGATGGTGGGCACCAGGTCTCCCCAGGACTGGTACAGCGAAGCCGCCACACTGCCGCAAAGTGGACTTGTTATGGGGAGAATTCTTGGAGCCAAGATGGTGGCGGGGGAAGTGGGAGATGATGCGCGCTGCCCACGTGGAAGATGGGATGCGTGTCCACAGGCTGCCCACTGCAGGAGATGATGAGCGCCTGCCAGTCGCCCACACGGGAGATGACACTCGCGCCCGCCACCTGCAGGTTTGGGTTTCCTTGGACAGGCCAGAGAAGATGATCACCCATACAATGGATTGTTGAAGGTCACTGTGAGTTGTCTACTTGATGACACTTAACAGTGACAGCATGTCCAAGAGGACTGATGAATGCTTCTGCCAAAAGCTGTTTAGACCTGGGGGAAGTCTGTTCACAACTCTCAGGTTCCCTTTGCCATTTATAAAGGGGGAGGGCAGTGACACCTACTTCAAATTATAGTATGACCACTTATGGGGGGGGTGTAAAAGTGGCGGTGCTGGAATTGGAGACGCTGTCCTTGGCCACATAGTCCTCAGTCAGGCTAGGGGACCACACTGGGGTGGGGACAATTGGAGGGGGAGTGTACCAGCCAGCCCCTGGGGGGTGTTGCCCTGCTCGGGACAAGCTGTCTTTGGCCCCTGGCCTGGGGCGAGCCGTAATGGCCCTCTGCCTGGGGTGGGCTGTCTTTGGCCCTCAGCTCGGGACCAGCCATCAGAACCCTCAGGGTGAGCCCCTCAGTCCCCAGACTGTGCCATCTGACCCTTGGATGGGGGGGGACGAAATGCCTAGGGTATTCAGAGAATTTTATCTAGGCTACTTTCCGCCACTCTCTCCCCCAGTAAACCTAAAAGCAACATCCCCGAAACCCTTCTATTTGTAACTCACAAGTTTGTTCTCTCTAGGTTTGCTCCCTTTCCTATAGGAAACCTTAACACTGAGTCTTACTCCAGACCTGACCCTGAACCCAGTGCCAGTGACAAAAAGGAAATATAACTGCCCACTATGGAAGCAAAGGGGTATGGAGCCTCTGGGTTCAACCAGCCATCCTCACTGGACCCAGCTGGGAAAACACTTTGCAGTTCAGAGTGGAGCAAATGACAGGAAAGTATCTCCTAACAGAACAAGAAGGCAAGCAGCTTTAACACAAGACCACCAGTAAGGTGATAAAGTGTCCTCCCTTTCCCCCTTCACATCAATGCCCCTGTTCAGCATGAAGAAGCCGGAAAGTCTGCATCCAATTCCCAAATCAATAAGACAGTTGGTTTAATTGCCATTGGAAAATGCTTACCATTCCCCTGTAGCATCTGGTCCCCACTGGATCCTTTTCATTTCCTTCACCTGCTCCCCTCACCAACCAAATTGTGCAGCTCTGCAACTGCATCCCTGCCCATCCTCACCCTTCTACCCCCAACCCTCAGCTCCTTGTACCCCCATTATGTTTTTCCCAATAAAATAAAAAAGAAACTAAAAAAAAAAAGAATTAAAACCAGCTTGTGCTTAATATGGTCCTAATGCTCCATTTACACAAGTCCTAATAGAGGCCATTGGCAGTGATGCATTGCCACCTTCTGATTGGAAACAAATTGTGCATGCTGTATTAACTGGAGGAGATTATTTGTTATGGAAATCTGAATTTTATGAAGAAGCAAACAGAACTGTATGAATTAATATACAACAAGGGCGTAATGTTCCCAGAGAGATTTTGTGCAGAGAAGCTCCTTATGAAGATCTTATTCGGCAATTAGATTATGACCCAGGTATCTACGCTCATGCCTGTGCAAAAAAGGCCTGGAGGAAATTACCTAATACTGGTAAACAAACTCAATCTCTTTCTAAAATAAGACAAGGGCCAGGTGAGTACTATTCTGATTTTGTCTCCCAGTTGCTTCAAGCAGCTGGTAGAATCTTAGGAGACTCTGATGCTAGTACACTTATGGTTATCTAGCTTTTGAAAATGCTAATAAGGCATGTCAGTCTGTACTTAGACCATTTAAAAATAAAGCTTCTCTTGATGATTACATTGCTTATGCTCAGATATTGGTCCTTCTTATAATCAAGGAATTGCAATAGCGGCTGCTCTTAATGGACAGACAGAATATTTTATGAATGCACAGGGCCAGAAGTGTTTTAAGTGCGGAAGAGAAGGACATGTCAGAAAGTACTGTCGGAATCCTCCTTTAGCAGATTCTAAAGACAGAAAACCTGGTTTATGCCCCAGATGCAAGAGGGGAAGGCATTGGGCTTCCATGTGCAAATCCAAAACCACGAAAGATGGTGTTCCCCTTCAGGGAAACTTCTCGAAGGGCCTTCCCCGGGCCCAGTCAAAACAACAAGGGCCTCATCAAGTACATGCTGTCCAGTCCAAAAACAATCCGTTTCAGGATTGTTCAAAGCCACCGCAGGGAGTGCTGGATTGGATTTGTGTTCCTCCACCCACCTCATGTTAACTTCTGAAATGGGACCTCAGGCTATTCCCACTGGGGTGTATGGGCCCTTAAAAGGGGGAATGTTTGGACTGATCATAGGAAGAAGCAGTTGTACTATGGAAGGTTTATTTATATTACCTGGAATTATTGATACGGATTATGAAGGAGAAATTAAGGTCATAGCTAAAGTAGATAATCAAATTGTAACTATTGAGGCAGGTCAAAGAATTGCACAGCTGGTTTTATTACCTAATCAAGTCAAACAATTTCCTTACAAGAAGAAAAATAGAGGAAACTCTGGATTTGGATCTTCAAGCATATACTGGGTGAAAGCTATCAAACAAGACAAGCCTGAGCTTTTACTTAAAATGAATGGTAAACCCTTTATCGGATTATTAGATACTGGAGCTGATGTGTCTATCATAAACAAGAATATTGGCCTTCAGAATGGCCCATAAATGATACAATTACTAATTTAGTAGGTATTGGTCAATCTCAAAACCCTCAACAAAGCTCTGAACTGCTTTTTTGGGAGGATGATGAAGGGCATCATGAGTATTTTCAGTCTTTTGTTATTCCAGGTATTGCGTTAAACTTATGGGGGAGAGATATTTTGTCTCAAATGGGAGTTTTTCTTTGCAGTCCTAATGCTACTGTTACTGCCTTGTTGTGTAATCAAGGTTTGAATCCTTTAAAAGGTTTAGGCAAACAACAACAGGGTATTAAAGATCCAGTACAGATTCAACAAAAACTAGATAAAGCTGGCTTAGGGTATTTTCATTAGCGGTTGTTGATCATCCTGTGCCCCACGGAGATCCCATAGTTTGGAAGTCTGACAATCTTGTGTGGGTTGACCAATGGCCTCTAAGTGTTAAAAAGGTTCAGGCTGCACCATTGTTAGTACAGGAACAATTAAACAATGGCCATGTTGAACCTTCTACTTCTCCTTGAAATTCTCTGAGTTTTGTAATTAAAAAGAAATCAGGAAAATGGAGATTACTGTTAGACTTAAGAAAAGTAAATTTCTCTATAGAGCCTATGGGGGCCCTGCAACCAGGCCTCCCTTCTCCAACTGCCATCCCCGAAGATTCTTTTAAAATTATTATAGACTTAAAAGATTGTTTCTATACAACTCCCTTAGCCCCCCAAGACTGTAAAGCGGGTTGCCTTTAGCGTTCCAGCTGTTAAATTTTCAAGAACCCATGCAAAGATACCATTTTCGCGTACTCCCCCAAGGAATGATCAACAGTGCCACCTTATGTCAAAAGTTTGTGAGTGCAGCTCTAAAGGCTGTCAGACAATCATTTCCATGCAAAATTGTTCACTATACAGATGATATACTCATAGCTCATTCAGACAAGGATGTTCTTTTACAGTGTTTATCTCAGCTTCAATTATCTCTTAAACGGTATGGTTTAATTATTGCTCAATATAAAGTTCAATTTAATAAACCATTTATGTATTTGGGTACTAAAATTGTAAAAAATTGTGTATTTCCACAAAAATTACAAATTCGTGTAGATAAATTAACTATATTAAATTATTTTCAAAAATTTCTTGGAGATATAAATTGGATCCGCCCGTATCTTAAATTAACTACACATGAGTTAAAACCTCTTTTTGATGTTTTAAAAGGAGATAGCAATCCAAATTCGCCAAGGACACTCACAGAAGCCGCGTCCTTAGCATTGCAGAGAATTCAAGAGGGTATAAAAAAATTGTTCTTTATCTTGCATTAACTATAACAAGAAGTTATTACTGTGTATACTTAATACTGAAGATGTACCTACTGCAGTCTTATGGCAAGATGCGCCATTACGTTGGATACATTTATCAAACTCTCCAAAAAGGGTTCTGTGGGCTTATCCTCAGGCTGTATCTGTATTAATTGCTAATAGCTGCAGTGATTCTATAAAATATTTCGGCATTGAGCCTCATGAAATTATTGTTCCATACAACACTGCACAAGTAAATTGGCTTTATCAGTATTGTCAAGATTGGATGATAACTGTTGCTAATTTTTCCGGTCAAATAACTCAACATTATCCCTCAGATAAATTATTATACTTTGCTAGTAAACATCCCTTCATTTTTCCAAAAGTCTTTGTAATGCAACCTATTTCTAATGCTTTTGTTATCTTCACTGACGGATCTTCAAAAGGTAAGGCTGTATTTGGACCTGTTGATAATCTTCAAACAATAACTTGTCCTAATTTTTCTGCACAACAAGCAGAATTAAAGGCTATTGAACAAACTCTCTTAAACTATCAAGGTGTAGATTTAAATATTTATTGTGATAGTACATACAATCCTTACCTTTACTAGAAACCGTTAGTCTTATTAACTCCAAAAATTCTATCATACTTACTTTGTTTTCTCATATTCAGTCTCTTATCAGGCAAAGATCTTCACATATCTATTTGTCATATACGGGCACATTCAAAATTGCCTGTATCATTAGCTTTAGGTAATGAATTAGCCTATAAATATCTGATTAATTGTAGCTTTAAAAATGCTGTGGAGTTCCATAAATTGCACCATGCTAACAGCAAATGTCTTAAAAAACTTTTTCCTGTACGCAAAGAAACTGCTCAAAATATTGTTAAAAAATGTGAATCTTGTCTTCCTTTTCAGTCAGTTCCTCAGTATGGAATAAATCCTCATGGTTTACTCCCTAATCATATTTGGCAAATGGATGTTACTCATATTCCCACATTCGGAAAATTACAATATGTGCATGTTATCATTGATACTAGTTCTAATTATGTCATTTTGTCTGCATTATCAGGAGAATCTTCAAAATTTGTCATTCGTCATTGTCTTGCCACATTTGCTATCCTAGGTCTGCCTAAATGTATAAAAACTGACAATGCCCCTGTCTACACAAGCAAAACTTTTCAAACATTTTGCAACCAATTGCATATAGTACACAAAACTGGAATTCCTTATAACCCTCAAGGGCAAGGCATTGTTGAAATAACTCATAGCACAATTAAAACATATTTAAACAAATTACAGAAGGGGGAATTGTACCCCCAAACACCATTAAATTACATATCACACATAATGTTCATTTTAAATTTCTTAATTTTGGACAAAGATGGCCGCTCTGCAGCAGACAGGCAATGGACCAATAAACCTGCCAAGTGCACAGAGGTAAAATGGAAAGATCCAATGACTAACAAATGGATGGGGCCCGATCCAGTTCTGGTCTGGGGTCGAGGCCTTGTTTGTGTTTTTCCACAGAATGAACAAGCTCCTCGTTGGTTGCCTGAACGTCTTATGCGGCATTGGTCTGGTGATAGTGGAAGAGACCTATTGGGCATATGTTCCAGATCCTCCTCTCCTGCACCTGGTGATATGGAATGAGTCTCTCATACCTGTTTATGTAAACAATACTTATGCCTTAGGATATCCCTCTAACAGTCATATAAAATGGGAAGAAAAAACATTCAACTATTCTGGGTATACTTTAGGATATCTTATCTGCTTTGCCAAAAGTATACCAAAAAATGGATGTTTATTTGTTAATAAGATGCAAAGAGTATCTTCAGAGCTAGACACTGGAAATCCATCATGGACTGTACAATTCAATTATTTGGCTTTCGACCTATGAGCTTCTGGATATGGCGCAGGTAGAATAAATACCATTTTTCCAGCAGATGCCAACTTTCCCTCATGTTTTGAAAAAGGTCATGCTGGCATCTGGAAACCACTTTGGAGAAAATGTCATCATAATAGCGCTGTGGCCACTCTCTTGTCTAACATTAATACCGGTAATATAATTTTTAAGGACCAATGGTTGGAATGCTGCCTCGCTTGGACTTCCCTATGTTATTAGACTGGTCACCTCTTCATACATATGATTCTGAACTTCCTATGAAAGAACTTGTGGGAGGAATGTGGACTATTGATATGAAGAATTTTCAAACTGAATTGTGGAAATTAGTTGCTAGTATGGGATCTATAAATATTTTCTGTATACAAAAAGATAAATGTAAAGGATATAATGTCACTAATACCAAAGTCATGTCTTGTGTACCTAGACCATATGTCTTGTTGATTGGTAATAATGTGATCTCTGGTGATTATCTAAAATATAATGTAAGTTGTTGTCATTGTAAAATCTCTAACTGTATTAGCTCCATTGCCAAAGATGACTCAGTTGTTATTCTAAAGAATCCTCCTTTTGTTATGACACCAGTAAAGTTAAATGATATTTGGTATGATGATAAAAGCTTGCAAATTTTAAAAGAATTATATAAGTTGTCATTAAGAGTTAAAAGAGCTGTAGGTCTTGTTATTGTAGGGGTTGTTTCTCTTATCTCTATGCTTGCTGCTGTCTCTGCTTCTGCTGTGGCTTTAACACAAGAAGTTCAAACGGCTAAGTTTGTAAATGGGCTAATACATAATGTGACAAAAAATTGGGTAGAGCAAGAAAATGTGAATGAAGTTATGGAACAAAAATTAAATGCTTTGTATGATACGGTAAATGTGTTAGGAAATATGGTACAACAAATTAGAGTTAGAGAAAAATTAAGATGCCACGTGGCCTATGATTCTATTTGTGTTACAAAATTAAAATATAATAGCTCAAAAAATAATATAATAGCTCAGATAATGATTGGATAAAGATAGTATCTCATTTAAAAGTAATTTGGATGTCAAATAATGATTCTCTTGATTTGCATGATTTGCACCAAAGAATTATAGAAATGCAGAATACCCCAGATATAAATATTTCTCCAGCGGAACAAGCTAGTCAAATATTTGAGAATCTGAAAAACTGGTTTCCTTCAGTGACTTCATTTAGAAATCTTCTTTTTACTATTGTTGCTCTTTGTATTGTTATCACAGGTATGCTATGGATCCTCCCTTGTGTTGGTCATATATTAGCCAAGCGTTATAGAGAATTGATGGGTAAAATGCATGGAATTCAACTTAAGGCCCTTCCCAGACAAATGCAGGATGTGTAGCTAAAGACGGGTAAGGAAAGAGACTTGCTCATGATCCTAAGACAGGGACTAGCTTAAATTGCTATTATCCCCATGACGGACAACTTGAGTTTGAGTTCTCTTATCCACCTAAGACAGGCAACATCCTATATTTTATTATTTTACAAGGGGTGAACTGTCAGGGTCCTGTACTGTAAAACAAGCAAGACTAATTCCATCTTGGCTAGAACATCTGCTTGGCAATAAACAACTCAAGGAAGCAGGATTTTTGCTATTCGTCACCAGCATTTAGCCTCTCTGTGTCTTCATTTAATCCTAGTCCCTTCCCTTGACGAAACTGTTTCGATATATAGGGGCTGGACCCCAATAGAGGCTAATACCACTGTGTATCTTTTCATGCTTTAAAAATTTTTTTTAATATTTTGTGCATGTACCATCAAATCAGATCTGACTGGTACAGGATTGTCCCTCCTTCTGCAGCAGAGCATCTGGTGGATTTGAACTGTGCGCCTCTGGGATTGCAGTGCAGCTTCTTGCCACTAGGCCACCAGAGCTCCTTCTTTTCATGCTTTTAATATTCATTTTCCTCCCTTGAGAAATGTCTGTTCAAATCCTTTGCCAATTTTATGATTTGTCTTGTTGTTAACAAAAGTTTTCTATATATTTTGGTTAATAGAGTCTGACCAAGTAAAAGATTGTTAAAGACAGTCTTAAAGTCATAGCTTGTCTTTTAACTTTTTAGTATTTTCCATTATTAGGAGACCTTATTTATCTATTTTGTCTGTTGTCATTTGTCTTTTATTGTTACATTAGATAATCTCTTTTTAAAACTAGGCCTGACAGTATAACCTCTGCATTTTATTCTAAAAACTTTTTGTCCATAGTTTTCACATTTATTCTATTTTTAATCTTTTTGCGTATGGTGTGAGAAGTATGCCTTCTATTTAATTTTTTCCAGAAACTTTTCTGGAAAATCTCATCCCCTAATATTTATTAATAAGATATTTTTCTTCTTTTTAAAAAATTGTGTTTCATTCATGTACATTGATTGGCTGGATGTTTTGGATTTTGTTTTTTTTTTTTTTTCTTCACTTCCTCCACCCACTGCATATACATCTCACTGGTTATTCTTCTGTTTTTACAATAATGAACTTACACAGTATTTGTTCTTATGTACTTGAGTTAGTTCACTTAGCATAATGCTCTTTAGCATCTCCCTTGCTATATAGTATTTTTCAAAATCTACATAGTGCTACAAGTATTCCAATGTGTGAATGTACCACAGTTTCTCAATCTAGTCATTTGTTAACAGACATCTGGGCTGTTTCCATGTTCTTGCTATTTCAGATATTGATGCTAGGAACATTGGTGTTAAAATCTACATTTATATCTCAGTTCTGTTTCCATGGGGTATATTCCTAATGATACTGAAGCAATGAGCAGGGTTTGTGCATGAATCAAATAAGTGCTGCTTCCATTTATGAATTTCTTAAATAATCTGTTACCACATACCTGTTTGTTCTCATGTTGCCGTTATGTGTTATCAAGTTAAACTGACTAATAGCTGACTCTAGCAGGTTTTCAGAGGCTCTAAATTGCATTGGAAGAGATTGCTTATATTTTTCCCAAGAGCAATTGTGGATTTGAAACTTCTTGGTTGGCAGTGCAAACTCCTTTCCACTAATCCAAAATAGCTCCCTTTTGTTCTAATGTTTTTGTCATTGTTAGGTGCACTCAAGTCAAATACAACACATGTTGTTGTTGTTGTGTGCCATCGAGTCATCTGCCACTCATAGTGACCCTATGTACAACAGCTCTGAAGTCTGCTTTGTAGTGAGCCAGTCTTACTGACTCCAACACACCTACTCCCATTGCCCCAGTTACTGAATAGGACACATATGCCCAAATTATGTGAGACTGAGCTTCAAAATCCTAGCCTCCGAGGAGAAACTTGGTTTCAGCCTCTCCAAGACAAACCGATTTGGTTTTTTTTGGCAGTTATGGTATGTTCAAAACTCTTCTCCAGCACCACAACTCAAAAGCATCGATTCTTCTTCTGTCATCTTAGTCATTGTCCAGTTTTCTGATGCATATCAAGTAATTGCAAAGACTATGGCCTGAATCAGGCACACCTTAGGCTCTAGATTGACATCTTTGCTTCCCAGTACTCTGCAGAGGTCCCTGACAGGAGATTTATCTAATGCAATTCATCTTTTGATTTCCTGTCAGCTAGTGCCAAGAGTGTGGGTTGTGGAGCTGAGCAAGCTGTAACTTTAAAAAACCTCAATCTCTTCTCTATCTATCATGGTGCTGTCAATAGGCCCAGTGATGAGAATTTTTGTGATCTTGATGTAGTGGTGCTTCAATCCATATTGAAGACCACCGGCATTGACCTTCTGCAGCAAACACTTCAGATAGCAATCCTAAAACCAACAGACCAGAACCCTGTCCTATCCTGTGCCTTCCTCATCTCTGACACACTTGAGCTTGTAGCTGTGGTCACTGTATGAATCCAATTGAGAATCTTCCTCTCTTTCTCTGATCTCTCCGTCTTTTCAAACATTATGGTTCTTTTCAGGGAATAACTTATTTTAGCTACGTGTCCTAAGTATGAGAGATGGCACTTTGCCATTTTCACCTCCAAGGAACATTCTGGCTGCACTTTTCCCAAGACAAATCTGTTCTTTTGACAGTCCATGAGATATTCAGCACTCTTCTACAACACCACAACCCAAAGGCATCAATTCTTCTGTCATCCTTATTCATTGTCCAGATCTGGGATGCAAAACAAGTGATTGAAAAGATTATGGTGTGAATCACGTGCACCATAGTCTTTAAACTGATAATAGAGCTCCTCAGCACTTTGGAGAGGTACCTGACAGTGGACTTTCCCAACACAATATGTCTCTCCTGATCTCCTGACTACTGTGACCAAAGGCGTGACAACTTCAATCCTTTCTATATGTATCATGATATTGTCTGTTGGTGTAAATTGTGAAGACCTTTGTTTTCTTGATGTTGAGATGTAATCCATACTGAAGGCTGTAGTCTTTGATCTTCTGCAGCAAGTTTTTCAGCAAGTCCTTCTTACTTTCCTCTGTATAACACAGGTTGTTGATGAGTTTTCCTCCCATTCCTCTTCAAAGAGTCTAGCTTCAAGAATTATTTGCTCAGCATGTAGATTAAATAGGTATGGAGAAAGGATACATCCTTAACACACATCCTTCCTGATTTTAAACCATGCAGTGTTGCCTTGCTCTGTTTGGACAGCAGTTTCTTGACCTAGGTATAACTTTCACATAAGCACAATTCAATGTTCTGGAATTCCCATTGTAGTTAGTGTTAGCCATAGTTTGTTATGATCCACACAAATGCCTTTGCACAGTTAATAAAATACAGATAGACATTCATGTGGTACTCTCTGCTCTCAGCCATGGTCCATCTAACATCAGCAATGATATCCCTGGTGCCACAGCCTTTTCTAAACCCAGCTTGAACTTCTGGCAGTTCCCTGTCAATGTATTGTTCTAGCCATTTATTTTTATTATCTTCAGCAATATTCTGCTTTAATATGACATTAATTATATTGTTCAATAATTTCCACATTTTGTTGGGTCATTTTTCCTGGGAATAGGGACAAATATGGATCTCAAGCAGTCTTTCAGATTTCCTGGCATAGACTAATAAGCACATCCAGGCCTGCATCTGATAATTGAAACCTGTCAATTGGTATCTCATTGATTCCTTGGGCCTTATCCCCCCCCTACAAATAACTTTTTCATTATTAAAAGTCTGAATTTTAAACAGATTCTTGAACTAGTGGCTCAGAGCCACTAAAAGTTTGTTCAACTTTGGCACCATCTCATCTCCAGTAGCTTTTCCAGAGCTACCACCTTCATCATGAAGCTCCATGAGTTTTCCCCATTCAAAACTGAGTTTCTTCAGCATCTCTCCTCTTCATGGGGAGGAAAAATAGACTGAAA
This sequence comes from Elephantulus edwardii, assembly GCF_000299155.1. NCBI lineage: Eukaryota > Metazoa > Chordata > Mammalia > Macroscelidea > Macroscelididae > Elephantulus > Elephantulus edwardii. Next base: position 779,151 of record NW_006400091.1, on the reverse strand, counting down.
AAGCCCTTTTCTATGTCTTTCCAAACACTATCTGAGATCAATTTATTGATCTCTTCCTTTAAATAATTTGTCTGCTGCATCTCTTGGGTCATAATTTTCATCATTTTCTTCTGGGTTTGGTGGACCTGTTGGTGCTGAACATAAGAGAATCTTCAGAATTTGTTGTGATTTTTGTTTGTTTGTTTTCATAAAACCAGCACAAAACAGACGAAGCAAACAACCATTGACAGGCTTGATGTCAACATAAGCTTCAATTGCTGTCTGCCGTATTTTCACCGTGGAGCACATTTTGTCACCAGTAAGACCCATCATTTGGAAGTTGGTGAGGAAGTTTTTGTCTTGAACATCCTCAGTTTATTTTCTAAATGAAACCTCATCGTTTTGCAAATCAGCAAGGCTCACTTCAAAAACACGACCCTTGAGTTCATCAGACACAATCTTGGTTCCCTGAGCCCTTATTACTAGTGTTTTCCCAATATTTCATATATTGAACATAGCTGGGGCCTTTACATCATATCAATCTTTCTTAGAAAATGGACCAACCACGTTCTTCTTTGCTCCTCTCTGGTACCTTTTGTAAGGCATTTGGTTTTTGTCGACCACCATAGGGTGACCAGAGAGCCAAAAGGGTGGAAGTGTATCTTGTGTGAGAACTTAGGCATATGGGGCCTTGTTTTTTGCCAATAGTGCAGCTTGAACTTCATCCTTCATTACCATTGGCTCTTGGTCATATGGTACTTCCTGAAATTATTCAATGTTGATCAATTATTTTTGGTACTGTGACTCTGTGTATTCATTCTCTCTTCTTTTGACGTTTCCTGGATCCCTAGAGTTGGTCCATAGCATCTCTTAGTATTGCAATACAAGGCTTTACCTGTCTTTCAGTGCTTTCAGTTTGATATATGCTGAGCAAGTTCTTCCATTTTTATTCTGACTCTTGGTCTTTGCACATTTTGTTACAATATGTTGCTTTCTTCTCAAGCTGCCCTTTGAAATATCTTCAAGTCTTACTTCAGCATCTGTTCCTTCTGTTTTGTCTTGTCAACACTCTAATGACATTTTTCATAGTCTCCAATTAATTTTTTCATTCTCCTCTGTCTTTGTAATGATTTTTTACTCTCATCATAGATAATGATCTTGATGTAACCCCACAGTCCTCCTGGTCTTCTGTTATCAGTGTTCGATGCCTCAAACCTGTTCTTGAGATAGACTCAAGGTTATATTTTGGGTTGGGTTTTATTTTTAACTCAGCGCTCAAGGTTATATTTTGGTTTCTGTGGACTAGCTTTAATTTTCATCAGATTCAATTTAAACTTGGAAATAAATAATTGATTGTCTGTTCCACAATTGGCACCTAGACTGGTTTTGACTACTGATATGGGGCTTCTCCTATGATTCCTTCTGCAAATCTAGTCAGTCTGATTCCTGTGCAATCCTTCAGCTGGGATTCATCTGTAAAGTCGCCTTTTGTGTTTTTTTAAAAAAAGTATTTTCTCCCCAAAAGACAAATACTGCATAATGCCACTGTTATAAAATAGGACTGACATGGGGGTTGGGGAAACCTAAGAAAAGAGTGGATAAATAATGAACATTGTGTTTAAATAGATGAGGCAAAGAACTGTTTAAGAGAAATGTATGATTAGGTATTATTTGCATGACAATAGTCCAGAATAAGAGGTACATAGCAAAGTGGACTGGGGGCGGGGGTGGGGGAGTGGGAAATTGTCTTAAATTTCATAAATGAAAGAATCTTTTTAAAGAGAAAAGCGAACTGGGGTGTAGGGAGAAAAATGTGCAACAGTGAATGAATGGAAATCAAAGTTTTCTGTAAACTTTTGTTAAAATATCAGTAAAAATATTTTTTAAAAAGGTATTTACTATGAATAAATCATTAAGCATTCAGAATTCAACCATTCAATATCCAGCCTCATTTCTGTCATCAAGCCTTTACTTTCTGACTACTATTCCTTCCTCATTGTTTCCAATCACAAGTAATTATTTTTTAATTAATTTTAATGAAAGTTTACAGAGACTTAGGGTTTCCAGTCATTCATTGTTGCACTTTTCTCCATGCCCACCCTCTCCCCCTCAATTCACTCTTATCCTTGAAAAGTAAAAGAAAAACATTTTCATTGTTATGCAATCCCTCCCCCCAGTCCACTTCACTGTGCAGCCTTCATTCTGGACTCCTGTCATGACAATAATACTCAATCATATATCTTTTTTAAACCATTCTCTTGCTCATCTGTTTCAATGCAGTATACATCATTCCTCCCTTCCTTCTCTGTCTTCCCTCAGCCCTGATGTCAGTCCTGTTTTACGACAGTGGCACTATGCAATATTTGTCCTTTTGTGACAGAGATATTTCACTCAACATCAAGTCCTCTAGGGTCATCCATTTTGCATAATATTTCATGAGTTCCTTGCTTTTCAATGCTGCATAGAATTCCATTGTGTGAATATACCAGACCTTCTCTATCCATTCGTTTGTTGATGGGCACTTGGGTTGTTTCCAGCTCTTTGCTATTGCAAACAAAGCCACAATAAACATGGGAGTGCATATATCTGCTTGGATGGTGGTTATGGTTTCTTCAGGGTAAATTCCCAGTAGTGGAATTGCTGGGTCAAATTGTATTTCTATTTGCAACTTTTTGAGAAAGCACCATACAGCCTTCCATAGTGGTTGCACAATTCTACACTCCCACCAAAAGTGAATAAGGGTTCCAGTTTCTCCACAGCCTAGTCAGCATTTGATGATTGCTGTTCTGTTAAATTTTGCTATTCTTACTGGGGTGAGATGATCATAATTGTTTTGATTTGCATCTCCCTTAGAGCTAGGGATTTTGAACATTTCTTCATGTGTTTGATTGCTATCTGAATGTCTTCTTTGGTGAAGTGTCTGTTCATACCCTGTGCCCATTTTTTAATTGAGTTATTTACCTTTATCTTCTTTTGGTGCTTAAGTATTTGATAAATTCTAGATATAAATCCCTTGTCTGACATGTCATTACCAAATATTTTTTTCCCCAATCTGTGGCTTCCCTTTTTACCCTGTTGGACAAATTTTTGGATGTGCATAAGGATTTGATTCTTAGAAGGTTCCATTCATTTATTTTATCCTCTCCTGGTTGTAGATTTTCCATGATGCTTGGAAGACTGTTTATGTTGTGGATTAAGACTTCTAGGGTTCTTTGAAGCTTTTCTTTAATGAAGATTATAGTCCTTGGTTTTAGTCCTAGATCCATGATCTATTTTGAGTTGGTTTTTGTGTATGTAGTGAGATGTGGATCTTGCTTGAATTTTCTGCAGATAGTTTTCCAATTTTGCCAGAACCATTTGTTAAAAAGGCTATCATTTCCCCACTTGATTGATTTCATCTCCTTGTCAAAAATCAGTTGATCGTAGGTAGATGGGCTGATTTCTGGATTCTCAATTCTATTCTATTGACCTATCTGTCTGTCATTGTAGCAGTACCACACTGTCTTGACCATCAAGGCAATGTAGGAGGATTTGAAACCAGGGAGTGGTGACTCCTACCTTGTTTCTCTTTTTAAAGAGTGCTTTGCTTATTTGAGGACAGCAATTATTAATGCATCTTGATTATGTTTGATCAGTTTTGGACTGCAAAATTTTGTAGAAATCCTCAATTTCTTTCTTTTTGGTTTTAATTGTTGGTGCATATATTTGAATAATAGTCATATTAACAGATCTTCCTTGTATGTTTATGGATAATATCCTATCACTCACATTATACTTCAGGATAGAACTTGAAATTGTCTTTTACACTATGTATGCAGCACTATTCTTCCTGTTTTTCATTCTTGGCATAATAAGAATATGATTGTCTGATTCAAAGTGGCCCATGCCAGTCCATTGAAGTTCACTAATGCCCAGAATATTGATCTTCAAGGGATCTGTTTCATTTTTTACAACTTCCAGTTTTCCTTCATTTATACATTGTACATTCCATATTCCAGTTAGTAGTGATTCTTTGCAGCTGTTTCTCCTCTTTTTGTGTAGCTTCTCACTTGGGCTCTGCCTCTACCTGCATTCCTGTTGTTGAAAAGCTAGATGGAAAAACTGTTCTAGTTTGAGGATGCTATGTAAGTTGTTTTCATTAGTGATCTATGCTTTTTAAAGACATGCATAATGGTACATTTGGGGGCTGATAGTCCACAGGGGCAACCAGGTTTGATTCCCAGAGAGTACACCACTTGTCTGTTGGAAGTTTGCCTGTCGCTTTGGTTCTGAGCACGTGTTTGAGGCCACCAGCTGCTCCGCAGGAGAAGCTGGGCAATCTCCTCCCGTGTGATTAACTGCAACTGAAAATACGCCAGAAGGTCAGCTATGGCTCGGTTCCGAGTCCACAGTACACAATATCAACATGTTGCTGAGCAGGGCCCAACTGAGCTTCTATAGTAGGACTGGGAAGAAACACGTGGTGACTGACTTCCAGCAAGTTCACTGCAAAGCCCTGTGAGTCACCAGAAGCGGATCCACACAGGATCTGAGACCATGCAGGACTGGGCAGCTTTCTCACCTCGAGCTGGGGACTGCCTTGATGACACCAAATGTCCCCACACTCAGTTTAAACATGGATCTCAGTTCTGAAGGCATGATTATGTAAGTTCAGGGAAGTGTAGCTGGGCCTTTCACTTGTTTTCCCACAAGAACCGGAAGAGGGCGTGCACACCTTAGCAGCCTCGGCCAGGTATCACAGAGGTCGAACTGGTGGAACAGGCTGGGCTTTTGTAATGATCAACATTCTCCCATCATCCTCTCCCTCCCGTACTGGCTACTTAACATCACTGCCAGGACGTCATGGAGAAAGAGATTTCCTCTCCTTCCCGCCCCCATCCATTTTTAAATCCACATAACAACAATAACACACTATGACAGGTTTGGAAGCAGGAGTGGCATCCATTTCCTAAACAACTTGCCTCCACAAACTCTATGAACTTTGATAAATGTCGATAGTTGTAGAGGGGCTTCAGGCCTTTTGTTCATATTGCCGTTCTGAGTCATGCTCAACTTGAAGGCAATCAACATCACAAGCTTCTTCATAAATCTAATGTGGCTCTTACAGCATTTCTTACCCGATTCCAAGTTTGACAACCAGCCTGTTTTTTTTTTTTTCAGGTATCTACTATCTGCTGCATCCTTTGCTTACAGTATCCCGTTTAATGTTAACATTTTGAGATCTAGCATGCTACTGTTATTAGCTTCTATTGTGTGAGGTTTAAGCTCATGACAGCCCTGTGTACAGGGGAGCAAAGCATGTCCATGATCACTTACAGGATAGCTGTGCCATCAGGATGTAACCAACTTATAGCTGACACTCCAGCAGACTTGGCTGGAATGGCTGTAAATGGCATGGAACTGGAGATTGCCCAAGTTTTGTTCCACAAAACGGCTGGTGGATTCAAACCACTCACCTACAGGTTGGCTGTGCACTTCCTTACTACTATGCCACCATAACTGCCTTAGTAGCATGGGTTTTGTTATTGTACAGACAATGAAAGGAACAATGATGCAGACCCCCGAGTCCTTCTGCTCCATGAATGTTGGTGCTGGAAGGCTGGGCCCAGAGCTCACCCTAAAAGCTGATGACTAGCCATCATTGTTAGGACCCACCTGGTGTGCAGGCTTTCATCCACTCTAACTCTCTAGTTGGTAATGACCTAGGAGGAGTTTGGGACTGTGAGGTAGTATCCATGTCCACATTCATGGCTCAAACAGAGGGGATACCGAGTGGTCAGGGCTAGGACGTAGGAGTCTTGGCAGCTAGGCTCTCAAACCTTCCTCACCCTGTACCTATATGCAGTACCTATACACTGTGAATTAATTGGAAAGATCTGAGTTCGTTGGTACAACCACATACAGTAGGTAGAGCTGCAGATGAAGATACACATAAATGTAGCCATGTAAAGGCTTGGAGTACCTGAGTGAGGCAGAGTTTAATGTGCTTAGCTACTTGCCAAAAGGTTGTCTGTTTTAGTCTACCAGATGCACCTTAAACAAAATCCCTTTGGAAAGTGTCGAACCTTGTGGAGCACAGTCCTGTTGTGAACAGTTAAGAGAATTTACAGGGGCTCTGGGAGTCAGAATCGGCTCATTGGTTTTGTATTCATATAAAGATTATATTTTCCAATTTTATGAAGAAACAGTCATAAAAATGCATGCTTGGCAAGGATTGTACCGTAGATGTCACTCTAGGCCAGCCTCACTCCTCTCCCTGATGGCATAGGACCCAGAGGGTTCCTCATGTTGTGTAGTTTCTCCTGTTTGGTGACTCAAGCACATGCACTCCCAGCTCCCAGTGCTGAGCCCCTGCCTCCCATCTACTGTGACTTGTCAACCCTGCAGCTGTGGTCCGACCAGGCCCCGGAGCCTGGGTAATCCACTGGTGTCAGTTATTGTGATAACTCACTTTAGGAGATGCAGATGAGCGTGTAAGATTCCGGGAGGCCCAGTGTCCAGTCTAATGATAGCATACTATCCTAGATTGTCAGTGATAAGTGAAGTGATGGACATGGGCAAAAGACATGAACAATAGAAGGTACCAACTACTCTCTTCCTAAGACAAGCACAAGGCCATACCTTCATCAGAGGTGAGCCAGATTCTGCGTCATGTGCAGCGACAGAAGTGGCCCTTAATGAAAGAGCTCTGGTGGCTTAGTGGTAAGAAGTTGTCCTGACAACCCAAAGGCAGCTAGTTAGAATTCACCAGCTGTTCCACAGGAGAAATCCAGGAAATTTCCTCCCAGGCAATTTGTAACCTCTGAAAATTCACCAGAGGGTCAAGTATGAGTCTGTTCCAACTTGATGGTACACAGCAACTTGATGAAATAGAGAATACTGCATCTGGCATACCTTCTGTGGGTACTTAGTTAGGTCATAGTTTGGCAGGCCATAAGGATCCTACAGTTTTAGAAACATAATTCAGTTTTGGGGTTTTTTTCTAGAATCCTTAAACAATAAGGCATGTCTTTTGGAAAAATTGGTGGTTTTCTTTACAGAGTCCTATGGCCAAGTCAACTCAGGTTTATTAATATCACATGCAAGCAAGATTCTGCTGAAGATTATCCAAAAAACAACTGTAACAGCACATTCACAGAAAAATGCCAGCTGTGTGGGCTGGGTTTAGAAGAGGCCATGGTATTAGGGCTATTATACCTAATGTTAAATGGACCTTGGCTGAAAGCAGCGAGTACTAGGGGAATGTCTACATGTGTTTCATTGACTATTAAAAGACTGTGTGGATCACAACAAGCTGTCATTAATTCTGAGAAAAAAAATGGGAATCCCAGAACACTTGATTATGCTTATGCAAAAACCTATCCTTGGACCAGGAGGCAGTAGTCAGAACAGAGCAAGAAAACACTGCATGGTTCAAAACCGGGAAGGGTGTGTGCCAGGGATGTGTCCTATCTCCATACCTTTTCAATCTGTATGTAAAACAGATCATCCAGGAGGCTGGGCTGTATGAGGAGGAATGTGGCATCAGGATTAGAGGGAGACTCATCAACAACCTGCATTATGCAGATAATACAATTTCTTTCCTGAAATTGAGGAGAACCTAAAGTGCTTGCTACAGAAGGTCAAGGACTGCAGCCTTCAAAATAGATAGAAACTCCAAATTAAAAATAAACCCCCAAGAGCCTCACCACTGGGCTGATTAGCAGCATCACAATTGATGGTAAAGCGATTAAGATTGTTAACAGTTTTAGTTTGCTTGGCTCCGCAATCAATACTATTGGTACCAGCAGCAAGGATATAAAAAGACAAATTGCCTTGGAAAAATTTGCTGTCAGGTACCTCTCCAGAATACTGAAAAGCAATGATGTCAGTCTGGAGACTAAGGTGTGCCTGATCCAGGCCATAGTCTTCACAATTACTTGCTATGTGTCAGAAAGCTAGACGGTGACTAGGGATGATAGAAAGAGAATTGATGCCTTTGAGCGGTGGTGCTGGAGAAAAGTGTTGAATATACCATGGACTGCCAGAAGAACAAACAGATTCTTCTTAGAGAGGGTGAAACCACAGAATTCTGAGGCTTCATCTGAAATACTTTGGACATGTTGCCAAGGAGGGACCAGTCCTCGGAGAGGGACATCATGCTTGGAAGGGTGGAGGGACAATGCAGGAGGGGAAGACACTCGATTGATTCAGTGACTGGAATAATGCAGGTAGGCATGCTAGAGACAAAGAAGGTTTGCACAGGAAAGAGCAGGGTTCAGGGCTGTTGTGCATAGGGAAGCACATAAAAACAACAACAAATACAAAAGTCAGTGGCCCTTTCCTATTAAATCAATTATCTCCATTAACATTTTCAGTATGTTTTGGGGATGTGTGCATGTCTATTTGTTGTTGTGTGTGCCATCTAGTGGCCTGTGACTCTTAGCAACCCTATGTACAACAGCTTTGAAATCTGGTCAGTCTCACTGACTCTGACACATCTGCTTCCATTGTTCTAGTTACTGTATCAATCCATCTCATCTGGGGTCTTCATTTCCTGTGTTGTCCCTCCACCCTTCTAAGCATGATGTCCTTCTCCAAAGATCAGTCCCTATTGGTCACATGTCCAAAGTATGTGAGACGGAGCTCCAAAATCCTAGCCTCCAAGGAGAAACTTGGTTTCACCCTCTCCAAGACAGACCGATTTGTTTTCTTGGAGGTCCATGGTATGTTCAAGATTCTTCCCCAGCACCATAATTCAAAGGCATTGTTTCTTCTTTTGTCTTTTTTAGCCATTGTTCAGCTCTCTGATGCGTAGTGAGTAATTACAAAGACCATGACCTGGATCAGGCGCACCTTAATCTCTAGACTGACCTCATTGCTTTTCAGTACTCTGGAGAAGTCCCTGAAAGCAGATTTGTCTAATGCAATTTGTCTTTTCATTTCTTGCCTGCTAGTGCCAAGAGTGTTGATTGTGAAGTCAAGCAAGCTGAAATTGTCAACAACCTCAATCTTTTCTCCATCTATTTTGAAATCTGGCCCAATGGTGAGAATCTTTGTCTTCTTGATGTTGAACTTCAATCCCTATTGAAGACTACAGTCTTTGACCTTCTGCAGCAAGCACTTCAGGTCCTCTTCAGTTTCAGCAAGCTGGGTTATGTCATCTGCATAACGTAGATTGTTGATGAGTCTTCCTCCAATCCTGATGCCACATTCTTCCTCATAAAGCCCAGCCTCCTGAATGATCTGTTCTGCATAGGGAGACAGGACACATCCCTGATGTACTCCGTTCATGATTTTGAACCCTGTAGTGTTTTCTTGCTCTGTTCTGAGGACTGCTTTCTGGTTCAAGTATAGGTTTTGCATAAGCACAATCAAGTGTTCTGGGATTCCCTTTCTCCTCAAAGTTAGCCACAATTTGTTGTAATCCACTCAGTCAAATGTTTTTGCATAGTTGTACTGTTTCCAGTTGTTTCTGGATTATCTTGAGCAGGATTTTGCTAATGTGTGATATTAGTGATATTTTGTAGTTATTTCCACACTCTGTTGGGCCACTTTTTTCTTGGAATGGAACTAAATATGGATCTCTTTCAGTCAGTTGGCCAGGTAATTGTCCCCCAGATTTTTTGGAACGACTTCTTGAGGATATCCAGGCAGCATCTGTTTGTTGAACTGTCAGTTGGTATTTCATAAATCCCTGAGGCTTTATTTTTCAATTATTTAATAATTTTTAGCACAGTGATGCTGAATATTCCTTGCACCTTCTTTTAATGCCTCTTGGATAATTCAATATTCTGCCCATAGCATCCTTAAGTATTGCAATTTGTTCTTTAGTTATTTCAGTTTAAGAAATGCCTAGCGAGTTCAGCCTATTTGATTTTCAGACTCTAGGTTTTTGCACATTTCATTATACTGTTTTGCTTTGTTTTTCCCTTGCTGCCTTTTGAAATCTTTTAGCTCCTTAATTTTTTCCCTTTGTTTTGTCTTCTCAACACTCTAGTGCAATATTCAGAGTCTCTTCTGACATTCATTTTGGTCTTTTCTTCTTCTGTCTTTGTAATGACCTTTTTCATTCTTCGTAGATGATATTCTTTTTTTAAATATTATACTAGCTTATTTACAAAATTTGAATACATTGTTTTTCCAGAACAGATTCTTCCAATTTTCCCCACTCTAAAATTGTGGATGATATTCTGGATATCTTCCTATAACTCATTTGGTCTTCATTCACTAGTGTTCCAGGCCTCAAACCTGTTCCTGAATTGGTTTTTCTATTCAGATGGGAAAGACTCAAGGTCAACTTTTGATTCCTGTGGATTTGATTTGACCTTCTTTAGCTTTACTCTGAACTTGCTTATGAGTAGTTGATGGTCTGTTGCACAATCAGCCTCCAGCCTAGTTTTTACTGTTGATATTGAACTTCTCCAGTGATTCCTTCCACAGATGTCATCAGTCTGATTCCTGTGCATACTATCAGATGAAATCCATGTGCATAGCCTATGTTTATGTTTCTTATAAAAGGTATTTGTAATGAATAAATCACTAATTGTGCAGAATTCTATCATTCTATCTTCAGCCTCATTTCTGTCACCAAGTCTATGTTTTCCAACTACTGATTCTTCTTCCTAGTTTCCAACTTTTGCATTCCAGTCACCCATTTTTATTCATGCATCTTGGTTGTATGTTCGATTGATTTCTGACTGCAAAAGTTGGTAGAAATAATCTATTTCCTTTTTTAAAATTATATACGTGTAGTAGAGTCTTGATAGCTGATATTTTGGAATTAAACAACCACCTTTGGATAGGTTTGAACTGCTGACTTTCAGTGTCGATCAATTCTTAACTATTTGGATCACTTAGATTTCTACAATCAAATAGAAACTTGGAAAGCATATTTTTGTTGTTGTTAGATACTGTTAACTTGACCACAACCTATAGCCTTGTGAAGAGCAGGTCTGTACCCTGCCCTAATCCATGCATGTTGTATGTCTCTGATATACTTGTATCCATTGTTAAGTTACAGTATCAGTCCATCTTGTTGAGAGTCTTGCTATTTCTTGCTGACTCTTCACCTTACCAAGCATGATGTCTTTTTTCCAAGGACTGTCTCTTCCTAACAACATGCTCAAAGTATATTAGATGAAAGGTTACCTTCATTGCCTCTAAGGAGCTTTCTGGTTGTATTTCCTCCAAGACAGATTTGTTTGTTCTTTTGACAGCCCTTGGGATATTCAGTACTCTTCTGAAACACCATACTTCAAAGGCATAAATTCTTCTTCTATCATCCTTACTTATTCATTGCCTAACTTTCAGATGCATAATAAGTAACTGAAATGATTATGGACTGGGTCAAGCACATATTAGTCTTTAAACTGACATTGCTCCTTAGCACTTTGGAGAAGTCCTTGACAATGAATTTTCTCCATGCAATGTGTCTTTTGATTTCTTGACAGCTAGTACCAAGGGTGTTGATTGTAGATCCAAGTAAAAGGAAATAGTTGACAATTTCAGATCATTCTTCATCTATTAGGATGTTGCCTATTGGCCTGGTGGTAAGGATTTTTGTTTTCTCGATGTTGAGATGTAATCCATATTGAAGGGGAGCACTGGTAGTACAGTGGCAAGAAGCTGCACTGCAAATCCACCAGCTGTTCTGTGTGAGAAGGATGAGCAGTCTCCTACTGTGCAATTAACTCCCTCTGAAAACCAGCCTGAGGATCAGCTGTGGGTGGGTTCTAACTCGATGGTACACATCAACAACAATCAGTATTGAAAGAGGTAGTTTTTGATATTCTGTAGCAAGTGCTTCAGGTCTCCTTCACTTTCAGCAAGGTTGTGTCATCTGCATAATGCAAGCTGTTGATGAATCTTCCTTTGATCCTGATGACACATTTCCTTTCATAGAGTCTGGTTTCATGAACTGTTTGCCCAGCGTAAAGATTGAATAGGTATGGGAAAAGGATATAACCCTGATGCACACCTTTCTTAATTTTAAACCATACAATGCTCCCTTGTTCTGTTCAGACAACAGCTTCTTGGTCTCGGTATAGATCTAGGTGTAATTCTTCTGAATTGTATTTAGCAAAGGGCACAAAGCTTTTGAGGTCCACTAAAATGTCAGTAAAATATTAGAGAAAGACACCAAAGTTTCCGAAGAAACTAGACTACATGACTGATATGCGACCTGTGAAGGAGAGGAAGATCCTAAACCAGGTAGATTTGACATGGTGATTGCTGCAGTGCGCTCTTGTGTGCCGGGAAGTATGAAGATAGCACAGGAAAGAACAGGGTTTAGATCTTTTGTTCATTGGGTATGAGTCATACTCGACTCAATAGCGCCTAAAAACAACAACATACAAGCCAGAGTTTCATCAATCCTAAGTGAGTCCAGGAGAAATATATGATGCCAAGCTACCATCCTCAATCGTTCTGATTAGAGTCATAGATGAGCCTTAACAGAATGGGAGAAATAACAGAATAAATTAAGAAATAAATTAAGAAATAAAATTCTTAATAAGCCCAGCCTTCCTGAGCCAGATGGGACTAGAGGACCCACTCCCTGAGATACTCTTTGAAGTTTGCATTGGAACTATCCCCTAAGATCACCTTTTAGCAAAATAAAAGATGGACATATAAAATGTAGGGCCATGCCCATGAGTATGGTACTCCATTAAAAAAATCATCTCCATGGGAGCAAAGGGTCAATAGTTACTCTAAAGCAAAGATCAGAAGAGCAGAGGTCAGGAAAACTAGACTACTAGAAATAAAAATGGAATTGAAGAGACTGTTGACACATTGTAAAAAATAGAACTAACGTCACTCTGAATTTGTGCAAAAATTGTTAATGGGAACCCAATTTTCACTGAAAACATAGTAAAATATTACTTAAATTATAATAATTTCAAAGTTAACTGAATGTACAAATAAAGATAATGAACAGTTAACCAGAAAGAAATATTTCTCTATTGAATATTAGTTTGTTTATTAATTTCATTTTTTCTTTAAAAAAATTTAATATTAAGGGAGCTCTGGTGGCCTAGTGGCAAGAAACTGCACTGCAATCCCATAGGTATGCAGTTTGAATCCACCAGATGCTCTGCTGGAGAAGGAGGGGCCATCTCTTCCTGTACCAGTCAGATCCGATTTGACGGTACACACACAAAAATAATAAAAAAAATTAATATTATTATAATGAAATAAATTTCAAAATTCAGTTCTTCAGTCATCTCAGCTTCATTTTTTTTTTTTTTTCAGAGAAAGGTTACCGGTTCAATTCAGAAAAGAATGCAAATAGCTCCATTGTTCTCTTTCAGTTGATGAGCGTGTAATCAACGTCACTAAATGATTGTTGCTGTTAAGTGCCATTGAGTCGTAGACAACTCATAGCAACCCTATGAACAAAAGATCTGAACACTTGTATAACTTGCATCATTTCTCCAAGTTCACAGAGTTCCCAGATGCAAGCTATTTTGGAAGTGGATGCCACTCCTGCTTCCAAGCTTGTTTAAATAGGGAACTCTACCAAACACTGTCCACCATGGGTAATCATGATTGCATTTGACACATCAGTGTCACAGTGTTTAGCATCACAGCAACCACGAATTACTTCTGTACAGCAATGCCACTTAGAAGAATGTTTGACCAAAACCAATTAAAACCAGCCTGAGGGCCACAGACTAAAATTACCCACCTTGGACTTGGTAGCATCGCTTTCTGTCCACTAGGCCAACTGAGCTCTCTTGTTGTTGTTGTTTTTGTTGTTGCTAAGTGTTGTGGAGTTGTAGATGACTCATAGCAAACTTATGAATGAAAGTCCTGAACACTTGTATAACTTTCATCGTTTCTCTAAGTTCATAGGGTTTCCAGAGGCAAGCTATTTCAGAAGTGGATGCCACTCCTGCAGAAACTCTTGAATTGCTGTGTATTTTGATATGTGTACTCCCAACCACAAAAAGATTATAGCTGAGGCCACCTGTGAGATAGTCACAGAGACACTATAACTGTGAATAGCCACAGGCGCACAAATATAGAGTATTGCTCACGTAAGTGCAAGAAAAGTGATCACTTTTTGTCCTTAAAAAATAATAATTACATTGATGCAGTTTATGCAGATTTCCTCAAGTTTTCTGTCCCAGAATTCCATACAGGATATTGCATTACCATTTGTAGTCATATCTCCTTGGGCTACTCTGGTTTCTCTAGTTTCCTCCTTTTTTGAATCACCTAGATGGTTTTGAGAAATATTGGTCAGGCATTTTGCACCATGTCCTTTTACTAAGATGTGTCTGATGATTTTCTTAGGAGAAGATCCAATGACTAGGGGTTAATAGAAGGAAGACTACACAGGGGAGGTGTTCAGTTCTCATCAGATCAAGCTCACAGTGTGGCTTATCATTGCTGGTGCTTGCCAACTACCCTGGCTGGCCTCCTCTGTGGGACTAAGATGAAGCAACCTGCTTCTGTGATGTTTCACAGCTTTTGAGAACTTGTGAGCAATTCTACTATGTCCTACAGGATGTCTGTGGGGTTGTAATCAACTTCATCAAATTAATTCTTTGAATAAGCAATTAAAAAGTCATATTCTAAGGTCACTTGGTTTCAATATGTGTGGGTTTTTTTTTTACTTTTTTTTAATTGGGAAAAGCATATTGGGAGTATAAGGAGGTGAGGGTTGGGGGCAGAAGGGTGAGGATGGGCCAGGATGCAGTTGCAGAGCTGCATAGTTTGGTCAGTGGGGGGAGCAGGTGAAGAAAATGATGAGGGTCCAGTGGGGACCAGATGCTACAGAGAAATGACAAGCATTTTCCAATAGTAATTAAACCAACTGTCTTATTGATTAGGGAATTGGATGCCGACTCTCTGGCTTCTTCATGCTGAACAGGGGCGTAGATG
>NW_006400091.1:761320-762516 GCF_000299155.1 Elephantulus edwardii | reverse complement strand
AATGGCCCTGCTTTAAGTGGTTCGCTGCTCCCGCAGCTCACCATGCTGTCTCTGCTTCCACCACCATCTTGGATCTCCTGGTTTCAATATGTTTTTAATGGCTATCAAAACGGAAAGATTGTAACTGTGATGGTGTCAAAGGTGCATGTTAAGTGCTGTTGAGTACGACTTACAGTGTGACTCTATGAACCACAGATCTGAACTCTGTCCTATCCTGTGCCATCCTCATCATCTCTGACAGACTTGAGCCTATTACTGCAGTCACTGTGTTAACCAATTTTACTTAGGGTTTTCTACTCTTTCACTGACCCTCCATCTTTCAAAGCCTACTGTCCCTTTCCAAGGAATGGCCCTCCTAACAACATGCCCAAAGTATGTGACATAAAACTTCATCATCCTTGCATCTAAGGAGTACTCACTTTGGCTACACTTTCCCCAAGATATATTTATTCATTCCTTTAGCAGTTCATGGGATATTCAGTACTCTTCTCAAACACCACTGTTCAAAGGCATAAATTCTTCTCCTACCATCCTTAATATCCAGCTACCAGATGCCTAACACATGATTGAAAAGACCTCTGTCTGAATTAGGTGATCCTTAGTCTTTACACTGCCATCGTTACGCCTTTGTATTTGAGTTGACAGAAGACTTTCCCAATGCAATGCCTTTTGATTTATTTTTTCTTTTAATAATTTTAATGAACATTTACAGAGACTTTGGATTTCCATTCATTCAATGTTGGACTTTTCTCCCTGCTCAGCCCTCCTCGCCTCCTCCCCCCAGTTCGCTCCTCTCTTTGAAAAGGAAAAGGAAAATTCTTTCTTTGGTATACAATCCACCCACACCACACCCACTGCCCCAAGTACACTCCACTATGCAGCCGCAATAAACATGGGTGTGCATATATCTGCTTGGATGTCAGTTATGGTCTCTTTGGGGTATATTCGCATAGTGGAATTGCTGGATCAAATGGTATCTCTATTTGCAACTTTTTTAGAAAGTGCCATACCGCACCATTTTACACTCCCACCAACAGTGAATAAGGGTTCCAGTTTCTCCACAGCCTCGTCAGCATTTGTTGCTTGCTGTTCCGTTAAATTTTGCTATGCTTACTGGGGTGAGATATCTCATAGTTGTTTTGATTTGCATCTCTCTTAGAGCTAGGGATTTTGAACATTTCTTCATGTGCTTGTTA
>NW_006400091.1:743369-747247 GCF_000299155.1 Elephantulus edwardii | reverse complement strand
GGACATGTTGCCAGGAGGGATGGGTCCTTGGAGAGGGACATCATGCTTGGGAGGATGGAGGGACAGCGCAGGAGGGGAAGACCCTCTATGGGATGGATTGATTCGGTGACTGGGGTAATTGGAATTGGTGTGTCAGAGGCGGTGCGGTTAGCGCAGGATAGAGCAGGGTTTAGGGCTGTTGTACATAGGGTCGCTATGAGTCGGAAACGACTCGATGGCACATAACAACTACAACAACAACAGAAGTTCAGAGAAAAACACAAGTGGGGTAGCTACTCAATTGATTCCTAGAGCAATGTCTTCAGATCGAGAATATATCAATGTCTAGAAGAAAACCAGCTATCCCAAACAATACACAAGTGCAAAGCAAGATGTCACCCCCAAAGGGTTACACAGTATCAATGGATTTTCTGAAGCCAGAAAGTCTAATGGAACTTTCTGACACAGAATTTAAAAGAACAATGATTGAATATTTTCAATGGATGAAAGACAAACCTGAAGAAATACATTATACTACAAGCAAAAACCAGGAGGAAGTAAAAAACAAAACAAACAAACAAACACCCCCCCCAAAAAAAGTCCAGAACAATGTAGAGAAAACAAACAAGGCATTAACAGCACTGGAAAAACAAGAAACCACGATCTAAAATATGAGGCCCAATGTTTCAGATGCTGTCAACATGATGGAAGGACACATGAGCAGAGTTGAAGAGATGAAACACTGAACCAGTGAAATATAAGACAGAATTTTCACCACTGATCTGCTAGAGCAAAAAGCAGACTCGAAAAAGAAGAAAACCTAAGAATAATGTGGGACACCATCAAGAGAAATAACATGCACATCATTGGAATCCCAGAATAGGACGAAGCAAGTAAAGGCACCAAAAGAGTTGTGGAAGAATTACTAGAGGAAAACGTTGCAGGCATAATGAAGAATGAGAGAATATATATACAAGAAGCTCAGTAAACACCATATAGAATAGACCCCAAAAGGAAAACACCAAGGCACATCATAGTTAAATTTGTCAGAACCAAAGAAAAGGAGAGAATTCTGAAAGCAGCAAGGGAGAAACAAACAGTAATCCATAAGAGAGAGTAGATAAGACTAAGTGCTGATTTCTATGCAGAAACCATGCAAGTGAGAAGAGAGTGGAAGGACACATATCAAACACTCAAGGAACACAACTGTCAACCAAGAATACTGTACCCAGCAAATTATCCATCAAATATGAAGGAGAGATAAAGATATTCCCAGAAAAACAGAACCTAAGAGAGTTTGTAAAAACAAGACCAGTGTAGCAGGAAAGACTCAGAAATTTCCTTCTTACAGAGATACCACAAAAAAGCAGCATGGACCAAAGTAACTAGCACCAACACCAAAAACGAACTCAACACAATGATAACAATAAAACCTTGCCTCTCAATAATCACACTGAATGTAAATGGTTTAAATGCACCACTAAAGAGAAAGAGTAGCAGATTGGATAAAAAGCCAAAATCCATTAATATGTTGTCTACAAAAGTCAAACATACCTGAAAAGTGAAGATAAAGACGGTCTAAAAATAAAAGGGTGGGGGAAAATATACCAAGCAAATGACAACCAGAAAAAAGTAGGAGTAGCGATATTAATCTCTGATAAAATAAATGTCAATGTAAAAACCATCACAAAGGACAATAAAGGTCACCACATAATGCTGAAAGGATCAATAGAACAAGAGGACACAACAATAATAAATATCTATGCACCAAATGAAAGACATGAAAAATACATAAAACAAACATTAACAAAACTGAAAAAGGAAATAGACAACACTACTATAATAGTTGGAGACTTCAATACACCCCGTTCAAGAAAAGATAGAACTGCCAGAAAGAAACTCAATAAAGATATGGAAGAATTAAACCAAGCAATAAACCAACTTGACCTCATAGACATTTATAGGCCAATGCACCCTCAAAAAACATAGTATACCTTCTTCTCCAATGTTCATGGAACGTTCTCTAGAATAGATCACATTCTAGGTCACAAGGCAAGCATCAATAAATTTAAAAACCTAGAAACAATACAAAGCATCTTATTAGACCTTAATTCTACAGAATTAGAAATAAATAACAAGAAAGTAAACCAGAAAAAAACATACATTTGGAAGCTAACAACACCTTGCTTGAACATAACTAGGTACTAGAATAAATAAAAAATGAAATGAAAAAGTTTCTTGAAACAAATGACAATGAAAACACCACTTACCAAAACCACTGGGAAACAGCCAAAGCAGTAATTAGAGGTCAATTTATAGTAATAAGCAAACCCATCAAAAGGCAGGAAAAATTGACCATTGACTCTCTAACCCAACATCTCCAGCAAATTGAAAAAGAACAGCAAGGAAACTTGACACCCTCTAAAAAAACTGAAATTATAAAAATTAGAGCAAAAATAAATGAAATGAAAAACAATTGAAACTATCAACAAAACTAGGAGTTGGTTCTTTGAAAAGGACAATTGACAAACCATTAGCAAAACTCACAAAAGGACAGAAGGAGAAGACACAAATAATGCAAATAAGAGATGAATCAGGCAACATCACAACAGAGCCAACTAAAATAAAAAAGCTAACATTAGAGTATTATGAAAAACAAATATGAAAACTTAGAGGAAATGGACAAATACTTAGAAATGTACAACCTACATAAACTGACACAAACAGAAATTGAACATCTGAACAGACCCATTACAAAAGAAGAAACTGAAAAGGAAATAAAACAACTTTCAACCAATAAAAGCCCTGGACCAGATGGTTTTACAAGTGAATTTTATCAGTCAGAGAAGAACTGTCACCAATTCTACATAAACTATTTCAGAAAATAGAAAAATATGGGAATTCTCCCAGATTCATTCTATGAAGCAAACATATTCTTGGTACCAAACCAGGGAAGGACACCACCAAGATATAAAACTATAGGCCAATATCTCTCATGAACATAGATGTAAAAATCCGGAATAAAATACTGTCCAATGTAAGTCAACGATATATCAAAGGAATAATTCACCATGACCAAGTGGGATTCATAACAGGTATGCAAGGATGGTTCAACATAAGGAAAACAATTAATGTAATTCATCACATTTACAAAGCAAAGAACAAGAACCACACGATCCTATCATTTGATGCAGAAAAGGCATTTGAAGAAATCCAAACACGCTTTCCTGATTAAAACATTCAATAAAATAAATAGCATTAGAGGGGAATTACTTCAGCATAGTAAAAAGTATATACACAAACTTGAGAGCCAACATTGTTCTCAATGGAGAGAGATTAAAGGCATTCCCTTTCAGAACAGGTACTAGACAAGGAAGCCCACTATCACCTCTCCTATTCAATATTGTACTGGAAATAGTTGCTATGAAGGAATTGGCAAAAAACAAGGCTCCAGGAGTTGACTGCATACCAATTGATTTATTTCAACAAACAGATGCTGCCCTGGATGTGCTCACTAAGTTGTGTCAGGAAATCTGGAAGACAGCCAGCTGGCCAACTGACTGGAAGAGATCAATATTTATTCCCATTCCAAAGGAAGGTGACACAACAGAATGTGGAAATTATTGAACAATATCATTGATATCACATGCAAGCAAGATTCTGCTGAAATTACCCAAAAACGTTTGGAACAATATGTCAACAGAGAACTGCCAGATGTGCAGGCTGGATTTAGAAGAGGTTGTGGTACTACGGATATTATTGCTAATGTTGGATGTATCTTGGCAGAAAGCAGAGAATACCAGAAGAGTGTCTATCTGTGCTTCATTGACTATGCAAAGGCTTTTGACTGTGTGGATCACAACAAGCTATGGCTGACTCTGAGAAGAATGGGAATCCCA
>NW_006400091.1:726277-742734 GCF_000299155.1 Elephantulus edwardii | reverse complement strand
AACAATGTCAGGCTGGAGACTAAGGTGCACCTGATCCAGGCTATATTCTTTGCAATTACTTGCTATGCACTGGAGAGTAGGACAGTGAGTAGGGATGATAGAAAGAGAATTGATGCCTTTGAGTTGTGGTGCTGGAGAAGAGTGTTGAATATACCATGGATTGCTAGGAGAACAAACAGGTTTGTCTTGCAGAGGGTGAAGTCAGAATGTTCCCTGGAGTCAAGGATTCTAAAGCTTCATCTGACATACTTTGGGCGTGTTGCAAGGAAGGACTTCATGTTTGGGAGAGTGGAGGGACGGTGCAGGAGAGGAAGACCCTCGATGAGATGGATTGAGTCTGTAAGTGGAATGGTGGGAATGAATGTGTTTGAGACAACAAGGTTGGCACAGGATAGAACGGAATTTAGGGCTCTTGTACATAGGGTCTCTATGAGTTGCAAACGACCTTGATGGCATATAACAACAGCACCAACAACAATAAGAGAAGAGAAGGAAATAAGAAGTGTACAAATTGGCAAAGAGGAGGTAAAATTATCTCTCGATGCAGATGATATGACAGTATACCGAGAAAACCCTAAAGACTCAGCAAGAAAACTGTTAGACATAGTTGACCAATTCAGCAACGTAGCAGGATACAAGATCAACATACAAAAAATCAGTTGTATTTCTCTACAGTGACAAAGAGAAGACAGAGCCAGAGCTAAGAAAAATAATACCTTTCACAGTAGTGAATCACAAGTTGTGAGTAAACCTAACCAGAAGCACAAAGGAGCTATTCAAAGAAAATTACAAAACATTACTACAGGAAACAAAAAGAGACCTGGAGAAGTATAAGAATATCCCTTGCTCATTGATAGGAAGACTCCATATTGTGAAAATTGCAATACTACCAAAGGCAATTTACATGTTGAAGGCAATCCCAATACAAATGCTAATTCCATTCTTCAATGAGATGGAAAAGGAAATTTCCAGTTTCATTTGGAATGGAAAGAAGCCCTGAATAAGCAAAACACTCCTTAAAAATAGAAAAAAGGTAGAAGGCATCTCACTCCCTGATTTCAAATCCTACTGCACTGCCATGGTGGTTAAGACAGCATGGCACTAGTACAATGACAGACACTTAGATCAATGGAATTACCCAGAAATCAGCCCATGTACTTATGGTCAACTGACTTTTGACAAAGAGATTAAATCAGTTAAGTGGGGAAATGACAGCCTTTTAAACAAATGGTGTTGGCAAAATTGGAAAACTATCTGCAGAAAACTCAAGCAAGATCCACACCTCACTCCATACACAAAACCCACTCTAGGTGGATCATGAGCCTCGAACTAAAACCAAGGACTATAAACTTTATTAAAGAAAAGCTTTGGAAGAACTCTAGAGAAAATCTGTCACGTCAACAGATTTATTTATGTGTGTGTGTGTGTGTGTGTAGTGACAATCCTAATATTTCATTAAATTTATGAAAAATTAAAAAGAATATCATCCATGAAGAATGCAAAAGAGCAATACAAAGTCAGAAGAAAAAGAGAAGACCAAGATGGATGTCAGAAGAGACTGAGTATTTCACAAGAGCACTGAGAAGCCAAAGCAAAGGGAAGAAATGAGGAAGTTAAGGAGCTGAAAAGAGGATTCCAAAGGGCAGTTCAGGAAGAAAAAGCCTTGTAATGAAATGTGCTAAGAACTGGAGTCAGAAAATCAAAAGGGCCGAACTTAGCATTTTGTAAGCTGAAGGAACTGAATAACAAATTCAAACCTTGAGTTTTAATACTTAATGATTGATTCTATTGACAGAATACTGAAATGATACAGGAAGCATCAAAGGAAGATAGAAGGTTTATACAGAGTCACTGTACCAAAAAGAACTGGCTGACACAGGAGAATTTAATGAAATTGCATATGATCAAGAAGCAATGGTGATGAAGGAGGAAGTTTAGGCTGTTTTGAAGGAATTGGCAAAAAGTAAAGCCCCAGAAGTTGATAGAATACTGACTGACATATTTCAATAAACAAATTTTTATTGAGCCCTGGATGTGTTCACCAGGTTGTGTCAAGAAATTTGGTGGACAACTACCTGGCTAAATGACAGGAAAGATTAATATTTATTACCATTACACACACATACACACACACACACACACACACACACACACACACACATCATCCAATAGTGTGTGGGGACTGCAGCCTTCAGTATGGACTGAGGCTCAATGTCAAGAAGACAAAGATTCTCGCCACTGGACCAATTGGCAGCATCAGGATGGATGACGAAGAGATTGAGAGTGTTCACAGCTTCAGTTTGCTCGGCTCCGCAGTCAACGCTCTTGGCACCAGCAGTCAGGAAATCAAAAAGCGTATCGCGATGGGAAAGTCTGCTGTTAGGGACCTCTCTAAAGTACTCAGGAGCAACAGTGTCTCTCTGGAGACTAAGGTGCGCCTGATACAGGCCATGGTCTTTGCAATCGCTTGTTATGCATCAGAGAGTTGGACAATGACTAGGGAGGACAGAAGGAGAGTGGATGCTTTTGAGCTGTTGTGTTGGAGAAGGGTACTGAATGTACCATGGACTGCCAGGAAAACAAACAGATTCATCTTGGAGAGGATTAAACCAAGCTACTCCTTGGAGGCAAGGATTCTGGGGCTTCGTCTGACATACTTTGGACATGTTGCCAGGAGGGACGGGTCCTTGGAGAGGGACATAATGCTTGGGAGGGTGGAGGGACGGCGCAGGAGGGGAAGACGCTCTATGAGATGGATGGGTTCAGTGACTGGGGTAATCGGGATGGGTGTGTCAGAGGCAGTGCGGTTGGCGCAGGATAGAGCAGGGTTTAGGGCTGTTGTGCATAGGGTCACTATGAGTTGGAAACGACTCGACGGCACATAACAACAACAACAACAACAACAACAATCACTAATATCACATACAAGGAAAATCTTGCCAAAGATTATCCAAAAATTACTGGAACATTATATCAACAGAGAACTACCAGAAATACAAACTGGGTTTGAAGAGGCTGTGGCACAAGGGACATCACTGGCAATGTCAGATGGGTCTTGACTGAAAGAAAAGAACACCAAAAAATGTCTGTTTCATTGACTATGCAAAGGCATTTGACTGTGTGGCTCACAAAAAATTTTTACTAACCTTGGAAAGAAGGAGAATCCCAGAACTTGACTGTGCTTATGCAAAATCTATACTTGGACCAGGAGGCAGTCTTCAGAATAGTGCAAGAAAACACTGCATGGTTCAAAATCAGAAAAGGAATGTGCCAGGGATGCATGTACCTAGGCACCATACATTTTCAAAAATAGATGCAGAAGAGATTATTTGAGAGTGAGGATTTTATGAGGATGAACGTGGCATCAGGATTGGAGGAAGACTCACCAACTACTTGCGTTATTAAGATGACACAACCTGCTTTGCTGTAACTGAGAAGGACCTGAAGCATTTGCTGCAGAAAGTCAAGTGCTACAATATTCAACATGTGCTTTCAGCCCAGAGCTTTCTACATGTGGTACCCACGGAGTGGGTGTGTGAGGAACGGCAGACAGGACGACTGGACACCGCCCAGAGCCAGGAAGGGAGCTAGACAGGCACCATGCGTGAGATTGTGCACATCCAGGCTGGCCAGTGTGGCAATCAGATTGGCGCCAAGTTTTGGGAAGTAATCAGTGATGAGCATGGTATCAACCCCACCGGCAGTTACCATGGCGACAGTGACTTGCAGCTGGAGAGAATCAATGTCTACTACAACGAAGCCACTGGTAACAAATATGTACCTCGGGCCATCTTGGTGGATCTGGAACCTGGCACCATGGACTCCGTCAGGTCTGGGCCATTTGGCCAGATTTTCAGGCCAGACAATTTTGCATTTGGCCAGAGTGGTGCCGGCAATAACTGGGCAAAGGGCCACTACACAGAGGGGGCAGAGCTGGTGGACTCAGTGCTGGATGTGGTGAGGAAGGAGTCCGAGAGCTGTGACTGTCTCCAGGGCTTCCAGCTGACCCACTCGCTGGGTGGCGGTACGGGGTCTGGGATGGGCACACTGCTCATGAGCAAGATCAGGGACGAGTACCCTGACCTTATCATGAACACCTTCAGCGTCATGCCCTCTCCCAAGGTGTCAGAGACTGTGGTTGAGCCCTACAATGTCACCCTCTCTGTCCACCAGCTGGTGGAGAACACAGATGAAACCTACTGCATTGACAATGAGGCGCTGTACGATATTTGCTTCCGTACCCTGAAACTGACCACCCCAACATATGGAGACCTCAACCACCTGGTGTCAGCCACCATGAGCGGAGTCACCACCTGCCTGCGTTTCCCAGGCCAGCTGAACGCAGACCTCCGCAAACTGGCCGTGAACATGGTGCCCTTCCCCCGGCTGCACTTCTTCATGCCTGGCTTTGCGCCCCTGACCAGCCGGGGCAGCCAGCAGTACCGGGCCCTGACTGTGCCCGAGCTCACCCAGCAGATGTTCTACTCCAAGAACATGATGGCCGCTTGTGACCCGCGCCACGGCCGCTACCTGACAGAGGCTGCCATCTTCCGGGGCCGCATATCCATGAAGGAGGTGGACGAGCAGATGCTGAACGTACAGAACAAGAACAGCAGCTACTTCGTGGAGTGGATCCCCAACAACGTGAAGACAGCTGTGTGTGACATCCCACCCCGTGGGCTCAAGATGTCAGCCACCTTCATTGGCAACAGCATGGCCATCCAGGAGCTGTTCAAGCTTATCTCCGAGCAATTCACAGCCATGTTCCGGCGCAAGGCCTTCCTGCACTGGTACACGGGCGAGGGCATGGATGAGATGGAGTTCACTGAGGCTGAGAGCAACATGAACGACCTGGTGTCCTAGTACCAGCACTACCAGGACGGCACAACTGATGAGCAAGGGGAGTTTGAGGAGGAAGAGGGCGAGCATGAGGCTTAAATTCAGAACTGAAAACAGATTAGGGAAGGATTTAGGAGAGAGCAAGGGGGAGGGGGGCATACTGGTGAAATCTCTCGGAAGTTGAAAGAAAGAAGCATGGTATATTTAGATGTGCGCTGGGTCTCTGGTGCTCTTCCCTGTTGCCTGTCACTTTCCCTCCCTTTTTTTGTAATATTGATTATTTCAGTGTAACATTTGCAATATTTCTGAACTACTGTTGTAATGGCTAAAATCACATAAATGTTTGTGTCCTTTAAAAAAAATATTCAACACGTATTGAAGCTCAACACCAAAAAAAAAAGATTCTTACCACTGGGCCAATTGGTAGGTAGCATCATGGTAGATGGAGAAGAGATTGAGGCTATTAACATTTTCATTTTACTTGGATCCACAATCAACATTCTTAGAACCAGCAGTCAGAAAATCAAAAGGAATTGTACTGGGAAAATCTGCTGTCAGGTATCTTTCCAGAGTGCTAGAGACTCAGGTGTGCCTGATCCAGGCTTGGGTCTTCTCAGTTACTTGCTATGCATCGGAGAGTTAGACAATGAATAAGGATGATAGAAGAAAAATCGATACCTTTGAGTTGTGGTGCTGAAGAAGAGTATTGGACATACGATGGACCACCAAGAGAACAAACACATCTATCCTGGAAAGGGTGAAACCAGGTTGCTCCTTGGAGGCAAGGATTTTGAAACTCCATTACACATACTTTGGGCATGTTGCTAGGAGGGACCAGTCCTTGGAAAAGGACATATACTTGGAAGGGTAGAGGGTCAATGCAAGAAAGAAAGACCCTGGATGAGATGGATTGATGCAGTAACTAGGACAATGGGTGTAGTTGTGTCAGAGACAACAAATTGGCTCAGGATAGGGCAGGGTTCAGAGCTGTTGTCCATGGGGTTGCTGTGAGTTGTAGGCAACTCAAAGATACATAACAACAACCCAAAACTGACTGAAAGAGATCCACATCTGTTCCCATTCTCCCTCAAAACAGTGATCTAACAGAATGTGGAAATTATAACATGTGTCGGTGAACTACTCAAGAAACCTCTGCAGCAGGAAACAGCGAAGCTGTGATGATTGCAGAGAATCCACTTCCCGGCCAGGAGAAAGCAGAGGCCTCAGCTCTCGAGTCAGTGGTACTAGTGCATCCAGTGTCTCCAGTCCAGTGCCCCTTTGGGGCAGAGGCTGTGGGGCATCCCATATAGCTTGCTGGTGGGGTTGGACCTTGCTTCTAGACATGTCTCCTCTGATTTTCTACTGTGGACTGCCAAGGATCTTGTGAAAACCTTATTAATTCATGGTGCTTTTTATACACTCAATTAACTGGAGTGTCCTGTTGTTCATGAATTGGCAAGTTGACAAAAACTCCATTAAGTAAATTCACTTAACACTAATCAGAAAATGGTACCTGTCACCATCATTAATGAGGGAGAGAGGGCCAGACAAGAATGGGCTTTAAGAGTTGTGCTGCTAACCCCAAAACTGTGTGGTTTTAAATTACCAGCATCTCCAAGGGAGAAAGTCCCTTCCCATGTGCTTCAGAGCTGTTTTGCACAGGGTTGCAACATGACTTGTGGTCCACTTAAAGGCACATAACAACAATAAAGATGGCACAGGACAGGGAAGGTTCACATCTATTGTTTATAACGTTGCTATGAGCTTTAACAAGAACAATAAAACAAAATATTTTTTCATTGCAACATTCTTCACAACTAGGATTCAGTGTTGTTCAATCACCATCTTTATCTGTCCTCAGTATCATCGCCCTTGACAAAAAGCTCCTTCAGAACAAGGCCAAGGGCCAAGTGTAAAAGACCATCAATTGCTCATGTGCAAGTTCTAATTAAAGCTGAAGAAAATAAAGTGGCTCAATGAGAACAAAAAAAATATGACCTTGAGTATATTTCACCTGAATTTAGAGACCTTCTCAAGAACACATTTTATACATTGATCAGGCATATTGTAGAATGCTAACATGGACATTATACATGTAGAAAGCAAAAGGTCATTAAAAAGACAGGAAAGAAAGGAAATACCAAAAGATGTCAGAAGACTGGGTAATGGTGGGCATAGACTAAAGGTGATAAATTTTATTAAACACAATGTATGGGAATGATTGTATGAAACATAATGTCAATAAAGCGAAGTGTGAAACACGGCACAAAAAACTCCACACTGTGTATATGAATGAAGCACTATGTATAGGAATAATTATATTCATACCAATAAGGAAAAAAAAAGATGTCAGAAGAGATTCTGAAACTTGCTCTAATGTGGAGAAGTTAAAGGAATGATGAAATAGGAGTGCTAAATAGGAACAGATTTTAAGGGGTAGCATGAGAAGACAGAGCAAAGTATTAGAGAAAAAAGTTCAGATAACATGAGTTAGAAATCCAAAAGGGAAACCAGGTTCAGCATTTCTCCATGTGAAAGAGCTAAAGAAAAGATTCAAGCCTCAAATTGCAATACTGAAGGATTCCATGGGCAAAATATTGAATAATGCAGGAAGCATCAAAAAGAAAATGGAGGATTACAGGGAGTCACTGTGTTGAATTAGGTAACCACTGTATTGAATTGAGTAACCAAATAGTTGAGGAAAAATTGTGTTTATAGGAATATTCTAATAGATAAGCAAAGTAGGAATAACACATTGAGGTTTTACTGTTTCCATCTCTTTGTGAATTTAAGATCCAAATATGGATGCAAAATAAGATTTTTACTCCATGCTGAAGAACACATCATCTCTGAAATTATCTTCACTCCAGAAAACAAAACTAAAACCAGTTGCCAGGGAGCTAATTCTGACTCACAGCAGCTCAATGGGTGGCAATAGAACTATCTCTACTGGGTTGTTAGTGGCTAACTTTTCAGAAGTAAATTAGTAGGCCTTTCTTGTGAGGCATCTCTGGGTGAACTCAATCTGGCACTCTTTCAGTTAACATCAAAGTGTGTTAACCATTTGTACTACTCAACACCCCCAAAGCCAATCTTTCATCCAAATTAAACTCTAGATTGTTGTTCTGGTCTGTTGAGTGGACTACGACTCATAGCAGCCCTATGAACAATAGCTCTGAACCTCCTCTATCCTGAGCCAATCTCACTGTCTCTGACCCACCTGAACTCATTGCTACACTGTGGCAATCCATTTCATCCAAGGCCTTCCATTCTTGTGCTGACCTACTTTTCCAGACATGATGACCTTCTCCAAGCTTCTCTTGTTAACATACCCAAAATACATGAGACAGAGTTTCACTATCCTTGTCACCAAGAAGCACCCAGGTTTCACTTTCTCTAGGATAGACCTGTTTGGTTTTTTGGCAGTCTATGAGATATTCAGTACTTTTCTCCAAAACCACAGCTCAAAGGCATGGATTCTTCTACTGTCATCCTTATTCATTGTCCCACTTTCAGATGCACAACAAACAATCGAAATGACCATGGGTCGGATCGGGTGCACTTTAGTCTTTAGACTAACATCATTGGACTTTAGCAACTCTGGAGAGGTCCTAGAAAGCAGATTTCTGCAAAGCAGCTTAGTTTCAGTGAAAATGAAACAAAGCAAAACAAACCAAAAACCATAAGCTAAAGCAAAACTACAGTGCATGGATTCAGGTTTGAGTGATAAAACTATATAAAGAAAAATAAGGGAGTAATCACCGTTAAAAAACCCCAGTCTTTTTCTTTCCTAACCACTGCTGCCAAACTCTAGAGATGACTAACAGTTTGTAGGAAACAAAATAGAGTGGAGTCCATGAAACAGATCATGTTCTAAGAAAACATTCAACCAATACTGAGTGTGGGAAGCTGCACAGAAGCTCTATTTATTTCAATAAATAAATTACAAAGTGCATGGGAGAAACCCAAAGACATGTTGCACCAGGCAAATTTGTCAAAGAACACTTTAAAGAGTGAAAGAGAAGGATGCCAGTTTGAAGACTGAGGTACACCTGCCCTAAACCACAATATTTTCAATTGCTTCCTTATATATGAGGAAGCTGGACAATGAATAAGGAAAACAAAGAAGACCTGATGACCTTGAAATATGTTTTGGCAAAGAGTATTAATTATCCTGTGGACTGCCAAAAGAACAAACAAACCTGTCTTGGAGGAAGTGCAACTAGGGTGTTCCTTATAGGCAAGGATGATGAGACTTTGCCTAACATATTTTGGGCATGTAGTCAGGAGGCACCAGTTCTTGGAAAGAGACATCATGCTGGGAAGGCTGAGTGAAAGAGAAGAGACAGTCAAGGAAACTGATTGATGCAGTGATTGTAACAATGGGCTTGCTCAGGGTCACTATGATTTTGTCATCAATGTGACGGCAGCAACCACAACAAAAGACATAATCAATAAACAATGAAACAAAGCAAAAGAAAAACTCATAAGCTAACATAGAACTACAGTGCATAGGTTCAGGTTTGAGTGATAAAGCTATATAAAGAAAAATAAGGAAGTAATCACCATAAAATTCAGCCTAGCAGTTACTGCAAGTGGAGAGGAGGCTGCCTGGGGGAGGGGAAACAGTTGGCCAGTGTCTGTAGCCAGGTGGAGATTACAAGGGCGTCAGTTTATCTTGGTGTCATTTTGTTAATCTGTGCATTTGTTTTTTACTAGCTTTTATATATGTACTACATTTAAAAATAAGAAATTTTAAGTGAAAATGATAAACAATTTGCTTAAATGTTCACTTATTTTTTTACCCTTTTATTATTTTAAGTGGCACTTATTAAATATGCACTGAGGAGGCAGATTTGATTCTTGCTGCTAAGCTAGTAGGAGGCACACAGCATAAAACCCACTAAAAGATTGTGGCAACTGCTGTGAAGGAAAAGTAAAGAAAGTGAGCAAAGGATATGAAGAATATGGACTGGGACTGAGAGTGCATGTCCTTCCTGGGGCCTTCCTCCCTCACCTCCTTCACCTTTGGCTCTTTCAATGCACAATTCTTTTAAAAACCTTTTACACTGGGGGGGAGGGTAGCGCAGTTAATCATAGGATGGCACAATTTGATGGGTGGAGAGAAGTATAGGTAAAGAAATCGGGAAAGATCTGGTGTAAAAAAAGTTATACAAACTTTGTAAGTAAACCAATCAAAAAATTTTTTTAAAAGAAATCTGTTACACTTTACACTTGATAAACAAGATGTGAAATATCCATGTTGTTGTTGCTTTGTGCCGTCGAGTCACTTGCAACTCATAGCGACCCTATGTACAACAGCCCTAAACCCTGCTCTATCCTGTGTCAATCACACTACCTCCGACACACCCACTCCGACTACCCAAGTCATTGAGTCAATCCACCTCATAGAGGGTCTTCCCCTCCTGCGTTATCCCTCCACCCTCCCAAGCATGATGTCCCTCCCTAAGGACCAGTCCCTCCTTACAACATGTCCAAAGTATGTCGGACGAAGGCTCAGAATCCTTGCCTCCAAGGAGCCGCCCGGTTTAAACCTCTCCAGGATGACCTGTTTGTCTTCTTAGCAGTCCATGGTACATTCAATACTCTTCTCCAGCACCACAGCTCAAAGGCATCAATTCTCCTCTGTCCTCCCTAGTCACTGTCCAACTCTCTGATGCATAACAAGTGACTGCAAAGACCATGGCCTGTATCAGATGCACCTTGGTCTCCAGAGTGACACCATTGCTCTTCAGTACTTTGGAGAGGTCCCTAACAGCAGACTTTCCCCATCAAAATATGTCTTTTAATTTCCTGGCTGCTGTTGCCAAGAGTGTTGACTCTGGAGCCAAGCAAACTAAAGCTGTGAACAATCTCAATCTCTTCACCATCCATCCTGATGCTGCCAATTGGTCCAGTGGTGAGAATCTTTGTCTTCTTGACATTGAGCCTCAATCTGTATTGGAGGCTGCAGTCCTTGACCCTCTGTGGCAAGTGCTTCAGGTCCTCCTTAGATTCAGCAAGCAGGGTTGTGTCATGCATAACACAGATTGTTGATAGGTCTTCCACCAATCCTGAAGCCACACCTCTCCTCATAGAGCCCAGGCTCTCAGATAATATGTTCTGCATACAGGTTGAAAAGGCATGGAGATAAGACACATCCCTGGTGCACGCCCTTCCCAATTTTGAACCATGCAGTGTTTCCTTGCTCTGTTCTGACTGCTGCCTCTTGGTCCAAGTATAGGTTTCACATTAGCACGATCAAGTGTTCTGAGATTCCCATTCTTCTCAGAGTCAGCCACAGTTTGCTATGATCCACATAGTCAAATGCCTTTGCATAATCAATGAAACACAGATAGACATTCTTCTGGTATTCTCTGCTTTCAGCTAAGATCCATCTAACATCAGCTACAATATCCCTAGTACCGCGACCCCCTTCTAAACCCAGCCTGGACTTCTGGCAGTTCTCTGTTGATGTGCTGTTCCAGTCATTTTTGGATAATCTTCAGTAAAATCTTGCTTGCATGTGAAATCAGTGAGATTGTTCTATAGTTTTCACACTCTGTTGGGTCACCCTTCTTTGGGATGGGAACAAATATAGATCTCTTCCAGTCAGTTGGCCAAGTGGTTGTTCTCCAGATTTCTTGGCACAACTTGGTAAGCATGTCCAGGACAGTATCTGTTAGCTGACATATGTCAATTGGTATACCATCTATTCCTCGGGCTTTAATTTTTGCTATTTCCTTCAAAGCAGCTTGAACTTCTTCTTTCATCACCATAGGCTCTTGCTCATAGGTTGTTTCAAGAAATTCTTCTGTGTCTGCCAATTCATTTTGATACAGTGACTCAGTATATTCTTTCCATCTTCTTTTAATACTTCCTGGATCTTTTAATATTCTGCCTAAAGCATCCTTGATTATAGCAACTTGAGGTTTGAATTTGTTCTTCAGTTCCTTGAGCTTAAAAAATGGTGAGTGATTTCGACCCTTTTGATTTTCTGACTCCAACTCCTTGCACATTTCATTGTAATATTTTGCTTTGTCATCCTGTGCTGCCTTTTGGAATCTTCTATTCAGCTCTTTAGTATCTTGAATTCTTCCTTGTGCTTTGGCTTCTCTACACTCCAGTGCAAGCTTCAGAGTTTCTTCTTATCTCCATTCTGGTCTTTTCTTCCTTCTCTGTCTTTGTAATGACCATTTACACTCTTCCTGGATGATACCTTTGACATCCTTCCACAACTCATTTGGTCTTCGCTCATTAATGTTCAAGGTCTCAAACCTGTTCCTGAGATGGTTCTGAAATTCAGGCGGGATGAACTCAAAGTCATATTTTGGTTCCTGTGGATTTAGTTTAATTTTCCTCAGCTTCAGCTTGAACTTCCATATGAGTAGTTGGTTGTCTGTTCCACTATCAGCTCCTGGCCTAGTTTTCGCAGATGATATTGAGCTTCTCCAGTGGTTCATTCCTATGCATGCCATCTGGTTAAATCCATGTGTATAACCTCAGTTTATGTTTCTTATAAAATGTATTTGAAATCATTAAGTCATTGGTTGCAAAATTCAATCATTCTATCTCCAGCTTCATTTCTGTCACCGAGTCCATGTTTTCCAACTACTGATTCTTCTTCTTTGTTCCCAACTTTTGCATTCAAGTCATCCATTATTATCAATGCATCTTGATTGCATGTTCTATTGATCTCTGACTGTAAAAGTTGGTAGAAATTATCTATTTCTTCTTCTTTGGTTCTGGTGTTGGTGCTTATATCTGAATGATAGTGGTATTCACTGAACTTCCTTTTAAGCATATGGATGGATATTATCCTGTCACTCACAATGTTGTACTTCAAGAGGGACCTAGCAATTACTGTTTAATTTTGAAAGCAACCCCAGTTTTTCTTGCCTTTTCATCTCTGGAGTAATGTATCATATGGTCATCTGACTCAAAATGCCCCAGTCCATTTCATCTCACCAATATGCCAATATTTATGTGTTACATTTCTTTCTTAACAATATCTAATATTCCTACATTCATGAGTCTCACATTCCATGTTCCAATCACTAGTGTCTGCTTACAACTGTTCCTCTTCCTTTGTATTTCCGTACTTGAAAGCTCTACCTCAGCTGGCCTCTCTGTTAGTCTAAGTGTGTTCTGTTGTACATAGGGTTTTCAGAGGCCTGCTATTTCAGAAGTGGATGACCAGTTCTTCTTCCTAGTCTGTCTTAATCTGAATGTTCAGATTTAGAGAAGTGTCTGACAGACAAGCAATTTATAGAAAAGTGAAAGATATATCCCTCATTGTGGTGTTAACCATTAATTACAGTGTTGTCCCTGCTCTTGGCCCACTGTCTTGACCCACTTATTTCTCAGCTCCACCAGGATACCCCTTTTCTTCTACCCACTCCTTCTGCATAGAGGGGGAGACAGAAGAATCCGCGCTGGCAGAACAGGGGCCAGCCAATACAGAAGCGGC
Organism: Elephantulus edwardii; assembly: GCF_000299155.1. Taxonomy (NCBI): domain Eukaryota; kingdom Metazoa; phylum Chordata; class Mammalia; order Macroscelidea; family Macroscelididae; genus Elephantulus; species Elephantulus edwardii. Next base: position 729,425 of record NW_006400091.1, on the reverse strand, counting down.
TCACGGGAAAAATCTTTGCTCCGCCCACAGGACACTTCACCCTCGCTTTGAAGACATTACTTGTCACACCATAAGGAATTGTCAGCAGGTGACGTGTTTGAATCACAGAAGACAAGAAAGCTTCAGATACAAGCTGTCAGATCAAGGGTTGGACAATGGAAGAAATATCCATAGAATGAATATTGTTCAGCTGAAAAGAGAGATAAAGTCCTGATGCATGCTATAGCATGGATGAAACAGATGTGAACACTTCCTATCTTATGCCATCCTCATAATTCCTGATGTACTTGAGCCCATTGCTGCAGTCACTGTCAATCTATGGCATAACCCTCCAACTCTCCAAGTACTATGTCCCTCTCCAAGGAGTAGCCTCCCCTAGCAACATGTCCATAGTATATGAGAAGAAGCTTCACCATCTTTGCCTCCAAGGGTCACTCTGGCTGTACTTTTCCCAAGACGTGGCTGTTTGTTCTTTTGGTAGTCCATGGGATCTTCAGTATTCTCTTCCAAAACCACAACTCAAAGGCATCAATTCTTCTTCTGCCATCCTTATTCATTGTTCAGCTCGCAGATGCATTGCAAAATACAATTCATGATGAAAACGTTATGCTGAGTTAAATGTTAGGTATAAAAGGACAAATATTATATGACATTTCTTCTAAGAAATATCCAGAATAGACAAAGACATAGAGACCAAAGATAATGAGTAAGTACTGGGGTAAGTTATGGGAGTGAGAAGGAATTGAGTAATTACTTAAGGAGCACCGAGTTTCTATTTGAAGATGAAAAATATCTTCGGTGATGGTGGCACACAACACAATGAGTGTATTTAATGTCACGGCGTTGTACATGTTAAAATAAATTTTCTATCTAAAAAAACACATTTTACACTTGCCTCATTACCTCCTGGCCTGGTTGTTCTTCAACTCTTCCTTCTGTTCTGTCTTTTGTGTTAATGCTCCTTTGTCAAGTCATACCTCTTTATCCTTGCCCGCTTCCCCCTCAGCATGGAGGGTGTGCTTTGAGCTGGTTTGTTGGTTTTGTGACTCCCTTCTTTAGATGTTTGCACTATACTGTCTTCCTTCTCTCTCACTAGTTGACTAATTTTTCTCTGCTGTGTTCCTTGCTCCACCTCCTCCACCTGGATCTGCTGCACTGCTTGGCATATCTCTTCTCTTGTGTAGCTCTGAAATGTAAGCTTTTTCCTCAGTTCTCTCCACTGAACTAACGCATCCACTTGGATAGGACACCGAGATCTCATAAAAACTTACCAAAATCATCATTCTCAAACAATCAACCTGCTACCTACTACAACCTGCCCATCTCACATCTGACCACACACACCCTCCCCCAGGGTTTCCTCCTGTTTCCTCTCCCCTTACACAACCCTCATCAACAAAGATCTCTCTAATGCACCTCCAAAACACATCTACAGTCTTGTTCACATCTCACTGCCTCCACTGCCCTTGTCTTAATACAAACTGCAGTATCTGCTACCTGGACCACTAACACCCTCTTCCAACACTCAAAGACATACATTCTTCTTCTGTCATCCTTATGCATTGTCCAGCTTTCAGATGCATAGCAAGTGATTAAAAAGAGCATGGTCTGAATCAGACACACCTCGGTCCTCAAACTAACATCATTGCTCATCATTGATTAGTAATTTAAATAAATCTCTGAGAGCAGACTTGGCCAATACTTTTGTCTCCTGATCTCCTGAAACCAGGGGTGCTAATCGTGGAACCAAGTAAGATTAAATAATTCACAATTTCAATCTTTTCTCGAACTTTTATGATGTCCAATTATTGTCCAGTGGTGAGGATTTTTGTTTCTTGATTTTGACATGTAGTTCATATTGAAGGCTATAGTCTTTGATTCTCTGCAGGATATGTTTCAAGTCTTCCTCATTTTCCGGCAAGGTTGTGTCATCTGCATAGTGCTAGTTGTTGATGAGTCTTTTTCCAATCCTGATGTCACATTTCCTTTCATAGAGTCTAGCTTCATGAATGATTTGCTAAGCATACAGATTGAATAGATATGGAGAAATGATACAATCTTGATATACATGTTTCCTGATTTTAAACCATGCAGTGTTGTCTTGTTTTGTTTAGGCAACTGCCTCTGAGTCTAGGCAAAGATTCCGTAGAAGCATAAAAAGCTTATAATAAGCATTGAATATAACTAAATACTCTGGGATTCCTACTCTTTTGTTTTTCTTTCTTGTATTGTGATTTTAATGAAACTTTACAGAAAAAGTTGCATTTTTCATTCATTTATTGTTGCACAATTTCCTCCCTACTCCTCCTAGTTTACTTAAAAAAATCATTCATTGTTGCACAGTTTTCTACCTCTTCACCCCCACTCCTCCCTGAGTCCACTTTGTAATGCACCTCTTCTTCTGGACTGTGGTAATACAGATAATGCCTAAACATATATTAAATTTTTTTACTTCCTTTTTAAAACTTAATTTTAATGAAAGTTTACAGAGACATTGAATTTCCATTCATTTATTGTTGCACTTTTCTCCCTGCCCAACCCTCTCCCTGCATATATTCCTTTTAAATAATTCTTTTTTCATTCTTATCAATGTTAGTTATAGTTTGATATGATCCATATAGTCAAATACCTTTGCACAGTCAATAAAATATAAATACATTCTCCTGGTATTTTCTGCTTTCAGCCATGATCCATCTGATATCAGCAATGACATCCCTGGTGCCACAGCCTCTTCTAAACCCTGCTCGATCCTTATATCAGGTCAGAGACCTAATCTAAGAGCTATCTCTTGAGAGGTGCCTCTTATATAAATATGTACATACACATATTGTTGTTATGTGCCATCGAGTCACCTACAACTCATAGGGTTCCATGTACAACAGCCCTAAACCCTACTCTATCCTGTGCCACTCTCACTCTCTGACACATCTACTCCCATTACCCTAGTCACTGAATTAATTAATCTCATCAAGGGTCCCTCCACCCTTCCAAGCATGACATCCCTTTCCAAGGACTGGACCCTCCTTGCAACATCCAATAGGGTAAAAAGGGAAGCTACTGACTGGGAAAAAGTATTCGGTAATAACATATCAGATAAGGGACTTATATCCAGAATTTATGAAATACTTGAGCACCACAACAAGATAAA
>NW_006400091.1:704097-725127 GCF_000299155.1 Elephantulus edwardii | reverse complement strand
AATTGGACAATTAAAACAGACATTCGGATGGCGGGGGAAGAAGAACAAACTGGGGAGGAGGGTAGAGAGAATGTTGCAGCAATGAAGGAATGAAAACCCAAAATCCCTGTGAATGTTCATTAAAACTAATAAAATTTAATAATAAAAAAAACCCCAACAAAATATGTCAGATGAACCTTCAGAATCCTTGCCTCCAAGGAGCAGCCTGGTTTCACCCTCTCTAGGTTAAATCTGTTCTCTTAGCAGTCCATGGTACCCTCAATACTCTTCTCCAACACCATAGCTCAAAGGCATCAATTCTCCTTCTATCATTTCTAGTCATTGTCCCCTCTCTGATGCCTAGCAAGTGATTGCAAAGACCATGGCCTGTATAAGGCATACCTTAGTCTCCAAACTGACATCGTTGCTCTTCAATATTTTGAAGATGTCTCTGACAGCAGACTTTCCCAATGCAATGTTGTTGTTGTTGTTATGTGCCGTCGAGTCGCCTGCGACTCATATACATCTTTTAATTTCCTGACTGCTGGTGCCATGAATGTTGATTGTGAAGCCAAGTAATATCAATCCCTTCACCATCCATCATGATGTCCCAGTGGTTAGAACCTTTGTTTTCTTGATATTGAGCTTCAATCCAAATTGAAGACTGTAGACCTTGACCTTCTGCAGCAAGCACTTCAGGTCCTCCTCGGTTTCAGTGAGCAGGTTGTGTCATCTGCATATTGCAGATTGTTGATGAGTCTTCCTCCAATCCTGATGCCACATTTTTCCTCACTGAGCCTGCTTGGCTGAAAGCAGGGAATACTAGAGGAATGTATATCTGTGTTTCATTAACTATGCAAAGACATTTTGACAGTGTGACAACAAACTGGCTAACTCTGAGAGGAATGGGAATCCCAGAACACTTGATCATGTTCATGCAAAACCTTTACTTGAACCAAGGAGCAGTAATCAGAACACAGCAGGGAAACACTGCATGGTTCAGGATCAGGAAAGGTGTACATCAGGGATGGATCCTATCTTTCTTTATACCTTTTCAGTCTACATGGAAGCTGGACTTTATGAGGAGGAATGTGGTATCAAGATTGGAGGAAGACTCATAAACAACCTGTGCTGTGCAGATGACATAGTCTTGCTTGCTGAAACTGAGGAGGACATGAAGTGTTTGCTGCAGAAGGTCAAGGACTGTAGTCTTCAATATGGATTGAAGCTCCACCCACATCAAGAAAACAAAGATTCTCATCATTGGATCAATTGGCAGCTTCATGATAGAGAAGAGATTGAGATTGTTTACAACTTCAGCTTGCTTGATTCCACAATCAACACTCTTGACACCAGCAGTCAGGAAATTAAAAGATGAATTACACTTGGAAAGTCTGCTGTCAGAGACATTTCTAGAATACTGAAGAGCAACACTGTCAGTCTTGAGACGAAAGTGTGCCTGATACAGGGTATGGCTTTTACAATTACTTGTTATGCATTAGAGAGCTGGAAAAAGGAGTAAAGTTGACAGAAGAATTTATGCCCTTGAGTAGTGGGCTAAAGAAGAGTGCTGAACCTACCACGGGCTGCCAGGAGAACAAACAGTTCTGATCTGGAGAGTTTGAAATCAAGCTGCTCCCTGGAGGCAAGGATTTTGAAATTCTGTCTCACATACATTGGGCATATGGCTAGGAGGAAAGAGTCCTTAGGGAAGGACATCGTGATTGGAAGGGTAGAGGGACAGTGCAGGAGAGGAAGAGCCAGGATGATATGGACTGACTCAGTGACTGGAAAAATGGGATTTGGTCTGTGGAGGTGATGAAATTGGCTCAGGATCGAGCAGGGTTCAGAATTAAGATACATAGGGTTGCTATGAGTCACAGAAGGCTGGACGGCACTTAACAACAACAACATGAGTGTATGAACAACTTCCTTGAGATAAAGAACTATCTAGCCATCTGTATAAGCTGCACCAGCTTGGCTTCTCTAAAGAATCTCACTTGAAGGGTGCAACAATGAATGAATGGAATTCCAAAATCTCTGTAGATGTTCATTGAAATGAAAAATAAACAAACTAAATTAAAAAAAAAAAAGAATCTCACTTGAAACAGTACCAAGAATATAAAATTTCCCATTTGCAAATTTAACTTTTTTCACAGGCGTAATTCTGTGGCATTCACTTTGTTAATTATGTTGTGGAACCATCACCAAGTTTTCCATAACCATAAATATCACTCTCTTTCCTCCCTCCACTAATAAACTTTTCCTTTTCTAGAAATTTCATGAGATCACTTAGTATTTGCCCTTTTGTGATTGACTTACTTCACTCAGAAAAATGTTTTCAAGGCTCATCCATATTGTATCGGGACTTCATTTCTATTTTTGGCTCAGCAATACTTCCTTGTATGGGCATATAGCTTACCTCTGAAAACCCTATGAACCTGGAGAAAGGACAAAAGTTATGCAGGTGTCCAGGACTTTCGTTCATAGGGTCGCTGTGAGTTGCCCACAATTCAACGACACTTAACAACAACAACAGCAGAGAGAGAGAGAGAGAGAGAGAGAGAGAGAGAGAGAGAGACAGAGAGAGAGCAGTTGGCCTAGTGGACAGAAAGTCATGCTCCCAAGCCAAAGGTGAGTGATTTTACACCACGGCCCTCAGGCCTGTATTTAAGTGTTTTGGTGAAACATTCTTGTAGGTCGTGTAACCCTTGTATGTCCACTTGTTGAACAGAAGTAATTGGTGGTTTCTGTGAAGCTGAACACTGTGATACTGATGAGTCAAACGCAAGAATGGTTACCCATAGTGGACAGTGGTTGGTGGAGCTCCCCGATTAAAACAAGGCTGGAAGCAGGAATGGCATCCACTTCCATAATACCTTACCTCTGGAAACCCTATGAACCTGGAGAAAGGATGAAAGTTATACAGGTGTCCAGGACTTTTGTTCATAGGGTCACTATGAGTCGCCTACTTGACGGCACTTAGCAACAACAACAACAACAAGGGCAGATAGCATTTTATTTCTCTGTTCATCTGCTGATGGACATTTGGGTTACTTTCCACCTTTTGCCAATTGTGGTTAGTACTACAAGAAGCGTTGGTGCATATAATTTTGGTTTATTTTTTTCCACTGTTGTTTCTAAGCACCCAGAATTGTGCTTAGCACATGGTAAATACCTAATAGTATTTGTTTAACACACGAATATTAGTGGAACAGAAATAGTGAAGTTCCCAAGCAATCATTAATGCAGAATTGGCATTTCTTAGGAACAGGGATAGTGAAGCTTTGTCTCACATACTTTGGGCAAATTGTAAGAAGAGGCAAATCCTTGGAAAATTACATCATGCTTGGTAAAGTGGAGGGTCAGTGGAGGGAAAGATCCTCAACAAGACGAATTGTAGTGACTGTAGTAATCATGTTTATAAGAGGCGATGAGGAGGGCCCAGGATAGTTGTTCATAAGGTCACTGTGAGTCACAGCTCACTGGAGGGCACCTAACAACAAGTGAGTCAATGCTGGGAAGGCAGATGAGCGGCCAAGGGAGAAAGTGTAGAGAAAATACAGAGAAACCAAGGAGAGAACTTTGTGAGTTTTCATATGTAAGGGCCAGGGACCAGAAAAAAGTGGGCTTTTGGAGATGAGATGCCCATTTCAGCTGCTGCAAATAGGCGAAGGGTGCTAGGCACTGATAACAGAGTATTTGATTGAGCTACACTGATCACCAGTGATCTCCCGGGAGAGGCAGAGAGGGCGACCAGGAAGAGGGAGGGCTGTGCCTGGAGGGCGAGGCTGGGTCAAGGGGCGGTTTTGGTTTGGTTATGGACCAGGTATAATTGAGTCTTAGTCATGAAGCAAGGTGACTAAGGTGAAAAAGATGTCGTGGGGAGAGAGACACTGAAGATGCAGGAGAGAGAAACAGAAGGGGCAGGTGGAATGCAGGAGGCTGACGAAGGGCTGCTTTCCAGGGGAAGAGTGAACGCTTTCTTCCCGGAGAGAAAGCAGGTGAGTGGATTCACTTGTTTTCTCTTGGTGAAATGCTGCTCCTCGTGGCTACCTGCCTTCCAGCTGAGTGACCCATGGTGACGCTAGTGCAACCGAAGGACTCGCCCCCGACCCTGCGTGATCCCCAGGGCCTGCCGGGAGAAAGGCTTGCTCTGAAGGGTTCTCACTGGCTCCCTGGAGCTAGGGCGCCACGCCTTGGCTCTCGGTCCAGCCAGGCGTTTCCTGAGCCCGGTCTGCGCCGGCTCAGTGGACGGGGCGAGCTGCGGTCCTCCCGCCAACGGCGCGTCACCGCACCTGCCCCTCGCTACCAGGGCCTGCTGATCACCGTGCCCATCCCCGGCGGGTGCCACGCGAAGCCCCGCCGCCAGCAGGGCAGGTGCGGGGTGCGCAAGAAGCGGGGCGGGACGGCCGAGGCCACACCCTGAAACTACCTGCGCGCCGGCAGAGAGTGGCCGAGCCGGTGACGTCGGAACTAGCCCCAGCCCTGCGCCCTGCGCCCTCGGCCCAGGTATGGCCGCGCGCCACTGAGTCCGAACCCAGATTACCGACGTGCTCGCCGGCCCGGCTGCCAACACCATGCGGAACAACCGCGCCCCGAAGTGCAGCAGCGGCGCCGAGGACTGGGGCGCGGGCCTCAAGTACAGCTCCCCGCACCAGGTGGGCGCTCTGCCGGCGAGGACCTTGCGGGGTCCGGGGACCCGGGGAGGAGGGATGTGGGGCAACATGGGGCGCCGAGGGGCTGGGGTGGCGCGGTGAGCCGAGCCGGACGCCTGCGCCCCGCGCTTTGTCCTCGCCGTGGCCGTTCCAGCGCTACCAGCGCGCCCCGGCCTGCGCACAGGTGGCATTTCCTGCTTGGCGGGTCCTGGCCGGGCCGGCTGGGCAGACGCTGCGGCCCTCAGACCTTTGGTACCGAACCGGCGCTCAGCCGTGGTGCGGCCTCGGAGGGCGGGAAACCCGCGCGCTGTTCTGTGACCCTGCGGAGTCGGGAGCTCCCGCCCTCTGAGACCCCTCTCTTAACTCTCTCTGGTCGTTAAGTTCTGGTGTGTAAGAAACTGGAGTGTTGTGGGCGGGAGTAGGCGGGTTTCGGAGGTTTGGAACTCTGGCCTTGCCTGCTTTCTGTGGTGGTTTTTGTTTTCTTTGTCAGAAGACATTTGTAAACCTTTGAGAGTTTGGGGGCTTGCGGGAGTGACAGATTCCAGGGTCAAGGCTGGAGTAGGGAGACGTACCAGGGGAGTCTCCTAGGGGAAACGGAGGCCTTTGGGAAGGTGACCTTCTGGGAAGTGGCAGGGAAACACTTTCGGAAGTTACTGAACAGGAAGCTGTTGTTTGACTGGGAACCGCTCCAAAGATCGCAGAAGATACCTCCTAGTGTATGGATCTAGGGATGAGTTGTTAGTTACCTGACTGGAGACACGTAGGAGTGTAACAAGGCAGAACCAGAACCCAGAGTCCATCCTCTCAATCTAAGCGGACCCCAGACTTCTGAAGGTCAGCAAACCCAAGAGCTGGGCGGACATAGAGCTGGCAGTTGATGCCCGGTGCTGTCCAGAGGACCTGTCTCTTGGCGATGTATATAGAATAGAAGGAAGCCTGCGCTGGCCCTTCAGCCTCTGTTGTGCGTGAAGCCTTTGCTGCAGCCACTGTGGTCGTTCACCGCCTTGAGAGGCTTCCTCTTCTGCCTACCTCCACTCCAGCGCAAATGATGGGCGCCACCTGGCCTTCTCCCGAGTGTTCCAGTATGAGGCAGCGTGCCCTCCTGCCTTCAGTCTGAGTCTTTGTGTTCAGAAAATCCTGTTCAGATAGATTCCTGGCAGCTTCCTGCCTGAGGGACCAACTGAAGCAGCAAGGCCATGATCTCTGCCACAAACAGCAACTGGGTCCCACTCTCCATCTGGCCTGCTGGGGAGGGGACATGGGCTAAGCAGACAGGCCGTGCTGTGGAGTCCACCACACCTTCTTGCTTTCCTTTCTGAAATGGCGTTTATGATTCCTTGTTAATTGCCTGCTTGGGCCTCAAGGCTCCTGCCCTTACAACAGAGGGCCTGTTCTTTGGTATTTATTATTTCAAGGCTGTTTTTTCTTTCCCTTCTCGGTCATTTGTTCTTCCTGACTTGCCTTTTGAAACTGTGTCATTTTTAAGCTGTGTTGTTGGGTAGAACATCCCATGGATGGCCAAGAGGACAAACACCTATGTCTTGGAGAGGGTGCCACTGGAGTGCTCTTTGAAGGCAAGAATGATGGAGGCTTTGCCTCACATACTTTGGGCATGTTGCAAGGAGGAGCTATTCCTTGGAGATGCAATTCCATGATGCTGGGAAGGGTAGAGGGTCAATGAAGGAGAGGAAGACCCTCAACAAGGTGCTTTGACATGGTGAGTGGTGCAGTGGGCTCTTGGGTGTCAGGAAGTATGAGGATGGCACAGGATAAAACAAGGTTTAGATCTTTTCTTCACAGGGTTGCTATGAGTTGTACTCGACGGCACCTAACAACAACAATGTGCTTATACCAAAAAGCAGTATATTCTTGTCTCAGATGGCCCTCTGCTTAGTGTCACTTTGCAAAATCAGCCCACTCTCCTCCTGATCACTTGAATGGCTTCTTGAATGCCTGTGCAGCTTCTGGTCTTGTTGGTCCTAGGGTTCCACTCCCTTCTTTGTGGTTTCGCCTCTTCTGTGACGTTCATCTTGACACTATTCTGTTAGGCTATCCCTTACACTCCTGACTCTTGCCATTTCCTTCATGGGGATCCTGCTGTTTGCTCTCACTGAGCTCCTTTACTCTGGCTGCCTCTGTCTGACAGGTGACTCTCCCCTGCTCGCATCCCACCTCTTCCAACTAAGGCTTACAGAGTCAGGGACCTTTGTGTCCACCACAGCATCCAGGGTCTGGCCTCACACACTGAATCAGGGATTGATGACCTGCCCCCATGAGAGCAGGTGGACAGTGTCCAATTATTATAGCCCTTGATGAGGACTAGTAAGCATCCCCACCGTGTGGATATTAACTGTGGCATATTGATGGTAGCTGTTAACTATTCTGATGTCTCATGATTCCCTCTCAGGACAGGACTGCCACAGGTAACACTCAGCATTTGGAGGCCAGGGATGGATAAGCAGATGCTGTGAGTCATTAAGAAGACTGGGTCTGCCCAGCTCTGTCTACTTGGAGTCATCTTGTGGATTGTTCAAAATGATTATTAGCTCATTCAGTTATTCACTTTTTAAAGTCACTTTTTTGTGCTACACAGGTTGTTAGGTACCACTGAGTCAGTGACAACTCATAGTGTCCTACTGAACCTTGCCCTGCTGTGCCCCAGCCCACTGTTAGAGTCACTGTGTCACCCTTTCTTGTTGATGAATTGACAGTGCTGCACATAGTCACTTTGAGTATTTATTGGATTCCAACTGGCTGATGATGTCCCAGGTGCTGAAGAAGGACCCCAGCCACGTAGTGAATGCCCAGTGTTGAGTGTTGCATAGGAACAGCTTTTTGTAAGTACTTGACTCTGAACAAGCCCAGTGTGGGCACTTAGGAAGGCATCTCACCCAGGCTGGAAGAGTCAGGTGTGCAGTTTGAGGCTGGAAGTGATCTGTGATGTGACAAGATCACTGTAGCTGAGAGATCTGGCACTACTATCTAGCCACATGATTATAGAGATGTTACCTAATCTCTCTAAGCCTGATTTTCTTTAAGTGGCTATAAAATGGGATGGCATATATGTCTTAGGCTTGTTAAAGGATCAGAGGATACCTTGTAGTACAAGTCCTTTGTAAGTTGCAATATGGTGGATGAAACTATGCTTTGTCAATTTCTGTGGAGAAGAAATTGGAGATGCACAGTAAGATGTGCTAGCAGGATGCCAAGTGAGGAGATGGACACTGCCCCCTGATAAGTGCTGGACAGCTTGTTGGGGAGACCTCTTCCACACATTCTGCCTCTCTACCTGACTATATCTAGTCCCCTCTCATCATCTAGCTTTTATGAAAAAGGCCTAACGAGAGAATGAGACCACCACAGCCAGTTTTTCAACCCCTTCTCTCACCTCCTAGCCCAGCAAATGAAACAAAGCTGCCGAAAACTTACTTCTTTCTTTATTCTTTTGATCATGTGCTTGGTGAGAGTTCCTTTAAAGGCCATGTTCTGGGAAGGAGTGGACAAGGATCTGAGAGACAAAATAGGGAAGGACATAAGCACTGGAAAACTAAAATGTTCCTTTGGTAAGGAATGGGCTTTGTGTGGACTAAAACCTGTGTTCTCCGGGAGGGCTTTGTCAACAACTTCTTTCCCCCTTTGTCCCATAAATGCATGGACCTGCAGATTCACTGCCCAAGTCCTTTACTCCCTGTGAGGATGGTTTGAGAGTGGATCTGCCCGTACTCAAGGCTTGACACCAGGCATGTCCCCTTCCCCTGCTTTCTCAGCTCCCTGGCCAGCACTGGCTGCCTCTGTGGCCCATGGCTTCTTCATGCTGTGGCCTGGAGTTCCTCTGGCATCTCTTCCTTCTCCACTCTGTGGTCTACCCAGACTGTTGGCTCATGTCTTTCCTAAGAGAGAAGATTTGCTCTTAGTAGAAGTGGGAGGCTGGAACAGAGCAGAGCCTTCAAGGAGCTCAGGTCTCTGAAATGCTGTTTCAGACACTGTGCATGTAGTTATTGCAACCCAGAAAAGTTTTAGTTATTGCTTCTGTTTATTGAGCATGTACTGTGGTGCTGAACTTTGTTCCATAGTGCTTTATGCGTGAGGGAAATGGGACAAAGTTAAACTAAGAGATAACTGAGCTAGAAAATGCTTGGATCCACTTTGCACCCAGATCTTGTCTCCACTGAATGCTATTTGGACTATTGCAGTGCTCAAGGCCCAGTGGGCTCAGGAAGGGATGGGCTAGGCTTGAGGTGGGTTAGAAACTGGGTTTCTCCCCTTGGGCTCTTTCTGGGATGACTGGGGCTGAGTAATTAGGGTGGGAGCTTCCCTGGCTGCTCATGATGAGGATGTTTGGTGGTCTCAGGAGTCATGGGCTGTGACTGCCCATTTCTCTGTGCTAGAAACTTTCCAAGAAGCAAAGTTATATGGTAAATTCAGAATTTCGCTATGATGTCTGGCCATAAGCTTAGTGTTTACTCCCAGAATTCTTGTGATAGTTGGCTAGTTCTTGGCACACATTGATGATCACCATTTCTGCCCTTCACTAAATATGTGTACTTCAATTAATCTTTTTTCATACTCACTATTATATGAAAAAATATGCCTAGCTTACAGATGAAAATACTGAGACTCAAGAGTTGCATAATGACCTAGAAGCAGTAAGAAGCAGAACAAGAATTCAGACCTACATTTGTCCGCCTTCACAGCTTTGGTCTTAACCACACTGGCAATATAAAATTGTATTCCAGAGACAATGGTGATTGATGTGTGTCTCCAGCAAAATCGGAGAACACATCATTAGTAGAGTTGTGAGCACTTTAAAAAGGGAAGTGGTGATCACAGGCGCCAACACAAGTTGAGAGAGAGCATCCCACACCAAATGAAGTCTGATTTCCCTTTTGATGAGGCTGCTTTCCTGTTAGATCAGAGCCATGTGTGGAGACATGGTTTCATCAAGGTCTTATATGAAATGTATTATACTCATCACTGAAAATGATAGTGAAGATTTTAAAATGAAAGCAACCCCCCTCTCCCCGTTTTATCAGGATAGGAAATAAAGTTTTTAATGCCTCTGCCCATGCCTTGCCATGTGTGTCCTTGTCATCTAGTTTAATTCTGTAATGTACATGGGAACAGACTTTGAAGGGGAAGGCACAGCTGGGAGCTCCAGTGTGGGGGGCACTGTGGGGCATTGGTTGGTGAGAAACTCTGGTAGAGTATGTTGAGTTGAAGGACTGTACCTAAGAGGGTCCAAGACCTCCGGACCTGCTCCTCATTCCTGAGTTCAATACCGTTTTCTTTTTTCTTATTTTTTTCCCCTTTAAAAAAAATTTATACATGTTTAGTTACATACATTGCTTTTCACACCAGATCTTTCCCATTTTCTTCACACCTCTCCCTTTTCTTTTCAGTAACAACTTGGATGAGGACTTTGAACATGTGTTTATCAACTTCACAGAAGACATAGCAGGGAGGAGAAGGCTTAAGTCACTTGATGATGGGTTGGGAAGACCCAGGAAACCATAGGTGTAATAGGTGTAATGAGCAAAGCTGGGTTCATATGAGTGAGGTGTAAAATGTCACATGTATCTCACCACCAGGGAGAAAGATAAAAATGGCCTTTCACATTTGGGACATCAGGAACGTGACCACTATTAGTTTAAAATTTTGAGTTAACTGTACCATCAAGACCAGCATGCAATGCCCAGAATCTATAGTAAGCTCCTCTGAATCCCAAATTTTAAATTTGGTGATTCCTTTTAAACTATTATTAAAAGGCTAATAATGAATATTTAAAGGGAATTTGGCTAGCTCATGTAAGCAACCAACCAGTTGTCAGTTCTGATTCATGTCAGCTCATTGAAGTCCAGGCCTGAAGTGTGTTCTGATGGTTTTTGGTGGCTGATCTTCCAAAAGTAGATGGCCAGGTTTTTTGCTTTGTTTTGTTTTGTTTTAGGTACCTTTGAATGGACTAAAAACTTCAACCTTTCCATTAGCAGGAGAACATTTTAATAATATTTATCATCCAAGGGCTCATAAGTAGGAATATTTTTAAAATAATGGGATATTAGCATGCAGAGCTATTCCAGCTGACAGGTATTGCATGTGCATGCTTCTTTTATTCTTTTACATTATTTCCCCTTCATTATAAAATTTAGAAAGTTAGAACATGATTGATTTTTCAGAATCAACCAATTGATTGATGGAAATCAATCAAATTTGTTAGGTCACAAACCTTGAAGTATTACAAACCTTTTCCAATCATAATGCCATAAAATAAAAAAAATAAAATACATGGAAACTGAATACCACATTACTGTAAACTACTAGGTAATAGAAGAAACAAAAGGGAAATTAGAAATTTTTTAGATACAAGGAGGAAGGAAAATACAACCTATTAAAGCCTTTGAGATATAGCAAAAGCAGTGCTCAGAGGACAATTTCTAGTAATTGATACACACATCAGAAAAGTAAGACCAAGTGGGAGCCATACCATGTATACAATGTTGGTTCAATATTAGAGAAAATCACTGTGGCCCATTACATAAATAAAAGAGCCACACTGTCTTATTAATAGATGCAGAAAACACAGCTGACAAAATCCATTCTTGATTTTTTAAAAAAACTCAGTAAAATAAGACTAAAGAGGAAAAATTTTCATCATAATTTAGAGAATATATAAGAAACCAGTGACCTACATTGTTCTCAATAGAGAGAGGCTCAAAGCATTCCTTTGCAAATGGGAACCAGACAGTGAGACAAGAAAGGGAAACAGATGACATCCAAATTGTTAGGGAAGAATACTACTATCCCTGTGTGTAGATAATATGATTCTATACATAGGCAATGCCAGGGACTCAGCAATTAAAAAATGAAATCTTATGTGCATCTACATAATACTATAATTCACAGAATATCATGTAACATGAATGAACCTGAGTGAATATGCTGAGCAAAAAAGTCAGACACAAAAGGACAAAGGCTAATGAGAAGTATACAAATAGAATGAAATATTTGTTGGTGTTTGCCAGGGATGAGTGGGAAAGGGAAAAGAAAGGGGCAAAGTAATAATTACTTTTTTTTTTAATGAGCTCGGGATGTGAGACCTCCAGATTCCCCACCCCCACACACTTTATTTTTTTTAAGTTGAAATGGTATAGTTGTTGTTGTGTACCATGAGTTGGAACTGACCCATAGCTCTAGCAAATTTTCAAAGACAATAGGAGATTGCCTATACTTCTCCTGTAGAGCTGCTGGTGAATTTGAGGCACGAGCCTTTGAAATTGCAAAGCAGGTTCTTACCACTAGGCCACGAGAGCTCCCTGTGTAGAAATGTACAAAATAGTAAGTAAAATTTCTCTGAGAATTTTCCATCCAAATGTAACCACTATAAATAGTTCAAATTGTAGTCAAGTCTTCTTGAATTGTTCTCAACATACAAGTCTTCTGTATTAAAGCATTGTGTTTTGATTTTTCTTTTTAAATAAAAATCAGAGGTATGTTGCATTTCAGTTGCAGGGAGCATATCTAATATGAGTAAAGACTTAAGATTTTGAGGCAAGCTGACAGTAATATAATTCCAAACATTCTCAATATAGAAAAATATTTTTAGTAATTAGAACTGAAGAGCAATGGTGTCTCTCTGGAGACTAAGGTGCGTCTGATACAGGCCATGGTCTTCGCAGTCACTTGTTATGCATCAGAGAGTTGGACAATGACCAGGGAGGATAGAAGGAGAATTGATGCCTTTGAGCTGTGGTGCTGGAGAAGAGTATTGAGAATACCATGGACTGTTTTGTAAACAGATTTGTCCTGGAAAGGGTTAAATCGGGTGGCTCCTTGGAGGCAAGGATTCTGAGGCTCCATCTAACATACTTTAGACATGATGTGAGGAGAGACCGGTCCTTAGAGAGGGACATCATGCTTAGGAGGGTGGAGGGATGGCGCAGGAGAGGAAGGCCCTCTATGAGGTGGATTGATTCAGTGACTGGGGTAATTGGGATGGGAGTGTCGGAGACAGTGCAATTGGCACAGGACAGAGCGGAGTTTAGGGCTGTTGTACATAGGGTCGCTATGAGTCGCAGGCGACTTGACGGCACATAACAACAACAACAACAACAATTAGAACTGAGACACAACTGGAGTTTTGCATACCAGTGTTCATAGCAGTGTTATTCACCATCGTAAGAACAAGAAAACAGCCCAAATGTCCAACCACAACTGAATGGATTGAAACATTTTGGTACAGTCACACAATGGAATACTATGCAATACTCAGGAACAACGATTTTGAAAAATATTATATAATTTGGGTGAGGCTGGAGAGTATTATGCTGCATGAACAAATGCAGTCTCATAAGGGTAAATACTGCATAAGACCATTATTGTAAAAAATGGAAGGATAACTAGTAAAACATGGGTGGGAATTCAAGGAGCATGAGGAGTGGAAATGGAGGGATGAGGATAGGTAGGGACAAAAACAAAGGGTTGCACAGTTTGGTGGGTAGAGCTAGGGGGGAAGGATCCAGGTAAAAAGACAGGGTGATGTTGGGCAAGGTCCAATGGTGATTAATTTTACAAAACATATTGTGTGAAAATGATTGTATGAAACAAAATGTGAATGAAGAATAGTGTGAAACATCATATATATGAACTCTATAAGCAAGCAAAAATTTTTTTGTTGCTTTAAATATAAACAGTATAACATGTACCAATTCAGCAGTTTCTAAGAACAAAATTCAGTGGCCTCAATGAAATTTTTTGAGTTATACAACCATCCTCATCTTCTTTTTCTGAGTTGTTTCTTGACATACATATTTTCTACATTGTTAAGTGCCATCAAATCATAGCAAGTACAAACCATAGCAACCCTATGAACAACAAATCTGAACCCTGTCCTACCTTGTGCCATCCTCATCATCTCTACATAGTTGCTGCAGTCACTATGTCAATCCGCCTCGGTGAGGGTTCTCTCTTTCACTGACCCTCCACCTTTCTAAGCATAATATCCCTTTCCAAGGAATATCCTCTCCTAAAAAATGCCCCAAGTATGTGACATGAAGCTTCACCATCCTTGCCTCTAAGGAACACTCTGGCTGTACTTTCTCCAGGACTTAACTGTTTTTTCTCTTTTGGCAGCCCATGTATGTTCAGCACTCACAGTACCACAAGTCAAAGGCATCAAGTCTACTTCTACCATCCTTATACATTGTCCAGCTCTCTGATGTTTAGGAAGCAATTGCAAAGACCATGGCCTCAATCAAGTGCACCTTAGTCTCTGGACTGACATTGTTGCTCTTCAAAACTTTGGAGAGATCCCTGATGTAATTCGTCTTTTGATTTCCTGACTGAGTGCCAAGAGTGTTGATTGTGGAGCCAAGCAAGCTGAAATTGTTAGAATCTTAGTCTCTTCTCCATTTATCATGATGCTTCCACTTGGCCCAGTGGTGAAAATCTTTGTCTTCTTGATGTTGAGCTTCAATTCGTATTGAACACTGCAGTTCTTGACCTTTTGCAGCAAATGCTTCAGGTCCTTCTCAGCTTCAGCAAGCAAGGTTGAGTTATCTGCATAACTCAGATTGTTGATTAGTCTTCCTCCAATCCTGATGCCTTCCTCCTCATAAAGTCTAGTCTCCTGAATAATCTGTTCTGCATATATATTGAAGAGCTGTGGAGCCCAAACACATCCTTGATGCACTCCTTTCTTGATTTTGAATATGCAGTGTTTTCTTGCTCTATTCTGACTACTGCTTCCTGGTCTAAGTATGTTGTTGTTGTTATGTGTCGTTGAGTCGCCTGCAACTCATAGTGACATATAACTCATAGAGACAGCAGTCCTAAACCCTGCTCTATCCTGTGCAAATCTCACTGTCTCCGGCACACCTAGCCCCATTACCCCAGTCACTGAAACAATTCACCTCATAGAGGGTCTTCCTTTCCTGTGCTGTCCCTCCACCCTTCCAAGCATGACATCTTTCTCCAAGGACTAGTCCCTCCTTGCAACATGTCCAAAGTATGTCAGATGAAGCTTCAGAATCTTTGTCTCCAAGGAGCAGCCTAGTTTAACCCTCTCCAGAATGAACCTATTCCTTTTCTTAGCAGTCCATGGTATATTCAATACTCTTCTCCAACACCACAGCTCAAAGGCTTCAGTTCTCCTTCTGTCCTCCCTAGTCATTGTCCAACTGTCTGATGCATAGCAAGTGATTGCAAAGACCATGGCCTTTACTAGGCGCACCTTAATCTCCAGAGTGACACTTTTGCTCTTCAGTACTTTGGAGAGGTCCCTAACAGCAGACTTTCCCTCCTTGCAACACGTCCAAAGTATGTCAGACATAGCTTCAGAATCTTTGTCTCCAAGGAGCAGCCTGGTTTAATTCCGTCATTTCTGGATAATCTTTAAGAGGATTTTGATTGTGTGGAATATTAATGATATTGTTTTAAAATTTCCACACTCTGTCACCCTTTTATTTTGAATAGGCATAATATAGATTTCTTCTAGTCATCTGGCCAGGTAGTTTTCTTCCAATTTTCTTGCCAAAGCCTGGTGAGTGTATACAGGCCTGCATCTGTTTGTTGAAATACATCAATTAGTATTTCATCAATTCCTGGAGCTTTATTTTTTGCCAGTTCCTTCAAAGCAGCTTGAACATCCTCCTTCACCATTGTCTCTTGATCATATATTGTTTCATTATGTGGATTTTTGTTTGTAAGTGTACACATGTTCTTACAGATGTAATCCTAGACTTATTTTTCTCTAGCTAAGAACAATTGCACCTTTATCCTCAAAGTGACATTTTTGCTCTTAGCACTTTGAAGAAGTCCTTGGGACAGAGTTACCTAATTTCTTGATTGCTGCTTCCATTGATGTTGATTGTGGATCTGAGTAAAAGGAAATCCTTGACAATGTCAATCTTTTCTGCACTTAACCATGTTGTGTGTTGCTCCAGTTGTGAGGATTTTTCAGTTTTCTGAAACTCTCATATGAAAGTTGGACAATGAATAAGAAAGACCAAAGAATAATCGATGCCTTTGAATTGTGATGTCAAAGAATATTAAACCTATAATGGACTGCCAAGAGAACAAACAAATCTTTCTTGAAACAAGTGCAGCCAGAATGCTCCTTAGATGCCTGGATGGTGAGACTTACCTCACATAATTTGGACATGTTATCTGGAGATTGTCCCTGGTTGGTAAAGGAGGGGATCAGCAAGAAAGAGGAAAAACCTCAATGAGACATCTTGAGATCTGAATAAGCTTTCTGAACTGTATTATTATTCTTTGCCTGGTTATGATAATGTACTGTAGTTTTGCATAATGCTTTGTTGGGAGAAATTGGATCGTGTACAAGGAATCTCTTTGTATCTTCTTATAACTGCATGCCAGTTTATAATTATCTCAATAGAAATGTCATTGAAATGAAAGTGCTAGTAGCCTTTGAAATCCACTTGGGCTCAGTGGAAAGTTGAAATGAGTTAATGCTGCTCTGTTGTGTTGCCTTCCTCTCCTCTCCTTGGTTTATTTCTGGATCTCTTCTTGTCTGTGTTTCTGCAGGGAGATGCCCTTGTTCTCTGGTGTGGTGATTCAGGAGAGCGTGGGAGGTGTCAGCAGCCAGTGGGTGCTGGTGGGGAGTAGACGGAGCAGTACAAAGAGGACACTGGGCCTGCCGCGGCACCCCTAAACCGCTGTGGGTGAGACAGGCCATAAATAAGGTTGGTCCCAGGGAGGAATTGCTCACTTGCTGAGGTGAAGTGGTCCAGGGAGGCAGGCCGGCTTGGAGAGCTCAGCCTGGGCTGTGTCTTTCAAGACAGGTAGGTGGGAGAACCCAGCTGGGCCCCAGTGGCAGCATGGGACAGCCTCCTGGATCTTCCTGGCTGAGATCCTGGGTAGAGGGCAGTCTTGGAGGAGGGTCATGAGCCTCCCTCCACTGATACTGAACAGTGGGGGTAGCCCAGGTCCAGGAAGGTAGACTTTTGTAGACTGGATCAGCCAGTCACTGCACGTCAGTTGGCTTGTCTGAATGTTGAGCTGCCAGCACATCAGGAGCAGCATGAATTTGCATCTAAAAGTCAGTCCCTCTGAGGTTTTGAAAAATTGCCCTTTTAACCTGTTTTCTTGCTGGATAGTGACACCTTGTTGTAAGACTTGACTGACTTGTTATGGAGTTGGAAACAACACATAGCTGACCCTCCAGTCGGTTTTTAGAGGCTATAAATTGCACAGGAGGATATTGTCTATCTTTCTCCTTCAGAGCGCTAGTGGATTTGAATTGGCCTTTGGGTTGGCAGCTCATCTCCTTTCTCACAAACCACTAGAGCTCCCTGTTGTGAGAATTAAAGTATTGACAGTGCACCAAGTAAGAACCATTTCTGTTGAGTCCCTTGTTGCCCTCCCCAGAGTGGTGAGTCATGGGAGAGTGTCTTGCAGGGTGGCCTGTGGCATCTTTGGGTAGCAACCTCTGGCCTGACTTCTGTTTCCAAGGCTGTCTAAGGGCCTATAATTGGTTGCTATCAAGTTGGCCTGGACTCAGGGCATTCCTGTGCACATCAGATGGAAATGCTGCCCAGTCTACATGGACATTATAGCCATTACTGGCTCAACTGTGATGTTGGAGCCACTGTGCACTCTGCATGCCTCATGCTCATCTTCCTTCATTGTAGCAGCCCATCTGCGGAATGCTCTGGTGCCTCACTCTCATCTTCCTGCAGTACAGCAACCCAACCACTGTGTCTTTGTGTACCTCATGCTCATCTTCCCACGTTGCAGCAGCCCATCCACTGTGTGCTCTCTGTGTGCATGCCTCATGCTCATCTTCAAGCATTACAGCAGCCCATTCACTTTGTGCTCTCCGTACCTCATGCTCATCTTCCTGCCGTATAGCTGCCATGTTCTGTTGTGAACTGTAAGGTTTTCATTGGCTTATTTTCAGTTTGCCTAGTCTTGATCTGGAATCGCTGCTAAAACCTGTTCATCCTGGTCCCACTTGCCAGTGTTTGAAATGCCAGTGGCATAGCTTCCAGCATTACAGCCACTACACACAGGTGGTGGCGAAGGCACTCAGGCATTGCTCAGTTCCATGGTTTGAAACATCTGGGACAGCATCCCAAAGCCCTTCAGATCTTGCTGCGGCTTCGGCCCAGCTAGCTCTTTTTGTAGATGTTCTGTTTTTAGGTTCTGAGTTAATTCCCAGTTTGTATCTCATTAACAAACTTGCTGACAATATGTCAGTACAAAGTGTGTCAGAAAGTGTGAGGATGGCTCAGGATAGGACAGGGTTCAGATCTATCATTCATGGAGTCGCTGTAGATCGTACTTGACTTGACAGCACCTAACAACGACTCAGACTGTAATTCTTGGAGCAGAACTGTGAGCCATAGAGTTTTCTTCCTTGATGGTTGTTGAGGTAAATGTTTACAGAGCAAATTCATTTCTCATTCAACAGCTTAAACACATCATGCTTGGGGGTTTTGGTTACGGCCTCTTCAAGCTAACTGTGTTCTTCTCCAGCTCCATGTGTCCTCCTTTCCCGCCCTTCCTGCCTCGGATTTGCCTTGACTACCCTCTGCTCTTTTATGGGTGAGGGCCCTGAGCAGAGGCCGCTCCCTGGTGCTGTGACTCCCTTGTGGCCTGTCCCTTTTTTGTGGGAAACAAGTCAGTCTCTGCAGGTTTTTCTGTACTCATTTTGGGGAGTTGATCAGGGCTTCCTTTTAAGGTGTTTCTGGGTAGACGTGAAGTGCCAATCTTTTGATTAGCAGCTGAGTGTGTTATGATTTGTACCCTCAGGGGTTCCCACATTATTTAAGGTTTATGTTTGAAATAAGGTTTTCATTGTTTTTTAAACATGTTTTGGAAACTTGTACATGTGTAGACTAAGATGGTAAACACAAGCCTGGTGAGGTGCCTCCTGGCTTTGCCAGACAAGCTGCCAGCTGGTGGTGAGAGGTGGTGAGACGACTTTCCTTTTGCCTCCTTGGGGTCTGGCCCGAGGCCTGCTTTATTTTCCTCAGTTGGGTGAGTGGGGCTGAGTGACGTGGTGGAATGGGCAGGGCGGTGAGCTGCCAGCCTAGCGTCCACTCCCATGGGCACCCTTGGAGCCAGCATGTGAGGTCTGTGAGCCAAGCTCTACTGCCTCAGTGTTTTGACTTGAGCTCAGCAGGCTGAGTGGGATGTACCTGCCTCATTGTGGGCAGGCAGGTGAGGGGGTGGGTGGGAAATGAAGATCAAGCAAGACTGGTAGGGTCCCTACCAACCTGTAATTACTGTCCAGTAATAATTAGCTT
Organism: Elephantulus edwardii; assembly: GCF_000299155.1. Taxonomy (NCBI): domain Eukaryota; kingdom Metazoa; phylum Chordata; class Mammalia; order Macroscelidea; family Macroscelididae; genus Elephantulus; species Elephantulus edwardii. The sequence goes on along the minus strand of NW_006400091.1, from coordinate 706,223 downwards.
TTTTTACATAGAGGAATCAACTAATTATTTTATTTTTTTATAGTACCTGTGCATGTAAGGGATTATTAATGTGCTTTTAAGAGGGAGAAACTGAGGTGCCGTGAGAAACATTTGCCCCAGATAACATAGGGTTCTCAGACGTGCCCCTCATGTAGGTCATTCCCACCCTAGTGCTGCAGAAAGGGAGAAAAGGGCCTTGGCGTCATGTCCCTTTGTCTCCTGTGTGCTTGCCTCTGTGGGTGCCCCAAGAGTGGTGATAGACATTGGGAAGGAGACCAGAAGTGAGAGCTGGAGCACCCACGATTCTAGGTGCAGAGGTGCTTCGTTTTTGTGTGCTGACAGCATTTCCTGGGGGACTGTGGGAGGCCCTGGGGATGTCCTTCGCTGCTTCTGCCAACCTTGTGCAGACTTCTTAGTTCCTTCAACAGAGCCATTGGCTGTGGGTCAGCTTCTTGCTCCCCAGGTGACCTGAGGTTATACACCTGCTAATAGTGCTGGGTCCTCACTGGTGCTGGCAGCTCCTGGAGGGGCCAACCACCAGGCAGTGATGACAGGGCCAGTGGGTGAGGATGGGAAAGTTGGGTGTGGTACAGCTGAGGAGTGCGAGGGGCCCCTACTGTCCAGCTGACCAGGCCTGGCTCTGAATTCTTCCAGGAAAGGCCAAGATGTGCCTCTCTCCTTCTTAGTGGCACTGCAGATGCCCAGGCTGGACTTTCCACTCTTGCTGAACAGTTTCTGTGGACCTCAGGGTTTATGGTGCTTATGATTCTGATGACAGTGGTGACATCATGGTGGTAAAATCCATTCTGCCTGGTAGATGGGTTGGGTTACTGCCACAGAACAGCCGCACCTGAACCTGGCCATCCTGTGTCCCAGCCAGTGACACCACCTGTGCCCTTTGATCTTGAGCAGCAATCATGTGGTGGCCTTTCCAGGCCCCTTCCAGGACCTCTGGCTACTTTCAGGTTCACCACCCTGCCTTCCCAGCAGACCACACCCCATCATGGCCATATGAGTAACCAACCACCTTTAAGATAGATTTTGATGTGAAGGGTTATTTTTCCCTCTGCACCTTCATAGTAAGCTTGTGTATATTTGTGGATAGTGGAGTTTACACAGTTTATAAATACAGAGGCATTTAGGGAGCTGGCTGCTTTTCTGTATGTGGATCACACTCTGAGCAGCCTGTCAGGCTCTACTGAGACTGCCCCCCCCCCCCCCCCCGGCACCAGCACATGGGTCTTGAAGAGCTGGTCTTATGACATCTGCCTGGTAGATGCTGGGCTTCCCTGACTGACCTGTTTCTTTGTTGGTTTTCTCAGCATTTAACATGCGGCCTTAAGGAGTTTTCTCCCTAATTGTATAGGATGCCTACAAGGATCTTTCCTAGAAAGCTGTGTCTACAATAAATAACAAGTAAAACACTTTTTTTTAACTTTCTGCAAATCAGGATTTGGGTAACCTCTGACTTTGGGAGGATGTGTATGCTTTGCTGTGGAGTGGACACTCTGATAGCAGCAGTGGTTGGAGAACTCTTGGCTGTGGGATCGGCAGAAGAGTCTTCCTCACCTACAACCAGGAGAAGATAAAGTAGATGACTGGGATATTCTAAGAATCAAATCCCTATGCACATCCAAAAATTTCTCCAACACGGTGAAAAGGGAAGCCACTGACTGGGAAAAAGTATTTGGTAATGAAATATCAGGTAAGGGACTTAAATCCAGAATTTATAAAATACTTGAGCACCACAACAAGATAAAGGTAAATAATCCAATAGAAAAATTTGCACAGGATATGAACAGACACTTCACCAAAGAAGACATTCAGATGGCTAACAAGCACATGAAGAAATGTTCAAAATCCCTAGCTCTAAGGGAGTTGCAAATTAAAACAACTATGAGATATCATCTCACCCCAGTCAGAATAGCAAAATTTAACAGAACAGCAAGTATCAAATGCTGGCGAGGTTGTGGAGAAACTGGAACTGTTATTCACTGTTGGTGGGAGTGTAAAATGGTGCAACCACTGTGGAAAGTGGTATGGTGCTTTCTCAAAAAGTTGCAAATAGAGATACCATTTGACCCAGCAATTCCACTACTGGGAATATACCCCAAAGAGACCATAAC
>NW_006400091.1:699410-703569 GCF_000299155.1 Elephantulus edwardii | reverse complement strand
TGAAATTAATAATAAATTTAAATAAAATTTAAAAAGATTACAACAACAAAAAAAGAAGAGTCTTCCTTCAACTCGAATGCCACATTCTTCTCATAAGTCCAGTTTCTTGAATGATTTTCTCAGCATAAAGATTGAATAGGAGTGGAGAAATGATATAGCCCTCATACACACCTTCTTTGATGTTAAACCATGAAGTTTTCCTTTGCTCTGTTTGGACAACAGCTTCTTAGTCAAGGTATATATTTTGTATAAGCATAGTTAAATGTTCTAGGATTCTCATTTTTCTCAGTGTTAGCCATAGTTTGTTATGGTCCACAGAGTCAAATGCCTTTGCAATAGTCAATAAAATACAGATAGTTATTCTTCTAGTATTCTCTGCTTTTATCCAAGATACATCTAACATCAGCAATGATATCCCTGGTTCCATGGCCTCTTCTAAACACAGCTTGAACTTTTGGCAGTTTCTGCCAATGTTCTGTTCTAGTTATTTTTGGATGATCTTTAGCAGTATTTTGCTTGCCTGTGCTATTAATGGTATTGTTCAATAATGTCCACATTCTTTCTTGGGAATGGGAATAAATAGGGATCTCTTCTAGTTAGTTGGTCAGGTAGCTTGTCTTCTAGGTTTTTCTGTCACAGACTGGTGAACATGTCCAGGGCTGTATCTGTTAGTTGACACGTGTCAGTTGGTATTGGGATACCACCCAACTTCTAAGGAACATTCTGGCTTTACTTCTTCAAAGACATATTTGTTTGTTCTTTTTCAAGTCCGTTGTAGACTTGATATTGATTTACAAACACCATTATTCAAAGGCATCACTTTTCCCCTGGTCTTCCTTATTTGGTGTCCAGTTTTTCACATGCATCTGTCCTTTACAATGGATTTCTGCCATTATTTCTTTGATAACGTTGTTTTTTCTTAGAGATTGAATCCCTGAGTACTATGAAAGTTAGAAATGAGTTAGGAGGGGGCTTTGTCAGAAGCTGCACGGATTCTCACCTTCATACATAGAGGATGGGAAGGATGGTGGTGATGGTGGTGTTTGGTGCTGTTGAGTATGATTCATAGCAACCATATGAGTAAAACATCTGAACCCTGTGCTATTTTGTGTCATCCTCACACTTCCTTACACACAAGAGCCCATTGTGGCAATCACTGCATCAGTCCACCTGGTTGAGGGTGGCTCTCTCCTTTGCCGACCCTCCATCTTTCCTAGCATCATGCCCTTCTCCAAGGAATAGCCTCTCCTAGCAGCATAGGCAATGTATGTGAGGCAAAGCCTTGTCATTCTTGTCTCCAAAGAGCACTCTGGCTGCACGCTCTCTAAGACATATTTGTTTGTTTGGGTATTTTTTGCCATCCATGGAATGTTCAGTACTCTTTTCTAATACCACAGCTCTTAGTTCTTCTTCTGTCATCTTTATTCACTGTCCAGCTCTTAGATGTTTGGCAGATGATTGCTATATGGCCTGAATCAGACATCTTAGTCCTCAAACTGACATCATTACTTCTGAATAATTTGGAGAGGTCTTGAATTGCAGATTTTCCTAGTGCAATGTGTCTCCTTATTTCCTGACTGCTGATACTAGGGTGTTAATTGTGAATCCAAGCAAGATAAAGCTGTTGGCAGTTTCAATCTCTTCTCCATCCACCATGATGTTGCCTCTCTGTCCAATGGTAAGAATCTTTGTTTTCTTGACATTGAAATGCATATACATACTGAAGGTTGCATTCCTAGATCTTCAGCAACAAGTGCTTTAAGCAAGCAAGGTTGAGTCATCTGCATAATCCAGGTTATTGATGAGTGTTTCACCAATCCTGTCACCACTTTCATTTTCATAGGGTCCAGCTTCTTTAATGACTTGTTCAGCATACACATTAAATAGATATGGAGAGAGAATACAACCCCGAAACACTATCTTCTTAATTTTTTTAAAATTTTCTACTAGCTTATTTACAAAATTCAAATACAAATTTGAACAAATTCTTCCAATTTCCCTCACCTCCCCACCCATCAGATTGTACAACCCAATGATTAATCCCCCCCTTACCCCTGCACATCCACATCCCTCTGCTTCCAGCCTCTCCCACCTTCCTGGATCCTTATACTCATTCTACAATAACAGTTTTATACAATATTTATCCTTATGGGACTGAGTTAGTTCACTCAGCATAATTCTCTCCTCCAAAATTAGATAATAATTTACACACTTATTGTTCCTGAGTGCTGCACAGTATTCCATCATGTGAATGTACCATAATTTCTCAATCCATTCATTTGTGGTTGGACATTTGGGCTGTTGCCATGTTCTTGCAATGGTGAATAATGCTGTTGTGAACACTGGCGTACAAATCTCAATTTGTGCCTCAGTTCTCATATTTTCAGGGTATATTCCAAGTAGTGAAATAGCTAGGTCATATGGGATTTCTATGTTCAGCTTTTTGAGGGAACGCCAAACTGCCTTCCAGAATGGTTGCACCATTTTACAATCCCACCAACAATGTATAAGAGTTCCTTTCTTACCACATCCTCTCCAACATCTATTACTTGCTGCCCTGTGAAACTCTGCCACTCTTACTGGAGTGAGATGGTACCTCATTGTGGTTTTGATTTGCATCTCTCTTCTTGCCAGTGATTTGGAGCATTTCTTCATGTGTCTGTTTGCCTTTAGAATATCTTCCTCTGTGAAAATTCTTTACATGTCTTTTGCCCATTTTGTAATTGGGTTATCAGTCTTTTTCTTGTGGAGGTAAACATGTGTTATAAAACTCTTGTCTGAGATGGAATTACCAAATGTTTGTTCCCAGTCTGCAGGTTTTCTTTTCATCCTGTTGGAAAAACTTTTTGATGTGCATAGAGATTTTATCTTTAGAAGGTCCCATGCGACAAGAGAAGGAAATAAAAGGCATCAACTGTCGCTACATGCAGATGATATGATAGTGTACACAGAAAACTCCAATGACTCAACAAAAAAACTGTTAGAGTTAAATAGGCCAGTTTAGTAGAGTGGCAGGATATAAGATCAATTTCCAAAAGTCAATAGGATTCCTCTACAGTAACAAAGAGAACTCAGAGACAGAAAGAAAGCATACAAATTTTTACAATAGCCAACCACAAATTGAGATACTTGGGAGTGAACATAACTAGAGATACAAGAGACCTATTAAAAAAAAAGCCTGCAGAGCATTTCTGAAAGACACAATAAAATATGTAAAGAAATGGGGAAAAGTGCCCTGTTCATGGATAGGAAGACTCAATATGGTGGAAATGAGAATCCTACCAAAAGCAATCTACATGTTCAGTGCAATCCCAAACCATATAACAAATTCATTTTTCAAGGAGATTGAAAGGGAAATTATCAAATTTATTTGGAGAGGCAAGAGACTCCGAATAAGCAAAACACTTCTGAGAAACAAAAAGGTTGGAAGTATAGCACTCCCTGACCTCAAAACCTACTGTACAGCAGTGGTAACCAATACCTTCCTAATTTTAAACCATGCTGTGTTCCCCTGCTCTGTTTGCACAGCAGCCTCCTGGTCCAAATATAAGTTCTGCATAAGCACAATTAAGTGTTCTGGGACTTTATTCTTCTCAATGTTAGTCACAACTTGCTTTGATCCATACAGTCAAATGCCTTTGCATAGTCAATAAAACACAAATAGACATTCTTGTGGTATTCTTTGCTTTCAGCCAGGACCCATCTGACATCAGCAATGATTTCCCTGGTGCCACAGCCTCTTCTAAATTCTGTTTGAACTTCTGGCAATTCCCTGTCTATGTACCGTTCCTGCTGTTTTTTAGTGATTTTCAATATTTTGCTTGCATGTGATATTAATGATATTGTTCAATATCATTAATTATTTAATTCATTAATTGGAAAAATCAAATCAGACAGTGTCTGAATTTGAGGCATAGGCCCCCAGGACAGCTGAATGATGATGAAAAAAAGTGGGAATGAGTCAATAAACTGCTCTCTCTCTTGTTCTTAGATGCTTGTATTTGGGTTTAAGTTGCTCGGGCAGGAATTATTCTCAGTAGCAACTAAACCATCCCATTAAAATAACATATGAGCAAGAGCCTATGGTGATGAAGGAAGAAGTTCAAGCTGCTTTGAAGGAAATAGCAAAAAATAAGGCCCCAGGAATAGATGGTATACC
>NW_006400091.1:695548-698190 GCF_000299155.1 Elephantulus edwardii | reverse complement strand
GGGTAATCGGGATGGGTGTGTCAGAGGCAGTGCCGTTGGCACAGGATAGAGCAGGGTTTAAGGCTGTTGTGCATAGGGTCGCTATGAGTCTCAAACGACTCGACGGCACATAACAACAACAACATGAGTCACAAGTGACTTGAACTACAACAACAACAAGTATTGTAACAGCGTGGAACAGGATAAGCATTGTAAAAGGAATTGATGGAGAAGAAGGAAAATGTATATGTATGAATGAAGACCTATCTTTGTGAACTTTCAGTAAAATAAAAGTAAATTTTTAAAAAGAGAAGCCTATATGGGTGGTGACAAAACAACCTATGAAATAGATTGACTATACAGTCTGAATTCATTGTTAGTAATCATATGATCAATTACAGAATGAAAAAGTTGGTAAAAATCTTCAGTTTATCCTCTTTGCCTTTAGTTGTTGGTGTGTATATTTGAATAATATTTTCTTGACAGGTCTTCTTTATATGCATTTGGTTAGTATACTGTCACTCATGGCATTGTACTTCAGGATAGATCCTGAAATGGTCTTTCTTACTATGAGCCCACCACCACTGGCGAAGAGTCTTGAACATACCATGGACCACCAAGAGAAGAAACAGGTCTGTCTTGGAGAGAGTGAAACAAGTTTCTCCTTGGAGGTTAGAATTTTGAAGTTCCATCTCACATACTTTGTGGCCAGGAGGGACCAGTCTTTGGAGAAGGATATCATGGTCAGAAAGGTGGAGGGACAGCACAGAAGACGACCCTGGATGAGAAGGATTGACATAGTAACTGGCCTAATGGGGGTAGGTGTGTTGGAGTCAGTGAGACTGGCTCATGACAGGGCAGGCTTCAGAGCTGTTATACATAGGGTTGCTATGAGTCAGAGGAGACTCGATGGCACATAACAACAACAACAACACACTTTCTCAGTTTTTCATCCCCAGCATAAGAGATAATCTCAGCTCATTAAACCGAGAATGTTGATCTTTGTTCTATTTAATTTTTTTTTCTTTTAGAATTTCAGTGCTTAACTGTTGTACCACCAGAGGCTCTACTCAAATCTATTTCCTTTTTGACAACTTTCCATTTTCCTAGATTAATACTTCCTGCATTTCACTTTGCAGTTATTATTGGATGTTTGAGGCTGTTTCTCTTCATTTGTGAGTGGTTTCCAATCTGAGATCTTGACTTCTGATGTTATATATAACAGTGTTCCTGTGTTATTCATAAGGATTTTGAAGGCCTGATAATTCAGAAGTGGATCGTAAGTCCAGTTTCATAGTCTGTCTTAATCCACAAGTTTCCCTGTCCACCATGGGTGACCCTGTTAGTATTTGAAATGCCAGTGGCACAGCTTCCAACATCAAACAACCTGCAAGTCACTCCAGTACAACAAATTGACAGACAGGTGTTGTATCCTAGGAACAAACAATCAGCAAGCAAGCTTATACATACATAATCTATAAAATACTCAGCCATCCTTAAACCCGGTTCTGTCCAGTAATTTCTGATTCATTACACCCTTATAGGACATAGTAGAATTACCTTTTAGGGTTTCCAAGGCTGAATCTTTATAGAAGCAGTGTGTCACAAATTACTGAGAGTTGGGTTAGTCATCTTATTATTGTTGTTCTGTACCACCTAGTCAGAACAGACTCTTAGCAACTCTCTAGTGGGTTTTCCGAGGCAATAAATCACATGAGAAAGAATTGCCCAAACTGCGTGTCTTTGGGTATCAGTGCAACTCCTTAGCACCAAGCCACCAGAGCTCTAACCATCCTTGTTGCTGTTGAATGCCATCCTAGTGGGAGTGAAGTGGTATTTAATTGTGGTTTTGATTTGCATTTCTCTGATGGATAATAATAATATTGATCATCTTTTTGTGTGTGCTTGTTGGCCATTTAAATATCTTTTAGGTGAAGTGTTTGTTCATGTGTTCAGCCCATTTTTTTTTGAGATTTTTATGAAAACAGATAAACAGACATTCTTAATTAGTATCTATTTCAATCTGAAATGTTGAGTCTTTGAGTTAAAACTGATTTACAGCTAATAGTCCAATGTGATTCTGAATTCCAGCTACATGAGACTGCCCATTTTTCTGTTTGAAAGCCACTAAGTTATTCATACTGTCAGAGATATGTGGCTTTGTACATATAGTTTGTTTTTTTTAAATTTTTTTTTTTTACAGAGGTTTTGGATTTCCATTCATTCATTGCCGCAATTTTCTCCCTGCCCACCCCTCCCCACCAGCTCGCTTCCCCCTATTTTTTGATTGGGTTGTGTTTTTTTTTTCTTGTTTTGTTAAGTTGTAGATGTTTTATATCTATTTTGGATATTTGAATGTTTTCCATACATTGTTCCCAAAGATCCCCCACTACCACACCCAGTGTGTAGGTAGGTTGTCTTTCTCCTCTTTGAGAAAGTCTTTTTTTTTTTTTTTCAATTTCCACAATGATTTTTTATTTTTTTTTTTACAGAGGTTTTGGATTTCCATTCATTCATTGGCATAATTTTCTCCCTTCCCACCCCTCCCCACCAGCTCGCTTCCCCCTCCGAAGAGAAAAAAAATTAAAAAATATTCCTTCATTAGTATACAATTCCCACGTCCCTTCCCCCCACCCCGAGTACACTTCTCTGTGCAACCTTAA
>NW_006400091.1:668426-671087 GCF_000299155.1 Elephantulus edwardii | reverse complement strand
CTCCTCAGTTTCAGCAAGCAGGGTTGTGTCATATGCATAATGCATATTGTTAACAGATCTTTCACCAATCTTGATGCTGCATTTCTCCTCATAGAGCCCCACCTCCCGGATGATCTGTTCTGCATACAGGTTGAAAAGGTATGGAGATAGGACACATCCCTGGCGCACACCCTTCCCAATTTTGAACCATGCAGTGTTTCCTTGCTCTGTTCTGACCACTGCCTCTTCGTCCAAGTATAGGTTTCGCATTAGCACGAACAAGTGTTCTGGGATTCCCATGTTTCTCAGAGTCAGCCACAATTTATTATCGTCCACACAGTCAAATGCCTTTGCATAATCAATGAAGCACAGATATACATTCCTCTGGTATTCCCTTCTTTCAGCCAAGATCCATCTAACACTAGCTACAAATCCCTAGTACCACGACCCCTTCTAAACCCAGCCTGGATTTCTTGGCAGTTCTCTGCTGATGTGCTGTTGCAGTCATTTGTTGATGATCTTCAGTAGAATCTGGTTTGCTTGTGAAACCAGTGATATTTTTCCATAGTTTCCACACTCTGTTGGGTCACCCTTCTTTAGGATGGCAACAAATATAGGTTTTTCAGTTGGCCAAGTGGTTTTTCTCCAGATTTCTTGGCACAATTTGGTGAGCATGTCCAGGGCAGCATCTGTTAGCTGAAATATGTCATCTATTCCTGGGGTCTTATTTTTTGTTATTTCCTTCAAAGCATCCTGAACTTCTTCCTTCATCGCCATAGGCTCTTGCTCATATGTTGTTTCATTAAATTCTTCTGTGTCTGCCAATTCCTTTCAACACAGTGACTCAGTATATTCTTTCCATCTTGTTTTAATACTTCCTGGATCATTTACTATTCTGCCTAATGCATCCTTAAAGTCGGAGATCGATCAAATATGCAATCAAGATGCATTAATAATAATGGGTGGCTGGAATGCAAAAGTTGGGAACAGAGAAGAAGAATCAGTAGTCGGAAAATAGGGACTCAGAGACAGAAATGGAGCTGGAGATAGAATGATTGAATTTTGCACAATCAATGAGTTACTCATCACAAACACATTTTTTAAGAGACATAAACGCAGGTTATACACATGGATCTCCCCTGATGGTATGCATAGGAATCAGATTGATTACATCTGCGGAAAGAACCCCTGGAGAAGCTCAGTATCAGCTATGAAAACTAGGAGCTGATTGTGGAACAGACCACCAACTACTCATATGCAAGTTCAAGCTGAAGGTGAGGAAAATGAAATGGAATCCATGGGAACCAAAATACAACTTTGAGTCTATCCCACCTGAATTTCAGAACCATCTCAAGAACAGGTTTGAGGCCTTGAACACGAATGAGCAAAGACCAGATGAGTTGTGGGAGGATATCAGGGGTATCATCCAAGAAGAGTGCAAACGGTCATTGCAAAGACAGAAGAGGAAGAAAAGACCAAAATGGATGTCAAAAGAGACTCTGAATATTGCACTGGAGCACAGAGAAGCCATAGCACAAGGAAGAATTCAAGATACTAAAAGAGCTGAACAGAAAATTTCAAAAGGCAGCGTGGGATGACAAAGTAAAATATTACAGTGAAATGTGCAAGGAGCTGGAGTCAGAAAATCAAAAGAGTTGAACTCACCATTTCTTAAGCTCAAGGAACTGAAGAACAAATTCAAACCTCAAGTTGCTATAATCAAGGATACTTTAGGCAGAGTATTAAACGATCCAGGAGGTATCAAAAGAAAATGGAAAGAATATACTGAGTCATTGTATTGAAAGAAATTGGTAAACACAGAAGAATTTAATGAATCAACATATGAGCAAGAGCCTATGGTAATGAAGGAAGACGTTCAAGCTGCTTTGAAGGAAATAGCAAAAAATAAGGCCCCAGAAATAGATGGTATACCAATTGATATATTTCAGCTAACAGATGCTGCCCTGGATGTGCTTACCAAGTTGTGTCAAGAAATCTGGAGAACAACTACTTGACTGGAAGAGATCTATATTTGTTCCCATTCCAAAGAAAGGTGATCCAACAGAGTGTGGAAACGATAGAAAAATATCATTGATTTCACATGCAAGCAAGATTCTGCTGAAGATTATAAAAAAATGACTGGAACAGCACATCAGCAAAGAACTGCCAGAAGTCCAGGCTGGGCTTAGAAGATGTCATGGTATTAGAGATACTGTAGCTAATGTTAGATGGATCTTGGCTGAAAGAAGGGAATACCAGAGGAATGTATATCTGTGCTTCATTGATTATGCAAAGGCGTTTGACTGTGTGGACGATAACAAATTGTGGCTGACTCTGAGAAACATGGGAATCCCAGAACACTTGTTCGTGCTAATGCGAAACCTATACTTGGACGAAGAGGCAGTGGTCAGACAGAGCAAGGAAACACTGCATGGTTCAAAATTGGGAAGGGTGTGCGCCAGGGATGTGTCCTATCTCCATACCTTTTCAACCTGTATGCAGAACAGATCATCCGGGAGGCTGGGCTCTATGAGGAGAAATGCAGCATCAAGATTGGTGAAAGATCTGTTAACAATATTCATTATGCATATTACACAACCCTGCTTGCTGAAACTGAGGAGGACCTGAAGCGCTTGCTGCAGAGGGTCAAGGACTGCAGCCTCCAATATGGATTGAGGCTCA
>NW_006400091.1:657228-668326 GCF_000299155.1 Elephantulus edwardii | reverse complement strand
AAAGGACACACTGACAAAGAAGATTAATCAGAACTAGCTTTGACAAGCACTGTGGCATTTGGACAAGAACAAACTGGGATGAGGGTAGAGAGAATAGTGCAACAATGAATGAATGGAAACCCAAAATCTCTGTAAATGTTTATGAAAATTAATAAAATATAGAAAAAAAAGTCAGTTTAGCTATTTTAGATTTCTTGTATTTCCATAAGAAGCCTTTGTGGCACAATTGTAAATTGCTTAGCTGCTAATTGAGAGGTTGGTGGTTCAAACCCACTCTTTGCTTGAAAGGAGAACAATATGGTAGTCCACTTCCATATAAGGTAGTCCTTAAGGAAGGACACTTCATAGGGTACCTTTCAAAGCATTATATTCTTCTCCAAGAACTGGCCCCTCCTTACAATGTGTCCAAAGTATGGAGTTTCACCTTCCTTGTCTCCAAGGAGCACCCTGGTTTCACTTTCTCCAAGATTTATCATTCTCTTGGATACTTATAAGATACTTATTACTCTTCTTCAACAACACAACTTAAAGGCATCAATTATCCTCAGTCACTGCCCAACTTTCAGATGCATAGCAAGCAATTGAGAAGACCATGGTTTGGATCAGGTATACCTTAGTCTTTAAACTTACATTTTCACTGTTTTGTACTCTGGAGAGGTCCCTGACAGCAAATTTTCCCAGTATGACTCATCTTTTGATTTCTTGAATGCTGGTACAAAGGGTATTGATTGTGGATCCAAATAATTGAAATTGTTGGTTGACAACTTTAATTTTTCCCCCATCTGTCATGATATTATTGTCTATTGGTCTGGTGATGAGGATGTTGGGTTTTTTAAATGTTGTTGAAATCTATGTTGAAGACTAGTCCTTGATCTTCTGCAGCAAACACTTCAACTCTTCCTCAGTTTCAGCGAGCAAGGTTGTGTTGTCTGCATAACACAGGTTGTTGTTACATCTTGAACTGATCCAGATTCCACTCTTTTCTTCCAACTTCTCAGATTATTTACTCATCATACAGATTGAGTATATATGGAGAGAGGATACAACCCTGATGTACATCTTTATTTTAAACCATACAGTGTTCCCTTGCTCTATTTTTTTTTTTTTGTTTTCACTAGGGGCATAGAACCTCCATATTCACTTTCAGGGGGCACAGTGTAGCCCCTAAAAGGCGACACGGTCTATCTGCTGCTGTGTGCACCACTATTTAAACCACTGTCACAAGAAACTGTGGCTGTTGAGTCTGCGTGCTAGTACTCTATCTATTTGGACAATAGCTTCTTAGTCTAGGTATAATTGTTCTGGGATTCCCATTCTTCTCAATGTTAGTCATAATTTGTTGTGATCCACACAGTCAAATGCCTTTGCTTAGTCAATAAGACACAGATAGACATCATTCTGGTGTTCTCTATTTTCTGCCCAAGACCCATCTGACATCAGCCATGATATACCCGGGGCCATGCCCTCTTCTAAATCTGTCTTGAATTTCTGGCAATTCCGTGTCAATGTACTATTCTAGTAATTTTTATATAATCTTAAGTAAGAGTTTGCTTTTGTGTGATATTAGTGATACTGTTTGATAATTTCTACTTCCATTGGATCACCTTTCTTGGGAATAAGAAAAAATATGAATCTTTTTTAGGTCAGGTAGTTATCTAGTTATCCTCCAGATTTCTTGGCACAACTTGGCAATCACATCCAGATTTGCATCTTTTTGCTAGAATATGTCAGTTGGTATTCCATCAACTCATTGGGCTTTATATTTTGCCAGTGCCTTCAGTGTAGCTTGAACTTCTTCTGTGGAGTTCTCACTAATACCAGGGAAGCACTCATTCCTTAGAATAACAAACATATAGAATTAAAAGAGCACTATTTGCTCAAGGATAAAACCTAGAAGGCGGGAAGACATAGGATAGGAGGGTTGGTAAGTGTGGAAATTACAGGGAAGGAGTAGGAAGAGTTTGAACACGTTCCGGATATTATAATTAATGTTTCAATACTTTTGATTGGAACTGTGTGTCTGTAGATTGCTTTCTTGTATTGACATCTTGACTCAGTTCACCCAGTCCATGAGCACAGAATGTTTTCCCCATATATTTAGATCATCTTCTTTGGTCTCTTTCTGTAGAGGTTTGTAATTTTCATTGTAAAAATCTTTCCAATTCCTGGGTAGATTTCTTCCTAGATATTTTCTTCTCAGCTGATTGTATTTTAGATTGATGAATTGAGAGATAGTGGCATCACCAGAACTAGATGGTACCTGGCTTACCACTGCTGGCCTTTCTAAAAGGAATTGCAGTTGAAGCGTCCTGGGTAGAGTGGGTGCAAGTGTGGAACAAAACTCAAAAACATAAAAATGGCCAGACTTATTGATCTGGTAGAAAGTAGTGGAATCCCCAAGCCTATGGCCATTGATCACCCTTTGAGCCTGTAACAAAACTTAACCATATAGCTCAAATTCCTGTGAGAAAATAGGCCTATGAATTGAACAGTGACTGCAGGAAAGCACTCACACCTTAAAACAATCAACCATACAGGTCGAAAAGGCAGAGTGGTGACAAGAAGCAAAGTGTGTGTGAATGATAGAATAAAGGCCAATTTCAAAAAAAGGCCTGTGCTGGGGGGAAACCACACATACAAAATAAAAATCACTCTCAAAACCCCCAAAGGGCAGTATTTGTCCAGGGATAAAGCTTAGAAGACAGAAGGGAGTATAGAAGAACTAGTGGAAAAGAGGCTCACAGAAATAATGTGGGGAAAGTATGTTTACACTGTGACTATTGGAATTGATGCCATAAACCAAAAGTGAATGAGTGAGTGACTGGAAAAGCAATTTGCTCTGCAAACAGTTTTAAAAAAGAGAGAAATAATGATACTGACATTATTTAAGACACATTCCAGGAAAAACTGAGACCATTTTAAAGTGGTTTTAGGGGGTGTGTGTGTGTGTGTGTGTGTGTGTGTGTGTGTGTTATAAGTAGTAAGGATAACCAATCTTATTTATTAGAGATAAATATAATAACAAATACAAGTGTTCAAATGTGGTGAGAGTGGGGAAAACTCAGCACCACTTAATAAGCCTCTTCTTTCCCTCTTCCCACTACAAACTTCAGTCTCTGTATGTCTGGTTAGTCTAGATAGCTCTCATAAGTGGCATTGCACAATGTTTGCCCTCTTGTGTCTGGCTTATTTCACTCAGTGTATTTCAGGATTCATTTGTGCCATAGCGTGTGCCAGGACTTCATTTCTCTTTAGGACTGCATGATACTCCATTGCCTACACAACATTTGTTTGTCCTTTCATCTGTTGATTTTCATCTGTTTTCTACCTTTTATTGACGTGAACTATACTTTAGTAAACCTAAGTATACACAAAGCTGTTTGAGTCCCTACTTTCAAATCTTTGGGGTATAAAGAATGGGGTTGTATTTGGGTATAAGGAATGAGATTGCTGGGTTATAGGGTACTCCTATGTTTAACTGTTTGAGGAAGTTTCATTTAGTTTTTATTTAAATATTCACATCTTACACATTATGAGCCTGGGGCTGTGCAGACACTGGGAGACCCAGGCAGGAAGCCCTCTTCCTGGTTTCCCCTGATAGGATGGACTAGATTCACATGTCTTTGGGCAGAACGTTCCATGTACTTGAAGACTAACCTTCTCTCTATAGCCTTGCCTTATTCTCCAAACTGGACTTCAAAAGATGTGAAGCTTCTTAGGGAGGCTGTTGATGAGAAAGAGTAAGTTTATGAGCCTCCATGTGTTTCTCTATTCAGAGTATGAATGGCTGTGAGGAGGCCGTGGAGTTCCTGCCAGTCAACAATGCCAAAAAGGTGGAGAAGCGGGGCCCTAGACGCTGGGTGGTGCTGGCCATTGTAATCACAGTCATTCTCCTGCTTTCTCTTCTGGCTGGTGTCCTGGTGTGGCATCTACGGGGTAAGGCCAAGGGAATTGCCTCTGGGAAGGGCAATTTGGAGCAGCAATACCTCCTCAGTAGATATGCCTGGGTCCACTTCCTGGATTTTGCCTATTACTGCTTGGGTGTCATATAAATGAGAGGAAAGAGAGTATTTTAGCTGAGGTGTTGAGTTTTGGTGAGGGGCGAGGAGGCGATTTTTAAGTCTTTCTTGGCTCCTTATTTTCACATCAGTAAGGAGAGAGTGCAAGATGTAGAGGTTTGGCAGAGCTGGCCAGCAGCTTCATATGTCTGCTGGTCGTATCCTGGCATTCCCCTAAGAGATATGGTAGGCAGGAGGGAGAGCATGGGCCCACTTCCTCTGATTGCCCTCCTTTCCCTGGTCTTTCCCAGGTGGGAATGTGTGGGTGCAGAAGGTCTTCAATGGCCACCTGAGGATCAAAAATGAGAACTTTATAGATGCTTATGAGAACTCCACCACCGCAGAGTTTGCACAACTAGCCAACCAGGTGAAGGAAGCGGTGAGTCTGAGGCAACACCCTGTCTCCTGCCCTGGTGTCCTCAGCCTGACAGAAGAAGGAAGCTGGTTTCTCTGCATCTTTGTCCTAGGTCCTTGGGCTGGGGGCATGATGGGGACTTGTTGAAAGCCTGGGCCTGGGGAAGGGCCCTCTAGGCTGTGTGGTTTCTGTGAGCCTTCTCTCTACCCTCAGCTGAAGCTGTTATACAACAAAATTCCAGCCCTGGGCCCCTACCACAAAGAGTCGGCAGTGACTGCCTTCAGGTGGGTGCATTTCCTCAGCCTCAGGTGAGGGGCTGACAGTGCACAGATGTCCAGAGCCCTTACCACTGCCTTATTTCCACATCAATATTTGTAACTCATTCATGTTGCTGCACCAGTTTGGGGTTTTGTGGGGGTTTTTTTTGTGGGGGTAGGGTTTGTCTTGTTTTTTTGTTGTTTTTTTTGTTATTAATTTTAATGAAAGTTTACAGAGACTTAGGGTTTCCAGTCATTCATTGTTGCACTTTTCTCCTTGCCCACCCCCTTCTCCCAATTCACTCTTCTCCTTGAAAAGTAAAAGAAAAACTCTCATTGTTATGCAGTCCCTCCCCCTAAGTTCTTTCTACCGTGCAGCCTTCGTTCTGGACTCCTATCATGACAATAATACCCAATCATATATCCCTTTTAAACAGTTCTCTCCCTCATCTGTTTCAACACACTATACATCATTCATCCCCTCCTTCTCTGTCTTTCCTCAATCCCACTGTCAGTCCCGTTTTACAACAGTGGCCCTATGCAAAATTTGTCCTTTTGTGACTGAGATATTTCACTCAGCATAATGGCCGCACCAATTTTGACAAGTACTTTCAGTCTGATCCTTTTTGCCATGTGTCAGGTATCATTACCATCTCCCATTTCCAGACTAGAAAGCACACTTAGGAAGGTGGGACTTGAGTGACTGTCCTAAACTCTTCTGGGCTGACACACGTGGAGGGTGGAGGGGCACAAACTTTTGCTTAGAAAATCAAAAGGTCAATGAGAAGAAAGGAATCTGGGGTGCATGGACTCTGCCTTGGGGCACGGGGACTCTGCTGTCTTGCCTGGTTTGTGGGTGGCCTCTGAACTGCCTGCTTCTGCCATCAGTGGGAGGTGTGGGCTATGGAAGAAGGGATGCCCGTGGGAGAAGTGGAGAAGGGGTTCCTGGGGACTGAGCCCACCGCTCTGCCCCTCTTTCCACTGCAGCGAGGGCAGCGTCATTGCCTACTACTGGTCGGAGTTCAGCATCCCACAGGCCCTGGTGGAGGAGGCTGAGCGCGCCATGGCCAAGGAGCACACAGTCACACTGCCTCCACGCCAGAGATCACACCACTCCTTCATGCTGACCTCTGTGGTAGCTTTCCGTGAGTGTGGCTGGCAGGGACGAGCCTCCAAGCTGGAGGGAGAGGGTGAAACCAGAATTCCCCAACCCAAGTGGGAGCCAGAATAGGGGAATAGCACCAATAAACACTGCCTTCTTCCTTCTCTCCAGCCACTGACCCTAGAACAGTGCAGACCACTCGGGACAGTAAGTATATGCCTGCTCCATGTGGGGGGTGAAGCAGATGGCCATGGGGACCCTCAGACACTTCCAGCAGTAACAGTTACCTAACCCTCCAGCTTGCCCAGATCCCAGGGGGATGGGGCCATGCTGGACTAGAGCCATGCCACTGGCCTGGGCCACCCTCACGCTGTGGCTCCCTGTTTCCCCACAGGCAGCTGCAGCTTCGCGCTGCATGCACAGGGCACCAAAACGACCCGCTTCACCACGCCTGGCTTCCCCGACAGCCCATACCCGGCACACGCACATTGTAGCTGGGTGCTGCGTGGAGATGCCGACTCAGTGCTCAGTCTCACCTTCCGCAGCTTCCACCTGGCACCATGCGATGAGCGGGGTAGTGACCTGGTGACAGTCTACGACAGCCTGAGCCCTGTGGAGCCCCAAGCTGTGGTGCAGTAAGTGTGGAGAGGGGAGTGGACCTGGCACTTGGGGTCCCATCATGGGGATGGACATTATGGGGAATGGATGTCATAGATAGGCATGCACCCTATTCCCACCACTGGTTGCTCCTGTGCCAGGGTAGGGTCCAGGCCAGAGACCACCCTTGGCTTCCAGGGGAGCATCTTGGAGGGTTTCTCAGCCTTAGGGAGGATGAGAAGGCTGCTGGTGCCTCTAGTGTATAAGAACAGACACAGTCTAGGATTTGGGGCCATGGATGCCTGAGCAAAAGAGGTGACCATCTGTTGTCACGGTCTGTCAGCAGGTGCTGCTACTCAGCACCCTTTTTGTGGAAGATTTCTTCCCCATCAATTAATCTCTTACCAGCAAGCAAAAGATAAAAAAATAAAATATAACCTCTAATTACCTCATTATGTAGAAATAACCATTTATGTGATGTTTTTATGTTTCTTCGTTCAGATTTTCTGTTGTGTGTGTGTCTAAAACTATAATTATGCTGTACATTCTGTCTCTCTACCTGCTTTTTTAGGGAGATGTAGTAGCCTAGAGGCAAGAAGCTGTGCTGCAATCCCAGAGGCATGTGGTTCAAATCCACCAGCTACTCCACAGAAGGATGGGCAATCTTCTTCCATACAATTAATTGCCTCTGAAAGCCCATCAGAGGGTCAGTTACGGGTTGGTTCCAACTCCACAGCTAACAACAACAGCTTATTAAATGAAATATGTCCTGATCCTCTGGATCACTAGTCAAGTCTTTAGGTACCATTCTCAGTGGCTGTGATGGGCTGGGTGGTGGACTCCCGAAGCT
Source organism: Elephantulus edwardii (assembly GCF_000299155.1). Lineage (NCBI taxonomy): Eukaryota > Metazoa > Chordata > Mammalia > Macroscelidea > Macroscelididae > Elephantulus > Elephantulus edwardii. Next base: position 661,107 of record NW_006400091.1, on the reverse strand, counting down.
TTTCCAAAAAATGCTCACTTGAATATTGGCACAGAGTTCTTAGTAATCATGAAATGTGCATGGGAAAAAAAAATAATAACCTTTTTCATTACTTTTCCCTCACGATGTATTTGGGTCTGGTGATCCTTCATTGGGGGGTTCTAATGGCATAATCAGTAGGGAGTTCCTGTCCTGCAGCCTCAGTTCCCATATTTGTACAATAGGGTTACTAGTGTCTACTTCACAGGGTTTCTGTGAGAATGATGTAGCTAATCAGATACTGAAGCCCTTGAATGGTGCCTGGAAGGGTCCTAAGAATGTTAGTTGTTGTTAATACAACTACTGTTGGTGCTATTCAGTCTACCGTTAATGTTAGGTGTTTAATGACTGAAGATTTGCTAAGGAGTCATGATAGCATTACTTTCTTGGTGGACTGCTAACTGAAAGGTCAGTTTTCAGTGTGGAAGGTCAGTTTTCAGTGTGGATCCAATAGCTTCTCTTTGGGAGAAAGGTGAAGCTGTCTGTTCCTATTAAGATTGACAGCCTCAGAAATATGATGGCGGTTCTCCATGAATTCATGAGTTGGAATAAACTTGACAGTGGTGGGTGAAGATTTTTCTATTTTAAAGACAGTATTAGTCCTTTCTTCCCTGATTGCTTGTGGTAGGCAGCACATAATTGAGGGTCTGTTTAACCTCACGCTTGGTCTTTTGTGGCCGGACCTTTTAAAAAACATTATAATGTGATTCTTCTTGTGTGTGCCTTCAAGTTGGAACTGACCCATAGCTGATCCTTCAGCAGGTTTTCAGACGCAGTAAATCGCATCAGAACAAATTGTGCATCCCTCTCCTGCGGAGCAGCTGATGGATTTGAACCATGAGCCTTTGGGACTGCAGCACAGCTTCTTAACCACTGGACCACCAGAGTTACTGTCTAATATGCTTAGGAATTCAAACTTTAGTTGCATAGCTGACAACTGGAAGTGCACTTGGGTGTCATAGCTGTCATCAGCGGAAGATTGGCAGCTTCATTTTGACATCAGTTGTCAGGCACATCCTGATCCCAGAAACATCCAAGTGTGGGAATGACATTTGTGTTGGGTTAGTTTTGTGCCCTGGGGACAGGCGGGCTGTGGCTGGCAGGGACTTGGAGTAGCCTGTGTGGCCGCTGTGGTCTGTGTCCTTTCTTCTTCCTAACACCTCCTCCTTCTGCACACCTACAGGCTATGCGGCACTTACCCTCCCTCCTACAACCTGACCTTCCTCTCCTCCCAGAACGTCTTCCTCGTCACACTGATCACCAGCACTGAGCGGCGACATCCAGGCTTTGAGGCTGCCTTCTTCCAACTGCCCAAGTTGAGCAGTAAGGATGGTCAAGTGGGCGGGACTATCCTCCACAAGGAGGAGGGCCTGTGCCATTTAGGTTGACCAGGGCTCACAACCACAGGTTAAACCCTTGGTAGGTGACAGGTGGGCTCGATGAACAACAGTGTCTGAAACTTTGAGGTCACAGGCACCTTGCCAATAGTCTGGAGCAAGAGTCCTTGCTAAAGTAGTGAGCGCACTACCATATGTGCCACTACCTCTGACCAGGTGCCCTGCAGAGTCTTCTCATATGGGGCTGCATGAGGAGAGTTTAGATCTGTCTCAGACCGTTCTCCTCAGGGAGCCAACCATGCTCCCCCTGCGTCCTTGACCAGACAAGTTCTTGAATCTGCATAATGTCTTTCCTGCTCTTTCTTCTCAGGTTGTGGTGGTTACTTACGTCAAGCCCAAGGGACATTTAGCAGTCCCTATTACCCAGGTCACTTCCCACCCAATATTGACTGCGTGTGGAACATTGAGGTAGGTGCTGTGACTGTGTGAGAATGATAGATGTTCTGTGGTGGCACACGGGGTGAGCAGAGAAGGCAGTATTGAACTCCTTCAGTCAGCTGGGGGGCCCGTTTCTGAGCCCCACCGGCATGTAGGGGTTCATTCAGATTGTCTATTTCAACATCGCAGACCTGGTGGCTGAGGGACCTTAGCTGTTTATTGGTAAAATGAGGGGAGTGATTGCTCTCTATTGGGTGCTGATGAGGGCTAAGTCCTAAGCACTTATCACATCACAGCTAGAAGAGAGCCTTGTCAGTGGTACAGCCCTTCACATAACAGCTGGAGAACTTTCCAGTTTCTTATGGTGCTTCCTGCCCATAGTCTGTAAGTTCTGAACATCAAAACAGAAATGTGTCTGCTGTGCATTCCGTGTTAGCACATGAGCTCAGTTTGGGAGGTTTGGTACCATGTTGTTGTCATTCCCCCCTTGCTCTCCAGCTGTCCCATGTCCCTCACATGATGCCCTGGAGTCTCTGGGAGGGAAAGCAGAGCATGGATAGTAGCCATTCTCTCTTCAGGTGCCCAACAACCGGTATGTGAAGGTGCGCTTCAAAGTTTTCTACTTGGTGGAGCCCAACATGCCACCGGCCAGCTGCACCAAGGACTATGTGGAGGTCAATGGAGAGAAGTGCGTAGCTGGGGCCCTGGCCACATCCCAGAGGCTGATGAAGGTTCCTAGTCTCATTGTACCCTCCCCTTCAGGCATTGTGGAGAGAAGCCCCAGTTTGTGGTCACCAGTAATAGCAGCAAGATGACCGTCCGCTTCCACTCGGACCATTCATACACCGACACCGGCTTCCTGGCCGAGTACCTCTCCTATGACTCCAGGGACCGTGAGTAAAAGGCGAGGGCATCCTAGTCAGGCGGCTACCCCAATGGGCTAGTCTCTCTGAACATGATACATGTCATTTGAGGAGCTTTTTTCTATTTTTTGGAAAAAAACCCACAACTTTCTCATATTTATTTGCAACGCTTAATGACACATTCTTGCCCACTGTTTCCCATCAGGTCATTCTGGCATCATCAGAATGTTCTGGCTGTGCTGCAGCCTCAAGTGACTTTAAAATCTAAATTTGAGAGCTTTTAACTCGTGTAGGATTAATGATGTAATTGTTGGAGACATTTTTTAGAAGACTGGGGCTTTGGGTTGCATTTCCTGTCTTGTTCCTCCTCTTTTGTCATAGTTTCATTTCCCCCTCAAATGGAGTAGAACTACTTCACTTGCAGTCCATCAGTGCTGTGTCAGGAGGGTGTCACGTGGAGAGAAGTGTCGTACTAACCACTCCTGCATCTGAAACCTTGTGATCTGTCCTTGAGAGATGACAATCTCAGTTCCCTGTGTGACTAATTACTCTTCTATGTACTTTTATTTCTACCCTGAATTATAATTGAAAGACCATTTAACTCTACTAAATCTAAATTTAAGTTAACCTTTAGCTGCAGGGTTTACAACCATATTCAATAAAGAGATATTTCCCTTCTGGTGGTGACTAAATCTACCTCAAGGTAGTGACTAAATCTAGTAAGGAGAAAGGGAATCCTGATAGCCTGGTGGTGAGAAACTGTGCTGTAATCCCAAAAGCATGCAGTTTGAATTCACCATCTGCTCCACAGGAGAAAGATAGGAAGTCTGCTCCCAGGCAGTTTACTGCCTCTGAAAACCTACTGGAGGGAAGCAGGGAGTTGGTTCCTATGTATTTGTTGTTGTTGTTGTTGTTATGTGCTGTCAAGTCGTTTGCGACTCATAGCAACCCTATGTACAACAGCCCTAAACTCTGCTGTCCTGTGACAATTGTACTGTCTCCGACACATCCATCCTGATTATCCCAGTCACTAAATCATTCCACCTTATACAGGGCCTTCCCCTCCTGCGCTGTCCCACCACCTTCCCAAGCATGATGTCCCTCTCTAAGGACCGGTCCCTCTTTACAACATGTCCAAAGTATATTAGACAAAGCCTCAGAATCCTTGCCTCCAAGGAGCAGCCTGCTTTAACCCTCTCCAGGATAAATCTGTTTGTATTCTT
>NW_006400091.1:624120-653924 GCF_000299155.1 Elephantulus edwardii | reverse complement strand
TGGAGACTAAGGTGCGTCTGGTACAGGCCATGGTCTTTGTAATCACTTGTTATGCTGGACAATGACCAGGGAGGATAGAAGGAGTATTGATGCTTTTGAGCTTTGGTGTTGGAGAAGAGTGTTGAGGGTACCATGGACTGCTAAGAATACAAACAGATTTATCCTGGAGAGGGTTAAACCAGGCTGCTCCTTGGAGGCAAGGATTCTGAGGCTTTGTCTAATGTACTTTGGTCATGTTGTAAGGAGAGACCAGTCCTTGGAGAAGGACATCATGCTTGGGAGGGTGGAGGGCAGGCTCAGGAGGGGAAGGCCCTCTTGGAGGTGGATTGATTTGATGACTGGGGCAATCGGGATGAGTGTGTCGGAGACAATGAGATTGGCACAGGACAGAGCAGAGTTTAGAGCTGTTGCACATACTGTTGCTATGAGTAGCAAGCAACTCGATAGCACATAACAACAAAGTATCCTTGATTATAGCAAATCGAGGTTTGAATTTGTTCTTCAGTCCTTGAGCTTAAGAAATGCTGAGTGAGTTCGGCCCTATTGATTTTCTGACTCTAACTCCTTCCATGTTTCATTGTAATATTTTACTTTGTCATCCTGCGCTGCCTTTTGAAATCTTCTATTCAGCTCTTTATAGTATCTTGAATTCTTCTTTCTGCTTTCGCTTCTCTGTGCTCCAGTGCAATATTCAGAGTCTGTTCTGACATCCATTTTGGTCTTTTCTTCCTCTTCTGTCTTTGCAATGACCGTTTGCACTCTTTTTTGTTTGTTTGTTTTAAAATGTATATTCACATAAAAAATACTATAAAGGCTATAGATTAAACTTTTATACCCTATACCGTTTGCACTCTTTCTGGATGATACCCTTAATATCCTCCCACAGCTCATCTGGTCTTCTTCGCTCATTCGTGTTCAAGGCCTCAAGCATGTTCCTGAGAACAACGTAGTACACAATAAAAACAACAAACGAGCCTTTGTAACTATCGCTGTGTGTTCTGACTTCTAACTCCCCTGTGGGGAGCTCTGGTGGTGCAGTCTGCAGGGCGTTGTATTGTTAATCCAAAAGTGGCACCTCTCTGGGGATTTGAATCCATCAGCTACTCTGTGGGAAAAAGATGGGCAGACTCTTCCTGTGTGATGACCATCTCAGGACACCCACTGGAGAGTCTCTTCAAACTTGACAACAATGAGTGAACAACCCTATAGTATGAGGTAGGGTTTCCTGGGCTTTTATCTTAGTGGGAGCATATTGCCAGCTCTTGTCTTCCATTGATCACCTATGGGATTTGAACTGCCAACCTTTTGGCTAGTAGTCAAACACTTAACCATCATGCCACTGGCAGCATACCCTACAGGTTACGGTATAGTGGTGACAGTGACTTCACAGTGTCATCTGCCTAATGATACTCCATTTTGACATTAATTGTCAGAGGCTTCCCATCTTCAGGAAAATTACAATGTGGCCTGGGTATTACAGATTGTGTTTTTAGCGTGGGGTAGTGAGGAGGGCAGGCCCGCCTTCACCCTGAGCTACCTCCATGTCCAGGTTGGTGCCCAGGCCAGAGGAGGGCCACAGCAGGCAGGGGTGCACAGAAGCAGGACTGATTACACGTTCAGGACAGCCTCCTTGCTAGGGTGCCAGTCACAAGTCTCTCAGGGCTGGTCTCATGCTAAGAGCCCACGCTGTCCCTCATCACCAGCTTTGTGGCTGTAGGCTGCTTTGTCAGGCAGCGGCATGTTAGGAGGAAGCACACTTTGGGGGCTGGGAGGTCCTGTCTTGAGGCCACAGACTAGGACCATGGGAGAACTTTCTGTCTTGAGTATGGGAGGCTGGTGGGGTGGCTGTGGATCTCAGGCCTGCCCTGTCCCACAGCATGCCCAGGAATGTTCACCTGCAACACGGGACGGTGCATCCGGAAGGCTCTGCGCTGTGATGGCTGGGCCGACTGCGCAGACTACAGTGACGAGCTCAACTGTGGTGAGTGGGTCCTGAGGTCCTGAGCTCCGTCTATGCTGCCCCTGTCCAGGCTAGTTCCCATAGGCACCCCTTGTGTTCAAATCTAGCCTGAGCCCTGCCCACTTCTGCTGTGGGAATCTTGATTTCTGCCAGGTCAGCTCCACACTTGGTAGACAGGGACACCCCAGCTTCATCCTTTGGGTGAGAGTGGGGTCCCCTGGCAATCTCAGGGTGCTGTGAGGACTTCAGCCCCAGCTGACCCTGGTCTGTGGGACCTCCCCCTCCTCCCTCCAGTATGCAATGTCACGCACCAATTCACATGCAAGAACAAGCTGTGCAAGCCCCTCTTCTGGCTGTGTGATGGCCTGAACGACTGTGGGGATGGCAGTGATGAGCAGGGCTGCAGTGAGTCACGGGACACTCCTTGGGGACAACTGCTGCTTGGCGCGCCCTAGCCCTGGGGTAGGTGGGGGTGGATGGATGAGTAACCCTCTCTAAGCATCTGGGCTTCACAGAGTGTCCAGCCCAGACCTTCAAATGTGGCAATGGAAAGTGCCTCCCACTGAGCCAGCAGTGTGATGGGAAGGACAACTGTGGAGATGGGTCAGATGAAGCCACATGTGACAAAGGTGAGCACTGGCATCGAGTGGCAGGAGCGGAGGAGCTGGGGGAAGAGCTGGGTCCAGTCCTGTCCTGCAGGGTCTCTTTCCATGATGCTGCTGTGAAGGGCAGCCCACCACCCAATCTAGTAGTCACCACCTGATTGCTGAGTGTACCCTGGGGCTCCTGGGAGGGTGCCACCTTGACCATGGCATTCAGGGAGAGGAGGCAACACGTGCTTTACAAACATGACTTGACCCGAGTGAGGGTCATAGATAGATGGGTGATCGGGTCCCACCCGCACACTTCTGGCACTAACTGGGTGGCATGTGGCTCTCTGTTCTCATCCTTGGGCAGTGAGCATTGTTACCTGCACCTCACGCACCTATCGCTGCCACAACGGTCTCTGCTTGAACAAGGGTAACCCAGAGTGTGATGGGATAAAGGACTGCAGCGATGGCTCAGACGAAAAGGACTGTGGTGAGCAAGGCACTGGTACCCCGGGCTGGTGTACACTGGGCAGGCTACCTGCTCCTCAGTATAAGGAGGCTGAAGTCAGGCTAGTACATCCACTGCCAAGACCTGTCATCCAAGGGGCTGTTACTGTCCACAAGGGCTTTTCCTTAAAGATACTCCTGTGGGTTAGCTATGGTCCCCGTGGTGAGGTCCCCATAGGTTAGCTGTGGCCCCCTGGTGTGATCTTCACAGGTTAGTTGTGGTGAGGTCCCCATGGTGGGGTCCCTGTGGTAACCCCATGGGTTAGCTGTGGTGGGGTCCCTGTAGTGAGATCCTCATGGCTGTGGTGAGGTCTCCATGGATTAGCTGTGTTTCTTTGCTGAGGTCTCCATGGCCTAGCTGTGGCCTTCATGGTGAGGTCCTGGGTTGTCATCACACTGGGTTCCCAGGTATGGCTAGCTGCTCTCCTGGCCACAGTGGTTGGGTTGCCCCTGCCTTGTGCACAGAGAGCACCTGGGTATCCTCCTGCCAGGGGAGCAGGTGGCATTGACAACACTAGTGGCCTCCTGCTGCTGGGGGAGAGAGGGTGGTCCTGACATGAACATTGATTGATGGCTGTGGTCATTCTGTGGCCTCCATGACACCTGTCCTCTCTTCCCTCTGGGGCTAGAAAGAGTCCTGGCCTTCAGTATTCAGGAGACCTGTGCGAACCAGATCCAAATCAGATCTATGCAATGGCCCTGTTGCGTGTACATGGCAGGGTGGGGAGATGGCAGAGTGAGAAGGGAGAAGTCTTTGAAGTTGAAGACACTGGAGGGTCCTTATGCCTCATTGCTGTAGTAGTGCTGAGGGACACTCCAGAGGCACCTCCCCAGACCTGTGCCACCCTGAGGTGCTGAGCCCAAGACGGGACCCCTGTTGTCTGCTGTCCCCTTGACTCACCATGTCCGGGGATGCACTTTGCAGACTGTGGGCAGCGGTCATTCAGCAGGCAGTCACGCGTCGTTGGGGGACAGGATGCGGATGAAGGCGAGTGGCCCTGGCAGGTGAGCCTGCATGCCCTGGGCCAGGGCCACGTCTGCGGGGCCTCACTTATCTCCCCCACCTGGCTGGTCTCTGCAGCACACTGCCACGTTGACGACAAAGGCTTCAAGTAAGTCCCGATGGGGAGGGAGGCAGTCTTCTCTTGGCTCTGCTGGTGGGGGATTGGAAAATCCTGCATCCCTGTGTCTGCATTTGGGCAGGTGGGCCTGGAGAAGAGGGAACACTCCAGCTGACTGATGGTCCTTCTCATTAGATGCTCACCCAAGGGGCAATAGTCAGAACAGAATAAGGAGACACCACATGGTTCAAAATTAAGAAGGGTGTCCATCAGGGATGTATCTTGTCTCCATACCTTTTCAATCTGTATGCAGAACAGATCATCCAGGGCGCTGTAATTCAGTACCATATTATTTTCTTTGTTGCTAACATTGTCCAAAATTGGTCTTTGGGGGTCTCCAGGTTGGCTCCAATGTGTCTCTGGTGCTCCAGTGTTTGTATTTTGAGCCCAACATCATATTCTGGGCTAATTCTGCATGTCTGCTGTACCCCCTAGGATCTGTCCTTTTTCCCATGAGCTTTTTCATCAATGATGTTTAGAAAACCAGGTCTGGGTGCTGGGTGAGCCCATTGTTTTAGCACATGCAGTACTTAGAATCTTTCCTTAGAACTCACTCCTATACCCGCCCTTCTTCCCCCGCTGATCACTAGACCTACTTCTGCCGGTCAGCTCTGCTGTCACTGTTCATCACCTCTGTCATGATGTGCAGTAGATAGATAAATGACTGAGATTTGGTTCTTGTTCTTTGCCAACTTCCCAGGGTCGGGGACAAGGTGTGTATGCACATACAGGCGTCTGCAGGCTACCTGCCGTTTAGAGTGCTGCCAGGCTGCAGGGTGGCAACTGCTAGGAATCGCTGTTGAAGAGGGATATCTGCTGAGTTTGGAGACATGAAAGAGTTTGTCAGACCAGTTGGGTGAGACCTTCCATATGAAGGGCACCTGATGAGCAAAGGCGGTGAGTTTAGAGTGACGCAACAGCTTAAAATTTACATCCTGAGTTAAAGGGCTTGTCAAAGCTTAACTGAGAGGACCACAGGCTCAGCCCCAGCCACCAGCATCCAGTCCACTGTTAGCTGTGCAACCTTGGTCCAGTAACTTTATCTTTCTATGTCTGATTCCTCATCTTTAAATGAGCCTAGAGTGACTACACTGAAGGACTGCTTGAAGGTGGACATGTCTGCTGTGTCAGTGCTTGCAAAGTGGTTGATTGCAGCACTGTCAGCTTCCTCTAAATGCCAGCTATTACAGCCATCTTCTCCCACCCAAATGGGATCATTTGATGGACGGGGCTGTGGGCTAACATTGGCTGCATCTTCATAACGGTCCAGTTGTTACCTGCAGACATACCTATACATGTCACCTTAAGCAGCCAAAAATGTATTCTGCTCCTGTAATCAGATACTGCCCTAGCATTCCTAGAGAGTGTGCAGCTTGCTGACTTTGTGGAAAAGACCCCTGAGGCAAGGATGATGAGGAGGCCTTCAGGTTGGAGGACAATTTGGGGGAGTTGTTGTATGTGTAGGGCTTAGCTCTGGGGAGCAGGTGGAGAGCATAGTTACAGAGAATATCCAGAATGAAGGATATGTAAGTACTAAAGACGAGGGGAGGTGGGCCAGAGGGGGTCTAGAGGGATTTTCCTTGCTCCCTCATCCCATCCCATCCCATCCCATCCCGTCCCGTCCCGTCCCGTCCCGTCCCGTCCCGTCCCGTCCCATCCCGTCCCGTCCCATCCCATCCTATCCCATCACATCCAGCTCTAAGCCTTTGCTTGTAATATTCCTGCAAATCTCTTTTCTTCCATTCATACTGCTTCTGGATATGGACCCTTGGCTGATCTGGAGACCATATGGGAGGATGGGTGGGAGAAGTCACATAGGATGAGGCCAGATAGAGACATACAGAATGCCTGGACAGGGCAATGAGGCTTCACCTGTGAAGTCCTTAGGATCATTATAGAAACAACCTTTAGGAGGTTCCTAGTGTGAGGTTAACGTGAAGCAAGGTTGGAAACAGTGAGACCCACCTGGAAGCTGTAGCTTTAGTCACAGTGTAGGAATCTGCAGGGAGGTGGCAGCAGCCCAAGAGGAATAAGTGGGGCTGGGGTGGTGCTGGGATAGATAGGTCAGTGTCAGCTTGTGACTTCCTCAGAGGCCAGGAAGGACACATGTTAATTTGTTTTATAGAAAAAATAAATGCTCTTTATGCATTTGTTTTGGCTTATAAATTTTCTATTTATATCCTCCCCCACCTCACTTACTCTACTGAAATAATTTCAAGACAAAAACCTTCAAAGAGTTGGGAGTACAGAGAAGAGATGCACAAGTACAGTGGGCATTCAGAGGCCATCACCCCTCACCTATGCAGGGTATCTTCCTGTGTCCCATGTTCCTGACCATCTATAGTTCTCACCCTGAGACCATCAGTTCTTGCCAGGAGAGGCTTTCCTTGGAGAGGGACATCATGCTTGGGAAGATAGAGGGTCAGCAAAAGAGAGGAAGACTCTCAAGCAGGTGAATTGACACAGTGACCACAGCAGTGAGCTCAAGTGTATCAGAGATTGTGAGGATGGCACAGGATAGGACAGGGTTCTGATGTTGGTCATAGGGCCTCTATGAGTCGTGCTTAACATGATGACATCTAAAACCAACACCCATGTATCCGCATGCACATGAAATCCCATGCCTGGGGCTAGTTGCTAGACTGTCTTTGCTAAGGGTCTTTTCCCTTGGTAATGAATCCTGGATGGTGCTTTGAAACACTATCCTGTTCCCATTTCACCTGAAGCATCTGTTAATTAATTTTGCATGTGTTGATTATTGCTGTGATAGGTACAAATAATTATATTTTATTCTATCATTTCTTTTATGTGTTGTATTATTATGTGCCATTTAGAACTGACTCATAGTGGGCTTTTAGAGACTATAAATTGCACAGTAGGAGATTGCCCATCTTTCTCTTGCAGAGCTCCTGCTGGATTTGACCTGCATGCCTTTGGGTTAGCAGCATAACTCAGCCAATAGCCCCATCATGGCTCTTTTTCTGTAAAGACAAGTTTTCCATCTCCCAGCCCCCCCGCCCCCCATAAATTACTAGAGAATCCTGGTGTAATCCTCAGTAAGTTTCACTGCTAACCAAAGGCTGTGAGTCTCCAGGTGTTTGAATTGCCGGTGACTTCCTGACGCAGGGTGAGCAGTCTCTTCCCGTTATGATTGGTTGTTGCTGTTGTGGAGTATGACAAGTAGTAACCCTGTGGACAACAGATCGGAACCTGGCCCTGTCCTGTGCTTGCTCACCATCTTTGAGAGACTCAAGTGCATTGTTTGAGTCTTTTTGAGGTTCTTCCTCTCTGTCTCTGAACCTCCACTATTATGATTTAGAGCCTTACAAACCCTGTGGAGGGTTGCTGTGAGGCAGAGACAACTGGTAGTAGTGAGTTTGGGTTTTAAAAATTACTATGAAGTTGTGTTTTAGATTCAAATGGACCCCTAATTTCCTTTTATAAGAATTATCTGTGTGTATAGTAATTTAATCTTATTATTGTTTTGATTTTCTTTCTCCTCTGTTTTTCTAATGACCTTTTGCTTTCTTCATGAATGATATCCTTGATATCATTCCACAACTCATCTGGTCTTCAATCATTGGTCAATACCTCAAACCTGTCAGGTTTTTTTAATAAAAAAAGTTAAGATCTCTTGTATTCCCCTGTACAGTATTTCACTTAGATAAAACTAGCAGGCTACTTGCTGCTCAAAAGACAGCCCCAGAGAGGCCCCAGAAGGCAATCCATCCAGAACTGCTTGTCATATATCTATGCTGTATATACAGGTCAGCAACACCCCCGTCCCAGCACCCCCAGAAGCCACTTGGGTAAGTGAGTGGAGGGGCCCATGGCAGTCAGGGAGCTGCAGCACAGCCGTCCTGCCTGAGTTCTGTCACCCCACAAACAGTCAAGCGTCGCAGCCCTCCCCCAGAAGGTCCCCAAGTCAGAACAGGAAAGGAGTAAAGAAAACTAGGGCAGCAGCTGTGGAAACCCAGAGAGGAAGGGAACCAAATAAATAAAGAAATGTATACATATATAACAATAACCTCCAGGTTAGAGAGTGCGCATCTTTCCAAAACAAACAAACAAAAAAAGAAGTAAAATAACTCAAAAGGGGGAAAAATTAGATCAACTACAGTCTTTTGTACATTACCATGTAACTGTACACACATTTACAGCTTCTCTGTTGATTTGCATTGTTTGTGCATTTTTGTGTGTATGAGGTCTTAGCTTTGAAAATAGTTAAAAAAACAAAAACTAAGATCAGTTCACTCAGAGGTTTACTAAGGGAGACAGAAAAAAAGGGCAGGTGGTTTTCTACGAAGATGGCGCTGAAAGTGAAGAAGGAAGCCCCTGCCCCTCCCAAAACTGAAGCCAAAGCAAAGGCATTAAAGGCCAAGAAGGCAGTCCTGAAAGGCGTCCACAGCCAAAAACAACCTTCCAGCGGCCTAAGATGCTGAGACTCCAAAGGCAGCCCAAATACCCCCGGAAGAGCGCCCCCAGGAGAAACAAGCTTGACCACTATGCCATCATCAAATTTACCCTGACCCTGAGTCAGCCATGAAGAAGATAGAAGATAACAACACACTTGTGTTCATTGTGGATGTCAAGGCCAACAAGCACCAAATCAAACAAGCTGTAAAGAAGCTCTATGACACTGGTGTGGCTAAGGTCAACACTTTGATTAGGCCTGATGGAGAGAAGAAAGCCTATATTCAACTTGGTCCTGACTATGATGCTTTGTATGTTGCCAACAAAATTGGGATCATCTAAACTGAGTCCAGCGGGCTAATTCTAAATATAAATTTTTCTCACAAAAAGAAAAGAAAGGGCAGGTGGCTCAGCATTTTGGGCCCGTAGTCTCTTCCATGACACCTTTCAAATGGAGGATGGGGGATTGGGAGCGGGGGATGCGGGGGTGGGGCAAGAAAAAGAGGTAACCAAAAAGAGGGGGGGGGGAAAAGGGAACCAAACCCAGGCAGATTTTTGGAGAAGCAGCAGGTAAAAGAGGCAAGTTCAAGTATTTCTTCCAGCACAGCCAGAGTCCCCCAGAAGGCACTCAGAAGAGTCAGAAGAAGTAATAGGGACATAAAATGGTGCTAGTCCTATATCCCACCCCAGCCTGTTTCCCCACTACCCGATCCGTCGCAGCATGATGAAGGCAACAGCTCCAAGGCAGGTTTTCAGCCCTCTCCCATCCCCTACGCCAGAAGTTTTCACAAGTCCAGTGGTGCTGGACAAGAGAGCATTTGTGGGAGTTAAGACCTAGGCCCAGAGTGAAGTGTCTTCTCCCTCACGTGGCAAGGCAGCCTCCAGGGGCCTGGGGTCTGGAACGAGTAGTAAATGTTCCTGCATCAAGCACTATCCTGCTTGGTAATAAGTGTACTTGGGAAGCTGGAGCTGGAAGCTTCCCCTCCCTCCAGGGTCTGACAGGGAGGTGAGGACTTGCCAGAAAGCTCCTATTTGCTGGGCTCTGGCGACAGACTGTGGAGATGGATCTCAGCCATTTCCTAGGGCAGGAAGACATCTTGCATTTAAGGATGGTTCTGGATTTCTTCAAAGGTTGGCCAATCTGATGGTCTCAGGGCCAAGCACCATTTAATGAGATGCCGACATTCTGACGAGACCCTCTGCCTGAAGAAAATTTTACCCCTAATGATTTCCTCGTTGTGCTCAAAGGGACTATCTCCACAGACCATATCATACTGCAAGATCCCAAGGGACCAGGTCGCTGCTGACTTGCCATGGTAGTGATGGTGGTGATTCCACTCTGGAGGACTATACATTCAGGTTTTATCGAGGTCCATGTAGACTGTGTCCTTGAGCAGCACCCCTGCTCTAAGTTGATGAGCTTGAGCTCACTGTGTCTGAAGTCGATGAGGATGTTCTCATCCTTGATGTTGCGGTGAAGCACCCCGCAGTTGTGGCAATGAATGCTGGACGGCCTCCAGCATCTGCCAGAAGCTGCAGGCCAGCTCCTCCTGCAGGGCCCCCTGCTCCATGATGATGTCAAAAAGGCCCTGCACAGGCTCTGACCTCTCCAGAATCAGGACAAAACTGTCAGGCCTCTCGAACCAATCCAGGAGCCTGTGATGCCCAAGAAGCCTGAGCTCACCTTCTTCAGCAAGAGTACTTCCATGGGGACTTGGGCGCCATTGGGCAGCTTTCCCCAGTCAGAAATCCGGTCCTCCTCCACATGCTTGATGGCCACCATTGTTGGAGACACAGATTACACAAGTGGAAGCTGCTGCTGCCCACCTGATACTGCTACTCTGGGGGTTCCTTATCCTTGCCCAGTGCCAGCTTGAGGCTTGCAGGGAGTGGGTAAGCAAGCTGATTTTGGAAAAGAGCATCTCAACCTCCAGGGCATCAGCGCAAGGCCCATGCCTGGAGAAGCCACAGCAAGAACTGGAGCTGGAGCTGGGGCTAGGCTTGCACTGGTGGCTGCGCCTACTGCTGGGGCTGTGGATGGAGCTGAAGGCTGAGGACCAGTTAGAAGACTACTGGGGGGTCAGGCTGCCCCGAAGACAGCAGGGTGGGCGTTGTGGAACAGGGGATTTGTGGAGGCCGCCCCTGGTCTTGCCCCTCAAACTATTCTTGGTCATGAAATTCCAGTGGAATTGATTGAAGATCATATCTTGGTTCCTGTAGACTTATTTCCATTTTCTTTGGCCTCAATTTAAACTTTCATATGAGTAATTGATGATCTGTCACACAGTCTGCCCCTGGCCTAGTTTTGACTGCTGATAATGAGCTTTTCCAATGATTTCTTCCACAAATGTAGTCAATCTGATTCCTATGCAGCCCATCGTGTGAAATCCACGTGTAAAGTCATCTTTTGTGTCTTTTAGAAAAAGTATTTGCAACTAATAAATCCTTGTAAGTACAAAATCCATTAATTCTATTTCCAGCCTCATTTCTATCACCAAACTCTTATTTTCCAACTTTCCAAAATTTGGTAAAAATTCTCAATTTCTTCCCCTTTCGCACTAGGTGTAGGAGCATGTACTTGAATAATAGTCATGCTAACCAGCCTTCCTTGTATGTGTATGGGTATTATCCTAATACTTACAACATTGTATTTCAGGATAGAACTTGGAATTTCTTTTTTTACTATGAATGTGCAACACCATTCTTCTCTTTTTCATTCCCTGCATAGTATATGATATGATTATCTGATTCAAAGTGGCCCTAGCTGGTCCATCACTTCTTACTAATGCCTACTATGTCAGTATTCACGAGTTCCATTTTATTTTTAACAATTTCTGGTTTCCAACATTCAAGCTGCAAACATTCCATGTACCAGTTGTTAAATAATGTTTGTTATGATATTGATTTTCCTCATTTCAACTGACTTCCAATCTGGGTTTTACCACCACACTACTATAACTGTCCTCTTTATTTAGTGTTCACTGGGTTTTCAAAAATCTTTTATTTAGTATGTAGATGCCCCATCCTGCTGTTGTTGTTGTTATACTGAAACCTTTTCCACTAGTGTGTCAAATTCCAAATTTTGCAGTCTGAAAATTGACCAAACATGTAATCAGGATGTGTTATATTTGGTGACTGGAATACAAAAGTAGGAAATAGTGAAGAAGGAACAGTAGTTGGAAAATATGAACTTGGCAATAGAAATGAGGCTGGAAATAGAAGCATAATTAGAAACACCCAATCAGTTTACCCTCAGCTTTCACGTAAATAAAAAACCCTTACCCACCAGTATCCAACTTTGCCAAGCTAAAGGCTGGACCAATAGGCAGTGTCTTGATGAGTGGAGAGGAGATTGAAACTGTCAGCAGCTTCATCTTGCTTGGATCCACAATTAACATCCTTGGTACGAGTAGTAAGGACATAAGGAGACTCATTGCACTGGGAAAATCTGCAATTAGGCACCATTCCAAATTATTGAGGAGTAGTGATGTCAGTTTGAGGACTAAGGTGCATCTGATTCAAGCTATAGTCTTTCTGATTGCTAGCTATGTATCTGAGACCTGGATAATGAGTAAGGATGGCAGAAAAATAATTAATGCCTTTGAGCTGTGGTATTGGAGAAGAGCACTGAACATCCCATGGACAGCCAAGAGAACAAATAATTATATCTTAGAGAGGGTGCAGCCAGAGTACCCTCTGGAGGAAGGAATGATGAGGCTTCACCTCACATACTTTGGACATATTGCTAGGAGGTGCTATTCCTTGGAGAAGGACACGATATTGGGAAAGGTGGAGGGTCAGTGAAAGAGAGGAATACCCTCAAGCAGGTGGTTTGACACAGTGACTGCTGCAGTGGGCAGGAAGTATGAGGATGGTACAAGACAGGACTGGGTTCAGACCATTTGTTATAGGGTCACTATGAGTTGTATTCAACTCGATGGCTCCTAACAGCAACAACAATAGCATTGTTTTGATGTTCAGATTACTCTGAATTCAGATTTTTAAAAATCTATGAGATTTGGCTCTTTTTGTTGTATTTCATTGGTGGTTTTGGTTTTTTTTTATAAAATTGAAAATAATTTATTGCTTTTTCTCCTAAAGTTTTGTGGATTTGCACAGACACAAAAGGACCAAATTTACAGATTGCTCAGTTTAGACTAAGATCAGTGGTGAGATTTTGTGCCTCCATAGCAGTTAGCAGCCAATGCACCAGAGTTTGCCAGCAGATGTGCCCTGCCCCTGTTGAAAACAAGTTCCGCCAAGTTTGTATTAACACCTCCAGAGATACTCTCCTTATTCCTTACATACCATCTTACTTGGGTCAACAAGTCACTGGAATGATAGAGTTTGATTTGGGTTTTTGTTTTGCCCTCCTGCTATAGAAATGAAAAGTTCATTTCTGGAAAAGAAATTGATTAATAAATTCATTTTGTTCTGCTTCTACCTGACACAATGCTTCATATTCAACCCAGTACCTTTCTAGTTGCATTTCTTTTCTGCTATGAGTGCTTGAAATTGCTGCTGTTGGGCTTCTATATGTTTTGCTATAGATTTGAGCATGTTCCAGGCACCAATGGCTACCCACAGAGTTCTTACATTTTACTTTGAGCTTTGTAGTCTGCTGGGTAACCTCTGGGTCCAGTACCCACGCTTGTTCAGCTCACTGAAGTGCAGTGCTACTTCACTGAGGCTGTCCCTGGACGTAGCTGCAGATTCCTACTGTGATCCAGGCTGAGGTCTGTGACAGCTTCACTTTCCAGACAGTGGTACTCAGACTTCCTGATTCTCAGATTTTGTCAGTTTTGAGGACCCACTCGGGGTCTGACAGCACAGTGTATTCCAGAATTACTTTTTATTTCCCTGCCTCAGCAGCTCCTCCAGGGAGTCTGACCCCTGTTAGTGAAGAAAGTAACACAGATAACAGCATTAGGGTGCTGCTGGGAATGCCACACTACTCCCTAGGGCCTTTTATTTTTTTAAATCAAGAAAGAATTATTTGACTTTTTTTTTATCCCTCAACAAATACAATATATTCTGCTGTACAATTTTTTTCTTTTTTTCTCTTTTTTCATTGTGGTAAATGTATATGTTAACACAGCATTTGCAGCTTCAACCTTCTGTGCATGTCAGTGGCATTCGCTGCACTCACCATGCTGTGCAACTGTCTCGGTTTCTAAATTTTTCTGTCACCGCAAACAGCAACTTAAGGAGCTCTGGTGGCCTAGTGGGTAAGGAATTTTATTGCCAATCTAAAGGCACGCAGTTTGAATCTACCATCTGCTCCTCGGGAAAAAGATATAGTCTTTTGCCATGGGATTGTCAGTTAGATTCGAGGGCACCTAATAACAAAGAGAAACTCATTGTCTCTGAAGGGCCTTCGCCTGCCTGTCCATCCCTGGTTATGGAAAGTTAAGTTCTGTAACAGGAGACACTCAGTAAAACAGTTCAGGGTTAATGCTAAGTGGGAGTCCCACTGCTGACTGCTGGTAACCTCTGATAGGTTTTACCAACACCTTTGCCGGCCTGACAGTGCTGAGTTTTTCCCTCCTTGTTTGTGTCTGAATACCTGGGAACTGCTTATGAGGAGGTTGGTGGTTAGAACCTACCCCACTCCCCAAACTGAGCTACCAAGGAAAGGCCTGGCACTAGTGTCCCCTACAATTTCCATCTGGAAAGCTGGGGGAGTAATTCAGCCTTATGCCACTGGGGGGCCGCTGTTGGTCATTATTAGCTGGGCAGCACTGACTGGTTTCCTCTTACACTGAAGCTGTCTCCTAGCATCATCTGTCTGTCTGTTACCTGGCGGAGCTGCATAATCGTCACACGTGGCAGATAATATTTATGTTTTTCCAGTTTTAGACTGTATACTACTATGTTTAAAATGTATTGTAATTATGTTCTGTATTATCACTTCTGTGAAATTAATTTCATAAGATATATATATGATTGTGTAATCAGATAAAAATACCCTGAAGAGTTGAGGTGGGGGAAAGGTAAAGAAAGATTGAGTGCTGTAACAGAAGATGTAAGTAAAGTTTAGAGTTCAAGGATAAGGCCATGAGAGAGCTGTGCTCGCTAACTGCTCTCCCCCCCTGGGAAGTTTGTCTCCTGTGGGGAGCTCCTAGTCACCCTTCCAGAACACAAGGGGACATACCTGCATGCCTGCATCCCGCTTGCTGGTGCGACCATTCACATGGGAGTCATGCCCATTCAAACTGCCCTCTCCTTCTGTGTCCCACCCAGGTACTCAGACCCCACCATGTGGACCGCTTACCTGGGCCTGCATGACCAGAGGAAGCGCAGTGAGCCAGGGGTGCAGGAGCACAAGCTGAAGCGCATCATCCGCCACCCTGACTTCAATGACTTCACCTATGACTATGACCTGGCGGTGCTGGAATTAGAAAAGCCAGCTGAGTACAGCAACGTGGTGCGGCCCATCTGCCTGCCAGATGCTACACATGTCTTCCCGGCGGGCAAGGCCATCTGGGTCACGGGCTGGGGACACACAGAGGAGGGAGGTGAGTGCCCAGTGCAGGCCCCCAGTGCAGCCCTGTGATTCCCCGTTCCTTGGGCATGCAGCCCCTTTGCCCAGAGAGCTCCCCCTCATTGCAGTGGTGTTCATTGCTGCTTCATTCCCTCCTGTCAAGGTGAGGCTATCCCAGAGCCATGTGGGGAAGGATGGTGGGGTTCAGGCTTGTTTTGTGCTTTAATGAGCGATGCAGGGCAGGTGTTTCTTGCCTATTTTCAGTCCATTACAGATAAAGACGCCAGCACCTACACAGAGTGCTGCATAGGTAAAAGGAAACAGTGTGCAAAGTCTGGGGAGCCCAGCCCCTTCTACCCCTGATGGGAGGCAGGCTAATTGGTGTTTGTTATACTCTATTTAACACTTCAGTTATAAAGTTAACACATTTGATTGGAAATTTAAGAATGGAGGGAGAGAAGGAAAAGAACATTTTTTAGGAGCCCTGAGGACCCAGTAATTAAGGGCTCAATTGTTGACCAAAAGTTTCTAAACCAGCAGCTGCTCCTGGAGACAGAATTGGGAGTCTGCTCCATGGAGATTACAGCCTTGGGACCCTTACCCAGCATCCTGCTCTGTGGGGCCGCTAAGCTCTGCCCTACCTGGTTTCTAGGAGCGGAGGCCTCTGGGGGCAGTGGGTGAGGTTCTGGGTGACCACTGTGGGCATTCTGTGGTCTTTTCTTACAGCCTCTATTTCTTCTTCCCTCCCCTTGATATGTGCTGAAGGATGATAGTCACCACATGAGGGGCTGTGTCCTTAACTATGTAACCCCTCTTGGTGTGGGGCATGGGTGTCTTGTGTGACTTCCTCCACAGCAGTGCTTCCCGGCGGCCCCGTCACACCACCTACCTTCTCCTCAGGTACTGCGGCCCTGATCCTGCAGAAGGGCGAGATCCGTGTCATCAATCAGACCACCTGTGAGAGCCTGCTGCCCCAGCAGCTGACCTCCCGCATGATGTGCGTGGGCTTCCTCAGTGGAGGCGTGGACTCCTGCCAGGTGAGTGGCCTCCGCAGTGGGGGTGGGGAGTGGGAGCAGGATGGCTGGGATGTGTGGTCTCCATTTGTGGGAGGACAAGGAGTCTCACAAGGTGGGAACATGGCCAGCATAGGGCTTGGTGTCCTGTGGGGAAAGTCCGGTTGATGGGTGGGGGAGAGGGCAAGAAGGGCCCTCATACAGGACAGTTGTCCCCTCAGGGTGATTCTGGCGGCCCACTGTCCAGTGTGGAAGCTGATGGACGGATCTTCCAGGCCGGAGTGGTGAGCTGGGGTGAAGGCTGTGCGAGGAGGGAGAAGCCTGGTGTGTACACAAAGCTCTCTGAATTTCGGGACTGGATCAAAGAGCAGACTGGGGTGTAGGCCATGGAAACCCCAGCATGCACACCTACAAACTGAGGACAGTGGCTGGACTACATCCCTGTGGGACCTCCAAAGCCCAGAATCTCTGAGACTCAGATGGAGAACCCCCCAGAGAGCCTCTGCTCCCATTGCCCCCCCAAGTGGGGCTGAGGGCAGAGGAGAGCACCTGGCAGTGGTTGGAGACCTGGCTCATGTCTGCCCACAGCATTTTCCAGACCCTCTGCTACCCAGTCTGCGTGGGGCCCAGGGCTTTGACCTGGAGCTTGGGTCTCACTCCACAGAAGCCCCTGACCGAGGACCCTGGAAGCAAGCACTAATATTTGGGTGGGCCCAGGGTATACAGCTATGTTTTTAAGTAAAACATTTTATTTCTTTTTAGGTTAGCTGAGTTTTGGGGTTTTTTTTCTACTGGAATTGTTAGACTCTCCTCCCCGAGCCATGAAACCACTGTGTTGTCAAGTGTAGCTTACAGTGGCCCTCCTTTGGGTTTCTGAAGCTGTAAAAATTTAGGGGATGAAAATACCCATCCTTCTTCCACAGTGTAGCTGTTGGGTTTGAGCCATGGACTGGGAGTGGCCACTCTGCTGACTGCTCATTCCCTAGCCCCCCAGAGTCACCTGCCCACTCTTATCTGAGACACAAGGGGGAACAGGGAGCTGCTGCGCAGGCCAGGCCTGGACGGAAGAGCAGCTTGGTCACAAGGGGGAGAGTGGGAGCTCCATCGCAACCCCTTTCCTAGTCAGTTCTTCACTCACCAGTGTGCTCAAACCTGTTGGCCTGTGGACATTGATACTGGAGGGAGCTACATTCCCAGGTCTGGGGAGAGAGAAGAGAGGTGGGAACCAAGTCCGGGCCAGGAAGGCAGAGGCCTGAGCTGGCTGCATGGGCCATCGGTATGGAAGTTGTGTTTGTTCACACTGCACAGATGCTCATCCTCGAGGACACCAGCATGCCCTGTCTAGGAACAGCTAAGGCCAGAAGAATAGCTGAGTGCCTCCGCCTTCTTTGCAGGGTCAACCACTGCAAATATGTGTGGCGGGCAGGGGTGGGGGGGCAGGGAACCAATGATTATGAGAGAAACTCTAGGTAGGTCTGGCATATCTAATTGGGAGACCTGCTGAGTGTTCCGCATGCCTCATTCAAACCTCACTTCAACCATCTTTATAGAGAGTAAAAAAAACACTTAAAGAGCTTGAATGACTTAGGAAGCATGCATGGCAGCAGGCTGCGCTTAGGCCTTGTTCTGCCTGCCCGAGTACTCCTTCTTGGGAACCCCGACAAACCTCCCAGAAAACGAAAGTGTGATATGACTGAGATCGCTTCCTGCAAAGGCCTGTTTTCCAGTGTGGACAAACAGCATTTGCTCCATTTTTCCAGATTTGGTGAGAGTAGGGTTTCTCCACTCCTTAGGTCTCTGAAGCCACATAGTCAGAGGGAGGGCGATTTCCATCCACCCTGGTGGGCTCATGGCAGAATTCTCACCTGAGCAGTTTGCAGTGACAATTCTGGAGAAAGATGGACTAGGACGAAAGGCCTGGCTCTCTACAGAAGCACATAATTAGCTAATGAAAGCCCTATGGTTACAGTGTTCTGAGGTGCAGCTGATTTTGGGGTAGCCATCAGACCAGGCAGTGCTGTGTTGCATTGTGCATGGGGTCGAGTTGTGCTGACTAGATGGCAACTGACAACTTCTGAACTTGCAGTTAAGTTGACCTGTTGCACAATGTGGGCAACGGTGTGGGGAGATGGGAACTCTCTTACACTACTGGTGTATGAGAGGTGTGCAAAACGGTGCGACCTCTATAGAAAACACTTCTTGAGAAAGCTGAGACTAGGAGTATCACTTGATTCCTTGTTCCTACTAGATATGTATCCCAGAGAAATAAAAACTGCAGCACGAACTGACATACACACATTCACATTTATCAGAGTTATTTACAACAGCAAAGAGTTGGACACAACCCAAGTGTCGATCAGTGGGTGAATGAATGGCAGAGGAAACTGAGTTAGTTCAACCAGTGGGCTGTGCATCTCTAAAGAGTAATCAGGAATTTGTGAAATACTGCACAATGTGGATGAAACTAGGACAAGTTATGCTGAAACCAGACAAGTCAATATAAATTGGTCACAAAAAGACAATTATGGTATAAGGTCACTAATATAACAAACTAAGAAAAGGTTTACATACATTTAAAATCAATCTTGGAAGATTAACAGGGAAAACAAAAGGAGAGTGAAAACAATAGAAAAGTGAGTGAAGGGAAAAGAGTTTGATTAGACATTGTCATAAATCAATTGCATTACTCAATTGTAGTTAATGTTATAAACACAAAATGTCTCTGAATGATTGGCTTTACAACCAGAATAATTTGTAAACTTTCAAATAAAAATTTTGGCTTGTTGGAGAAGGAGCCCTGGTGATGTAACTGTTAAAGCACTCAGCTTCTAATAAAATGTCCATGTTTCAAACCCACCAGCTGGTCTCAAGGAGGAAGCCTTGTCAGTCTCCTCCCGTAGAGATCAACTCCTGGAAGCTCTGTCCTGTAGGGTTCTTGTGTGTTGGAATCCACCTGCAGCAATGATGGATTTCTCTTTGTGGAAAAGGGGTGGGAATCCCAGGATAGACTCCTTCCAAAGTGACCATCATGGGCCGAGCTTGGGGACTCACTGAATGAGGTTGAATGGCCAGCAGAAGGGTGAATGTTTATCACCTGGATGAAGATGGTGCAGGCTGCCCAGCCATGAAGTGATCAGCACAGTACTGCCAGCTGTGAGGGGTGTGCTCAGGGTGGGCCTGGGGAGTGGGCCCCTGGCGGGACTGGCACATTGACAGTCAGGAGTGGGCAGTGTTTCTGCATCTGCCTCATCACCCACCTGCTGTCTGCTCCCTGCCCGGTGCACAAAAGGACAATTGGGACTCACCTTCACTCCTCAGCCACAGTGTGGTGGTGGTGGTGTTATGTGCTGTCCAGTCTCCTGCGACTCATAGCTACCCTATGTACAACAGCCTAAACCCTCCTCTATCCTGTGCCACCGTAGTTTTTAAAAATTTTTCATAAAAATATGTAGCAAAATATTTGCTGATTCACAAGTCTTTTCCTGTATAATCCAGTGCATTGGTTACATGCAAAGTACACAAGTCCTCACACTGCTGTTCCTGCTCCTCTGAGAGATTCCCTGCTGCTCCTGTCTCTTCTGCCTGTGCAAGTTTTGGTCTGTCTGTATTTGGCACACTAATTGCTTCTGTGGTCTGATATGCCTACCACAGAAGACACTGCAGTTTTAAAAACAGTATTTTAGCTAAAAGTTTACATGCTTGTGTTTATTATCTAGTGCAACTGCAACAAAAATGCCTCTGACACTTGATTCCCTCACAGCCTAGGAGTCTCGATCTCAGGGCAGTGGCTCTAGAGGAGAACTTTCTCTTGCTCATGAGGAAGGTCCTTGGCAAGCAGCCCTAGGGGATGGTGGTGTCTCAGCCTGCAAGTCCAGGTCCAAAGGACAAGCTCTGCTTCCAGCCCTTCTTAGTGGTAACAGAGTCCCTCTTTCTCTGCTTGCCTCCACCAGCTTTAACATACTGAAAAATAAAAGGAGGTATAGGCCACACACCAGGGAAACTCTCCTTACATCACATCAAGACTGACATGATTAAAGGTGTGGGCTCCCACCTGAACTCCTTTACAACTGATCACATCAAGGAACTGACTATATCATGTAACAGAACTATGGCCCAGGCATGTACTTGCTGGGGACAAGGTGATCACTGACAGCTCCCCAGTCAACGATTTCTGGTTATAATCTTCACAATGCCATTAAGTTCATGTCCCTGCATTCTAATCTCCTGCATTCTCATGTCTGTTTTAGAGTAATGGTTGACGGCTTTCATGTAAGTGGTATCTAAAAGAAATACAGTAAGGGTGATAGTCTTTCTGAACCAGTTTGGTTCTGACTTTGAAGAATATCTCAGAACGGTGATCCTGGGGAGTCCTCTAGTCTCAACATGCCCCGTGTGCCTGAATTTTTGAAGAGTTTGGTTCTTTTCCACAATTTTCTCCCATTCTAGTTGATCTTTCTGTTGCAGCCCTGATTAGAATGGGGATGGTGTTAGCAGGCACCATCAAATTCTTGGTGTTGCATTTTTATGAACTCCTGTGCCTGTGCAGTTTGTCCCCTTCTCCTAATGGCAGACACACACCCAGGCTCATCTCCTGTGCCTCAGCACCAGCCTGCATCTTCATTCTTGCCTTTTTCCTCACCTAGTGTTTCCTAAAGCCACAGTTCAGCATGTTTCCACACAGCAACGGGATTCATTCCATTGTTTGTTCCATGTTTCAGAATCTTCCAGCTGGAGGATGTGTTTTCCTGGAATGTGAGTGTAACTTTCCTTTTCTCCAGATGGCCAGTAACAGCCTCCTTTTCTCCTGCTGGAAGTCACCCCTGATTCCCTGCCCATACCTCCATGACAGGGTGGAACCCAGCCTGAATGCCATACTGCCTTTGGAACTTAGAAGAATTCAGCAAAGTCTTCATTTTAGCCTAGAATCTTTCCGCAGAGTGCTCCAAAGACACAGTGAATGGGTGCCCAGGGAGGTGCTGAAAGGGGCCAGTGCCAGTGGTGAGGGTCTGAGCAGATAGGCTACACCTGCTTGCACTCCCACTCTCTTCACACACAATCTACTTGGAGTACAGTGCTGACAATATACAGGGTGTCTGACACACATTTGAATATTTATTATTTTAATGCTTTCCAAATACCTAAAGAACAACAGGAAAAGGTATAGAAACAAATGGAAAAAGAAGTAAATATATTTTAAATGCAGCAGTTTTATTGCAAAAATGGGGTAGCAAAGCTGATTTAAATAAGCATCAGAGGGGAAGATGATGGAAGTGAACATTCACTAGTTTATAGTTTTGTCAGTGTGACTCTAGACTGGTTTTGGTTAGGGGCAGGGAACAGTAGACAATTAGAGACATGTTTGTGGGTAAGAACAAACTTAGGGCTCATGTAGCTGAGAGATGAGGCAAACGTGAACAGTACAGACCCAAGACTACCCTGTGGTCACAGGCAGGTTTAATGCCCTGCTAGATCCTGCCCTGGGTGATATGATAGCCTTGTCCTAGGGTAAGTGTGATGCCCTGGGGTAAGTGTGATGCCCTGAGACAGGCGTGATGCCCTGGGGTAAGTGAGAGGTCTCAGGGATATGTGTAATACCCTGAGGCAGATGTGATGCCCTTCGGTAGGTGTGAGGCCCCTGGGGTAGGTGTGAGGCCCTGGGTAGATGTACTACCCTAGGTAGGTGTGATGCCCTGGGGTAAGTGTGATGTCCTGGGGTAGATGTGATGCCCTAGGGCAGGAGTGTTGCCTGGAGTGGGTGTGATGCCCTGGGGTAGGTGTGATGCCCTAGGCTGGTGTGATGCCTGGAGTAGGTGTGATGTCCTAGGTAGGTATGATGCCCTAGGCTAGGTGTGATGTCCTGGGTAAGTGTGATGTCCTGGGGTAGGTATGATGACCTAGGCTGGTATGATGCCCTGGGGTAGGTGTGATGCCCTGAGGCAGGTGTGATGCCTTAGGGTAGGTGTGAGGCTGTGGGTAGGTGTGATGTCCTAGGCTGGTGTGATGCCCTGATGTGGGTGTGATGCCTTGGGGGAGGTGTGATGCCCTAGGCTAGTGTGATGCCATGGATAGGTGTGATGCCTTGGATTTGGTGTGATGCCCTGGGCTGGTGTTATGCCTGGAGTAGATGTGATGCCCTAAGCTTGTGTGATGCCCTGGGTAGGTGTGATGTCCTAAGCTGGTGTGATGCCATGGTGTGGGTGTGATGCCTTGGGGTAGGTGTGATGCCCTGGGTAGCTGTGATGGCCTGGGGTAGGTGTGATGCCTTGGGTTTGGTGTGATGCCCTGGGCAGGTGTGATGTTTTCCTGGGTAGGTATGAGATGCTTGCTCTGGCTAAGTGCTGAGAATAAATGCCTATCTGGGGCACAATAACATGTGCACAAGGACTTGTCTGCTCAGTGGAAAGCATTTCTTGTGACAACTGCCTGAAGGGCATCCTGTTAGAACTGAAATATTTCCACCATTCAAACTCAACAGTTTGGAAAATCCTTAAATAGAAGCTCACCTCAGTCAACCTCTTCATACTTCCCCATAAGGTTGTTAAGACAGAGCCAGCCTTCTGATGACCAGGAGCTGCACCTTCTTCTGTCCAGTGCTGTCAAATTGCTCATGAAGGCTGCCTAGGATCCCATATCCTTGGACACATCTGGATGCTGCTTCCTCTTGGAGCTTTCCCACTGCCGCTTCAGACTTCACAGATCTCAGTACATTCATTTCTCACTTATCTTCCTTTTAGCCAGGAAACTGATTTCAAGCCTCCTTTAGATTTAAGGAAGCTGTGTCTACTCGTTCCCCTTCCTAGGACTTAACCACTGAAGACTGAAGCCAGGAAGCCCAGCTGACTCCTGCTTTGTACCACAGCACCTGTCTCAAGACAATGATTATAAGGTTCCTGTATGTCGAACTGAGAAAGTAAAAAGACAGGAAATACAATTTTAGATTAATTTTGGAAAAAACCTGCAACCTTTTATTACTGTCATTTGTTGATGATAATAAAAGATGGCATCACCGGCGCTGGCTGAAAATCGCCTTGTGACTTCATCCATAGCCACTGGTGAGAGTCAGCGCCCAGAACCATCAGGGGCTTTAAGCTCGTGGCCCACTGCTGTGGTGTGGACAGCTGAAACCCAGGCCCCGACAGGCACCTGGGGGGGGGGAGGGAATCCCAGACTCTATGCTCTGCTGGAGAAGGAGGGGCAGTCTCCTGTACCAGTCAGATCCAATTTGACGGTACACACACACACACACACTGTTTCTTCTTCTTTTTTAAAAAAAGACTACTTCAGCCGTCGCGGCCCTCTGCCCGGGGTGGGCTGCGCTTGGCCCCCGGCTCGGGGCGAACCGTCGCGGCCCTCAGGAGCAAGAAGGCAAGCAGCTGTAACCCAAGACCACCAGTAAGGTGATAAAGCGTCCTCCCTTCCCCCCTTTATGTCTACGCCCCTGTTCAGCATGAAGAAGCCAGAGAGTCGGCATCCAGTTCCCAAATCAATAAGACAGTTGGTTTAATTACTATTGGAAAATGCTTGTCATTCCTCTGTAGCATCTGGTCCCCACTGGACCCTCATCATTTTCTTCACCTGCTCCCCCCACCAACCAAACTGTGCAGCTCTGCAACTGCATCCTGGCCCATCCTCACCCTTCTGCCCCCAACCCTCACCTCCTTGTACCCCTAATATGTTTTTCCCAATAAAAAAAATATTTTTAATAAAAGGAAATGAAAGTGCTTAATGAATAAACAGCACGAATAATTATAGTGGTAAAAGAAAAAAAAAAAAGATGGCATCAGACCAAGAGCTTCCAGGAATTTAAGCCAGACTCAGAAGACAATGTGGAATGAGGATATTGTTGCGGAATCAAATAGATCTTAGCTGAAAACAGAGAAAATGTAAAAGATGCTTATCTGATTCATTGACTATGCAAAGGCATTCGGTTATGTGCACCGTAACAAATTATGGATATCATTGCAAAGAATAGAAATTCCAGAAGACTTAATTGTACTCATGCAGAATCAGTACTTAGATGAAGGCGTCCTCTTTAGAATATAACAAAGTGTGAAAAATGGTGCGGTCAATACAAGGGCAGCAGCTACCTCTACACTCCACAAGGGAGAAGAATCCTCATTAATAATATCCATAGCAACAAACTTTTTCTATGACGTCAGACTTTCCCAACACTCCTGAACTTTTTATCTAACACCAATAATCCCCCCACCAACCCACCCCCACCTGCTCTTGCTACTTCTTTCTTAGGCTCACCAGTCCATTGCAATGGCCATACAAAACTCACAGACAGTACTCATCGTTATGGAGTTTAATAGAGAAGTAACAGGTTAGAAACAGGGCAGTTCTTCAATCATAATAGCTTCTCAGACATACTTTTTTAAAATTAATTTTAATGAAAGTTTATAGAGACTTAGAGTTTCCATTTATTTATTGTTGCACTTTTCTCCCTGCCCACCCTCTCCCCCTCAATTCACTCTTCTCCTTGAAAAGTAAAGGAAGAACTCTTTCACTGTTATGCAATCCCTCCCCCCAAGTCCACATCACTGTGAAGACTTCATTCGGGACTGCTATCATGACAATAATATCCAATCACATATCCTGTTTAAACAGTTCTCTCCCTCATCTGTTTCAATGCAGTATACATCATTCATCCCCTGCTTCTCTGTCTTCCCTCAACCTTGATGTCAATCCCGTTTTACAACAGTGGCGCTATGCAATATTTGCCCTTTTGTGACTGCGATATTTCACTCAGCATAATGTCTTCCAGCGTCACCCATTTTGTATAATATTTCATGAGTTCCTTGTTTTTCAATGCTGCATAGTATTCCATTGTGTAATATACCACAGCTTCTCTATCCATTCGTTTGTTGATGGACACTTGGGTTGTTTCCAGCTCTTTGCTATTGCGAACAAAGCCACAATAAACATGGGTGTGCCTATATCTGCTTGGGTGGCGAATATGGTTTCTTTAAGATAACTTCCAAGCAGTGGAATTGCTGGGTCAAATGGTATTTATCTTCTCAGACATACTTGAAAGTAGGCCTTCTTCTGACCTTCAGCCTTGAGGCACTTGGCCCTGTCTCATGGCTCTTGGCAAGCTCTTTTAATCCAGTTATGTGTTTCACCTTACCCACTCTGCCAGTGAGCCTAGGTGAAGGCTCTTGGCTCAAGCTCTCAGGTATGGTATTGCTAGTTCTACTCTGTCTCACATTAGTTTCTCATTTTCCAACATCTCTGTTGCTGTGGCTAGTCTGTCCAGGTCTTAATCTAGTGAAGGAATCTGGTCCCAAAGGACTCAGTGTACTCTCTGCTTTTCTTTATTGATGGTAGTGAGATTCCCAATTTCTACTTCTGAAACAGCTGAGTTTAAATATGGTATAAGGATGGCAAAAACTGACCAAATCACTGGTTACTGCTTTGCACACCTTATTTACATGGCCCCTCACTATTTACCTTGTTTAGATTACTAGCAAATGATCCACTCCCATTGGTGGGACCACAGATATGTATTCATAGTCCTACCCAACCATGTGGTGGAAGAGCCAGTGTCTAGAAAAGGTACATTAAATAACCCATTCCAACATAGGTCACACTCTGATTCTTCTAGCCATTGGCCATAATACTTGAAAAGTTAACTTTCCCCTAAAAATTTTACTAGTAATCGTACTTATGAAAACATGTAAGCCAACTCCATCAAGGATTTCTCTTTTAGAAACCTAGTTTCTAACTTGGCCCTGTCTATTAAACCAATACTATAAGGAGACAAGCATGCTCCTTTCTCTAAGAATCTTGTGTTCCAAATTAAAATTTCTCATTCCTGTTCTATAAGCAAAGTTCCCTCTAGAGCAAGCCATCAAATCTTAGCAATTTACACAACCCTTGGATGTTTTGCACTGGTCGGGGCCTCTCTAAATTATTGAGGAGAAACAATATAAATTTAAGAACTAAGGTAGGCCTGATTCAGGCCATGGTCTTTTCATTCACTTGCTATGCATCTGAGAGCTGGAAAATTAACAATGGAAAAATAATTGATATCTTTGAGCTGTGGTGTTGGAGAAGAGTACTGGATTGCCCAAAGAACAAACCGATATATCTTGGAGAAGGTTCCTTGGAGATGAAGATGTGACAAAAGTTCATCTAACATACTTAGGGCATGTTGCTAGGAGAGGCTATTTGGAAAGAGACTTCATGCTTGGGAAGATGGAGGATTGGAGAAAGAGGAAGACCCTTAAACAGTTGGATTGACACAATGACTGCAGAATTAGGCTCAAGTATATTGGAGACTGCAAGGATGGCACAGAATAGGACAGGGTTCAGATCTGTTATCCACAGGATCACTATGGATCTTATTTCACTCACTGGCATCTAAAAACAATAACAGCTCACAGGTAGGTTCTATTCAACTCATCTTTATCCATTCAAAACTAAATCCTATGGCCCCAGGTACAAACTAAAAGGGCTACATATCTTCCTGATTTCAGGCCAGTTGACATCTTTACTGTCAGCCTCATCCCTCACATGTGCTAAGTCAGTGGCTCGGGAGTCCTCACAACTCCCTGCACATCAGACCAGCAACCCTGCTTGCATCTTTAGCTTCTGTGCTACATCAACAGGTACCAATGGAACATGTCCATATTTAGCCCATCTCTTCACTGCTCTGTTGTCTCTCCCCACTTCCTTTCATCAAGTGGACCTGACTAAGCTTATCAAACTATCTACTTGTTGGCTCCCTTTAACTCCCAATCCTAGAAAGGACCTCTTGATGGGTACTGGCCTTTCCTGCCTCAGGAAAACCAAACAAGACAAACCACTTGCTTTAATTTTTCCCCTTTTTTTGAATGAAGGTTTACAAATAATGTTGATTTTTTTCATATTCTCATTTATAGACATTTTTATAACATTAATTGCAATTGATTAACTGTTGATGAAGAAGGAAGCTCAAGCTGTTCTGAAGGAATTGGAAAAAAAATAAGGTCCCAGGAATTTATGGAATACCAGTTGACATATTTCAGCAAACAGATGCTGCCCTAGATGCTTTCAACTAGGTTATGCCAAGAATTCTGGAGGAGATGCATATTTATTTCCATTCCCAAAAAAAGGGTCACCCGACAGAGTATGAAAATTATTAAACAATATCACCAATCTCATACACAAGCAAGATTCTGCTGAAGATTATCCAAAAATGACTGGAACAGTACATCAGCAGAGAACTGCCAGATGAGCAAGCTGGGTTCTGAAGAGGCTGTGGCACTAGGCACATCATAGCTTATGTCAGATGGGCCTTGGCTGAAAGCAAAAGAGGACCAGAAGAATGTCTATCCATGTTTCATTGACTATGCAAAGCATTTGACCATGTGGATCATAACAAATTGTGGCTAACCTTAAAAAGAATGACAACGCCAAAATACTTAATTGTGCTCATGTGAAACCTATACTTGTAGTCAGAACAGAGCCGGAAATCGCTGCATATTCAGGATCAGGAAAGGTGTGTGTCAAGGATGCAACCTATCTCTGTACCTTTCCAATTGATATGTAGAACTTTTGAGAAGCTGAACTTTATGAGGAGGAAGATGGCATCAGGAATGGAGGAAGACTCATCAACATTATGCAGCTGATACAAACTTGCTTACTAAAACTGAGGAAGACATGAGGCATGTGCTGCAGAAGGTCAAGAACTATAGTCTTCAACTAATAGACTAATGTTCAACATCAAGAAAACAATGTTTCTCCCTACTGGGCCAATTGGCAGCATCATAAGGGATGGAGATGAGATTGAGATTGTTAACAGCTTCAGCTTACTTGGCTCTACAATCAACAACACTCTTGGTACCAGCAGTCAGGAAAGCAAAAGACAAATTACATTGGGAAACTCTGCTGTCAGGGATCTTTCTAGAGTATTGAAGAGCAGCAATGTCTGTCTGGAGACTAAGGTGAGCCTGATCCAGGCCATGGTCTTCACAATTACTTGCTATGCATCAGAGAGATGGACAATGACTAAGGATGATAGAAG
The DNA here is from genome assembly GCF_000299155.1 of Elephantulus edwardii. Lineage (NCBI taxonomy): Eukaryota > Metazoa > Chordata > Mammalia > Macroscelidea > Macroscelididae > Elephantulus > Elephantulus edwardii. The sequence goes on along the minus strand of NW_006400091.1, from coordinate 625,826 downwards.
AAGGAGCAATGCCTTTGAGCCATGGTGCTGGAGAAGAGTGTTGAACATATCATGGACTTCCAGGAGAACAAGCAGGTCTGTCTTGAAGAGGGTGAAACCAAGCTGCTTCCTGGAGGCAAGGATTCTGAAGCTCCATCTCACATACTTTGTGCACGTGGCCAGCAGAGACCAGTACTTGGATAAGGACATCATGCTTGGAAGGGTGGAGGGACAGCACAGAGTAGGAAGATGCAGAATGAGATGGATTGATTCAGTGACTGGAGAAATGGGATTAGATTTGTTGGAGATGATAAGACTGGATCAGGATAAGGCAGGGTTCACTATGAGTCACAGGTGACTTGACCACACATAACAGCAACAATAGTTAACCTCTTATTATGTATTGTCAACTTACCCATTTATTAATTGTTACACACCTCTCTGTATGGTTGTTAATATTATGTACCATTTAGTTGGAACCTACCATAGCTGACCCTCTAATGGGTAAATCACACATGAAGAGGTTGCCCATCTTTCTTCCATGGAGCAGCGTGTGGATTTGAACCATATACCTTTGATTTGGCAGTGCAGCTTCTTACCACTAGGCCACCATGGTAGTTTGAATGAATGTCAAAAAATGGCTGCCTCTAAGCGGAACTAGTTGAGCTTTCTTTAGATTTATTTGAGTTTTGTTTTGGTAATTTGTTGTTATTGTTCCTTGTCTATTATACTTGGACCAAGGAGCTGTTGTCCAAATAGAGCAAGAGAACATTTTATGGTCTAAAACCAGAAAGATGTGCATCAAGACTATCTCCTTTCTCCATACCTATTCAATCTGTATGCTGAACAAATAATTTGAGAAGCTAAGCTCTGTGAAAAAGAATGTGGCAGCAGTATAGACGGAATACTCATCAATTACCTCCATTATGCAGATGACACAACATTGCTTGCTGAAAGTGAGGAGGACTTGAAGTACCTGCTGCAGAATTTCAAAGACTACAGCCTTCAATATGGATTATATCTCAACATCAAGAAAACAGAAATCCTCCCCACTGGACCAATCATGATAGATGGAGAAAAGATTCAAACTGTCAATGATTTAATTTTACGTGGATCTACAAACAACATCTACTGGTACCCTTGCCACCAGCAGTCAAGACATCAAAAGATATATTGCATTGGGAAAGTCTGCTGTCAAGGACCTCTCCAAATTACTGAGGAATAGTTATGTCAGTTTGAAGATTAAAGTGCACCTGATAAAAACCATGGCCTTTTCAGTAACTTGCTGTACATCTAAGAGTTGAACAATGAGTAAAGATGATAGAATAATTGATGCCTTTGAGTAGAGGTGTTGGAGAAGAGTATTGAATTTTCAAGGACTACCAAAAGAACAAATGCATATGTCTTGGAGAAGATGCAGCCAGAGTGCTTCTTAGAGAAAATCATGACAAAGCTTGATCTCACATACTTTGAGTAACAGAAGAGGCTTGTTCGTTGGAAAGTGACATCATGCTTGGGAAGGTAAAGAGTCAGTGAAAGAGAGGAAGACCTCAATGAGATGAATTGGCACAGTGACTGCAGCAATGGGCTCAAGTATGTCAGAGATGATGAGGATGGCACAAGAAAGGAGAGAGTTCAGATCTGTTGTTCAGAGGGTCAATATTAGTCGTACTTGAGAGCACATAACGTCTTTTTTTAAATTTCTTCATTTTTCATTTCAATGAACA
>NW_006400091.1:614105-615593 GCF_000299155.1 Elephantulus edwardii | reverse complement strand
CAGACCTCTGGGAAGTGTAGTTGGTACCTGCAGTGGTAGCACACAGGAAGGCTGCAGTGGTAGCAGACAGAAAGGTTGGGTCCCAGATCTCCCAGCAAAGTCCAAGTTTACAAAGATGGTGTTTCCCCACAGACCTCTGGGAACTGTAGTCGGTACCTGCAGTGGTAGCAGACCTGTACCTCTTCTAATAAATATATCTTTGCTTTTTACCTTCACTTCTGCTTCATTGCCTTTCTTACTGGACTTGTGCTCTCAAGAAAAAGCTTCAACCTAGCACTCCAAAAGACCTGGGACTACCCTGAAATTCTTCTCAGCAAAACCAGCATTGACCCTTCTAAGGCCCCCCATAGCTGAGTAGAGTCAGCTCTCCCAAAGAACACTGAAATTGCTGTACACTGTGTTGCTTTGGTAGCTTGGGCACCATCTTAATTCTTTAGCTGAGTGAGGAGAGTTAACTAGGGCATTGATCCTATGGTAACAAACTCATTGTTGTTGAGTCAGAACTGAATCATGACTGACCCTTCAGCAGGTTGTTCTGGGACTGTAAATTATAAGAGAGTGAATTGCTTATCTTTCTCCTGAGAAGCAACTGGTGGATTGGACCCGCTGGAGAGACCTCCCCTTTGGGTTAGCAGCTAAAGTCCCTACTCAGTAGGTTTGCTAATCCATTGCAATAGCCACACAGAACTCACAGACAATATTCACAAATTTTATTAGGGAAGTAACAGATGAGAAACGCTGAGGATATAATTCTTTTTTTTAATTTTTTTCTTATTGTTGTCAATTCTTTATTAATCACTCGAAGATGCAAGCAGGCTTCCTTCTGACCTTAAACATATGGGCTCTAGGTTCTGTCTCACAGTTCTGGGTCAGTGTTGCAAAGCTTTTTTAATTCTGCCAAATTGAAGCCACGTGTGGCAATACTTAAAGATAGTTCGGGTAGGATGTTGAATGATCCAGGAAGTATAAAAAGAAGATGGGAGGAGTACACAGAAGTCACTGTATCAGAAGGAATTGGCTGACACAGAGGAATTTCGTGAAATAACATATGAGCAAGAACCTATGGTGATGAAGAAGGAAGTTCAAGTTGCTATGAAGGAATTGGTAAAAAACAAGGCTCCAGGAGTTGACAACATACCAACTGATCTATTTCAACAAACAGATGCTGCCCTGGATGTGCTCACCTAGTTGTGCCCGGAAATCTGGAGGACAGCCAGCTGGCCAACTGACTGGAAGAGATTGATATTTGTTCCCATTCCAAAGAAAGGTGACCCAACCAGAGTGTGGAAATTATCGAACAATAACATTGATATCACAAGCAAGCAAGATCCTGCTGAACATTATTCAAAAACATTTGGAACAATAATATGTCAACAGAGAACTGCCAGATGTGCAGGCTGGATTTAGAAGAGGTCGTGGTACTAGGGATATTATAGCTAATGGAAGATGTATCTTGGCAGAAAGCAGAGAATACCAGAAGAATGTCTA
>NW_006400091.1:608039-613154 GCF_000299155.1 Elephantulus edwardii | reverse complement strand
TCTGTGAGTGGAGTGGTGGTAATGAATGTGTTTGAGACAGCAAGGTTGGCACAGTATAGAACGGCGTTTATGGCTCTTGTACATAGGGTCGCTATAAGTCACAAACAACTCGAAGGCACATAACAACAACAACAACAACAACAATTATGTTTGCCCCCTCTATTAGGGCGGAGGAACTGCTCTCCCTCCCTTTCCCCAGAACAGCCACAGTAATGATCAAAGCAGCAGCTGCAACTCTATTTATCTCTGTTAGGAAAGCAAGACTATTATTTTACCTCCCATTCCCAGGAATATCTATCTATGACCCTTGACCAGCTCCTTTATCTAGTACCAAACAGCTGTGAAATCCTTACTCCAAATTTCTTTGTAAGACAATATAAATCTTCACTCTAACTGGCAAGAAGCTGCACTGCAATCCCAAAGATAGGAAGTTCAAGGCCACCAGCTACTCCATGGGAGAAGGATGGGCAATATCCTCGTGTGCGATTAACTGAAAACCCCTGGAGGGTCAGCTATGGCTCAGTTCCGACACAATGGTACACAACAACAACAACTTTAAGTAGTTGCTGGTCTCTACCTTAAAGCCAGACTGACAGTTTCTCCTCAATTAACTCTTTTTGTTCTGAACTGAGTTTTGTCCCTCCTCTGTGACCTTACACTCTCAACCCACCTCCACTCCCCACTCCATCAGTCAACCTATGTAAAAACACTTGCCCCTGTCTCTGCTGGACAGTAATTTTGATTTAGCTGTGTCTCACACTCGTTATTTCTCTACCATCTCTCCTGCTGCTAGTCTGGGTCTTTCTCATGCAAGAATCTCAGTCTCAAAAGCAATGAGTTGCATTGTCTGCTTCTTTCCTTCTTTGAAGGTATGTTGTTGTTGTTATGTGCCATCGAGTTGCTTGCAACTCTTAGCGACCCTATGTACAACAGCCCTAAACTCTGCTCTGTCCTGTGCCAATCGCACTGTTTCTGACACTCCCATCCCAATTACCCCAGTCACTGAATCAATCCACCTCACAGAGGGTCTTCCCTTCCTGCACTGTCCCTCCACCCTCCCAAGCATGATGTCCTTCTCCAAGGACTGGTCTCTCCTCACACATGTCCAAAGTATGTTAGATGGAGGTATAAAGGTATGAAGATATAAAGATAGATTTTTTAGAAAGTTGCATCCCTAAAGATGGGATAGACTCTCTTGGTTGGAAAGGAAATCTGGAGAAGACCTGCTTCTTTCTCGAAGGTAAGGAGAGATTTTCATATTCTGCTTTGAATTTTCTTGTTTTAAGCCTTGCAGGGGACTTCTTTGTCCTTTAGGGTGGAACCCTTCAAACCAGTGGCTTCTGAAAAGGAGATGCAGATATGTTTGGACTTTAGAGGAGGGTAACCAGAATTGTACATAGGGTTTTCGAAGGCCTATTATTTTGGAAGTGGATGGCCAAACCTCCTCCCTGTTGTTGTTATGTGCTATTCCCCTATCCTCCCAAGCATAATGTCCCTTTTCAAGGACTGATCCATTCTTGCAACATACCTAAAGTATGTCAGATAGAGCTTCAGAATCCTTTCCTCTAAGGAGCAGTCTGATTTCACCCTCTCCAGGATGAACCTGTTTGTTAAAAATCCTTCTCCCTAGTTTATCTTAATTGAGGTTCTCAGCTTTAGAGCAATATTTGACAGACAAGTATTTTACCCAAAAGAGATTATGAGAGCATGCAGATAACATATTGGGTTGATGCTAGGTGTTGAGGGGGAGGGTAGAAATGAGAGGGATGGGAGGTCCACCCCTTCAGCGCATGTGTTGTGTTTCCACCCTCACCCTACTCTGCCAGCATCCAGCTCAATTACCTCTTTTTGCTCCTCTGACACATCACGTCCCCTCTAGCTTGATATCCCACCGGCTTTGTCCATTTTCCCTTCATTCCCTGTGATATTGGTGCTTCTGGCGCAGAGGTGTGGTTGGTGATGGTGATGGTGGTGTTTACATGGTAAAGGCAGTCTCTCCACACGTTTTCCTCAGGAGGGCTTCAAGGGACAGGAGGGTGTCTAGCAGCAGACAAGGTCCCAGGAGAGGGTGAAACCAGGCTGCTCCTTGGAGGCAAGGATTTTGAAGATTTGTCTGACATACTTTTGTGCATGTTGCAAGGAGGGATCAGTCCTTGGAGAGGGATATCATGCTTGGAAGGGTAGAAGGACAGTGCAAGAGAAGAAGATCCTGGATGAGAGTGATTGACTCAGTAATTAGGATAATGGAGGTAGGTGTGTCAGAGACAATGAAGTTGGAACAAGATAGATCTGTTGTATATAGGATCACCATGGGTAGCGAGTGATTTGACACATAACAACAACAACCAGAACTGAGAGTGAAACTACCGAGCAATTGAAGCTCCCTTGAGCCTTTGTCCTCCCTTGGGACTAGAAAGCCAGACCATTCACTTAGGAAGCAGTCCCAGCTTGGCTAGGGCCTTTAGCAGGTCCCCAGTATAAGGTCATTAGATTGTGGACTCAGGAAAGGGACCAGAATATAGGATAGCTTAAAGGCAGCTTTATTAAGGGAGCTCCCAGGCAAGTTTCCTTTGGAAAGGGAGGCCTAGAAAATCATGCTTAGGGTGTATTTGGGTGGGTTTTTATAGCAGGTCTTTCAGGGAGGGGTAAGGGTAGGAAGAGGAGAGGCCATTGCGTTCTTTTAATTCCTTATTCCCCCTTGGCCTTTGTTTTGGCCTAATACTCAGAACTGAGATCTGCATTGCAAGGAAATTGGCACTTCCCTGAGTCTGTGTCCTCTGGAGCAGTATTGGCTTCCTTTCAAACCAGCAGCTTCTGAAGAGGAGATGCATGTGTGCTTAGACATTAGAGGGTAGCCAAAACTGAGAATAGAATTATTAAGCAATTGGCACTTGCCTGAGTCTTTGTCTTCTGGGGTGGAAATAACTGCCCCCACAATCAGTCCTGGGAGAAGTGAGAAGTGCATGGCCAACAGCAACTACAGAGACAGGAGGGTTGTGTTTTTTGGATCTTGTCACTTTCTTGGGTCTTTTCCCTGAGTAGCATTCCTCGGACTTATATCCCAGCCTATCCTTGGGGAGCCTCTCTATTCCCCAGCAAACTACAAGACAGGACAGAGAAGGAAACCCCTCATAGCTGGACACAGGGAAAGATTCCAGTTCCTTGTCTCTTAAAGGACAACTAGTGAGAAGCTAGCCATAGGAAACAGAGAACAAATCTACCCATATGTGACCAGCTCAGAAGACTGCCAATGGGAAACTCAATGAGAGGCAACATTTTAAGCCTGCAACTTATCAAAAGCATAAAGATAAGGATGTGTCAATAACCTATGCAGACACATTAGAAACTGCTCTACACATAACAAGATAAATTTCACATAATATCAAGAAAACAGCAGACGGCTTCCTACATTATGAAAAAACAAAACAAGCCTTCTCCTAAACCAGTAGATCATATTACAGAGCTGGGTTGCCAACCCAAAAGCAGGTGGTTTGAACCCACCAGCTGCTCCATTAAAGAAAGATGGGCAATCTCCCCTATGCAATTTATTGCTAAAAAAAATTAAAATCTGCTAGAAGGTCAGCTATGAGTCAGTTCCAACTTGATGGAATACAACAATAACATCAATACAGTGTTAGTAATATTAACAAAACATTGGAAACAGGATAAATGTTCAACAATGAGTGATTGGTTATATGGACTAAGATTACATGACTAAACCCTATGTAGCAGCTAATTGTCAAGTTGTAGAAGAATATGTAATCATATAGGGAAATGTCCACTACAAAAATTACAAAAGAAGAACAACTATTCAGGCACAATGAAGCACATGCTTAAATAGAGTTTATACAATAAAAGCAAGGACATTCCTTCCCAGAATGTGAAAAGGGATCTTAAGATTATAAGTGGAATTATTAATACTTTGTACAATGTACTTATGTTGTTCTCTAGTCAGAAATAAATGGATTTCTTTTTTAAACCAAACAAATCACAAACCATATCCTTGCCAATTGATACTGTAATTAACTATATCTGTCTCTCTGCTAGATGCACTGGCCCTTGGAGCCAGTCTGGCCTTCTTCACCTGGTACTTTAGATTCTGGATTCAAGAAATAAACATGCATGGCTTTGACTCATACTTGATGAGGGTCAAAATGAATCATTAGCTGGGCTCTAAAACAGTTCAGAAATGCTCCCTATTCCTACTCCTCTTCCCACTCAAAGAAGACTCACAGATTGAGCCAGTGTGGCAGGGTGAAGTGGGCATTGCAGGGACAGAAATATATCTGGATCACCAGTAACAAGAATTTCCAGTGAGGCTGCAGCTAGAATCAGAACAGAAAACAGTACAATCTCTTTCTAACTCAAAAGCTTTGGGAGGAAAAATATTAATGAGTGGTTGACAGTTTCATTGAGTCTTCATTTCCCCCTTCTGAACTCCCTTTTACCTTTATTAAGGATTTTGCCTTTTTAAATATTAGTTTGCAGTTTGCATACTTCATTCACAAGATATGTATAAATGTTCAAAAGAAGAATGGGTGAAGGTGGTCAGAAGAAGGGAAAGATCTTTAAGGGGAAGAGAGAGATCACTATGATAGCAGAGCTTTCGTTTTTAAACTAAGCCTTCTGGGGTTGGGGGAGTCTGGCTACTTTTCCTGTATACACCAATTCAGCAGTCTTATGCTTACAATTTAGTGATGTTGCTTACATTCTTCAAGTTGGGCAACCATTCTGGATATCCTTTTCTGAATTACTCAGTCACTGTTCACATTAATTCAATAGCCATTAAGCAAAAATGACCCCCTTCTTCCTCCCAAATTCCAAACTCAAACTCACTTCCACAGAGCTGATTCTGACCCACAGCAACTCTCCATTAATTTCTGAGTCTGTAAATCTTCTCAAGTAGAGAATTCATTAAGGATTCAAGCCACAAGTGGATTATGTGGATTCTTTTTTTTTCTATAATTATATTTTATTAATTTTCATAAACATTTACAGATATTTTGGGCTTCCACTCATTCATTGCTGCACCATTCTCTCTACCCTCCTCCCAGTTTGTTCTTGTCCAAATGCCACAGTGCTTGTCAAAGCCAGTTCTGATTAATCTTCTTTGTC
>NW_006400091.1:604618-606584 GCF_000299155.1 Elephantulus edwardii | reverse complement strand
AGTGGTAAAGACAGCATGGTACTGGTACAATGACAGACACACAGATCAATGGAATCGAATTGAGAATCCAGAGATTATGTGGATTCTAAACACATGATTTTTTGGGTAGCAGGGCTCCATGCTATGAAAAACATCACCAGAGCTCCTTAGTAACCACTGATAGTGTTTGGTTTTTATCTGCACTTATTTCACTTAAGTGTGACCATATACTATTTGTCTGGCTATGATCTCACATCAGGGATCTCAGCTAGCATACTCTACAAGGGGGTTGTGCAGCTAACCCAAAGGCCATACCTCTCTGACCATTTGAATCCACCAGCTGCTCCTTGGGAAAAAGATGGACAATCTACTCCAGTGTGATTTAGAGCTGCTGAAAACCTGCTGGGCTGACAGCTATGAGTCAGTTCCTACTCATGGTACATAACTAACAACACTCACAGTAATTACCATTATCATCAGGCAAAAGGGAAGAGGGGAATCACAGGAACATATCACCTGATGCAGAAAAGTATTGACCGAATTGAACATCTATTAATTAAAACTCAGATAACTGGGAATAGAGATTAACTTCCTCAAGCTGATTAAGTATGTGCATAAATTCCCTACAGCTAATATAGTTTGGGGAGCTCTGATAGCTTGTTGTTGTTGTTAGCTGCCATCGAGTTGTGTATGATTCATAGCAAGCCTATGAACAAAAGATTTGAAACCAATCCTGTCTTGTGCCATCCTCACACTTCCTGACATACAAGCACCCATTGCAACAGTCACCTTGTCAATCCCCTTGGCTGACAGTCTTCCTATCCTTCACTGACCATCCACCCTTCCCAAGATCATGTCCTTCTTCAAGGAATAGCACCTCCTAGCAATATGTCCAAAGTACATTAGGCAAAGACTCATCATTCTTGCCTGCAAAAAAGTACTCTGACTGCACCCTCTCTAAGATATATCTATTAGTTTTCTTGGCTGTTCATGGAATATCCAGTGCTTTTCTCCAACACTACAGCTGTAAGCAATCAATACTTTTTCTTTCTATCATCCTTATTCATTGTCAAGGTCTCAGATGCATAGCTAGTAATTGGAAAGACCATGGCCTGAATTAGACACACCTTATCCTCAAACTGACATCACTACTCCTCAATAATTTAAAGGTCCCTACCTGCAGATTCCCCCCACCCCCCATTGCAGTGTTTCTCCTTATTACCTGACTGCTTGTACCAATGGTGTTAATTGTGGATCCAGGTCAGATGAAGCTGTTGACAGTTTCAATCTCCTCTCCATCCATTAGAATACTGTCTATTGGTCCAATGGTAAGAATCTTTGTTTTCTTGTTATTGAGATGCAATCCATACTGAAGGTTGCATTCCTTGATCTTCTGCATCAAGTGCTTCAAATCCTCCTCCTCACTTTCAACAAGCAAGGTTTTGTCACCTGCATAACACAGGTTATTGATGAGTCTCCCTCCAATCCTGATACCACACTCCTTTTCATAGAGTCCAGCTTCTTGGATAATTTGCTCAGAATATAGATTGAACAGGTATGGAGACACAATACATAACTGACACATTCCCTTCACAATTTCAAACCATAAGTGCACCCTGCTATAGTCACAGCTTAAACTGGTAGCTTAGTGGTAAGGAATTTCTCTGCCAATACAAAAGGTATGTGGTTTAAATCCACTAGCTTCTCTGCAGTATAAAGATGCACAGTCTCCTCTTGTGTAATTTACTGCTCACCAAGTTGTGCCAAGAAATCTGGAGAACGACCACTTGGCCAACTGACTGGAAGAGATCGATATTTGTTCATATCCCAAAGAAAGGTGACCCAACAGAATGTGGAAACTACAGAACAATTTCACTGATTTCACATGGAAGCAAGATTTTACTGAAGATTATCCAAAAATGACTGGAACAGCACATCAACAGAGAACTACCAGAAGTCCAGGCTGGTTTCAGAAGGGGTCGTGGTA
>NW_006400091.1:600987-603705 GCF_000299155.1 Elephantulus edwardii | reverse complement strand
ACTGGTACTTAGAAAGGGACATCATGCTTGGGAGGGTGGAGGGACAGCGCAGGAGAGGAAGGCCCTCTATGAGGTGTATTGATTCAGTGACTGGGATAATTGGGATGGGAGTGTCAGAGACAGTGCGATTGGCACATTACAGAGCGGAGTTTAGGGCTGTTGTACATAGGGTCGCTATGAATCGCAGGTGACTCGACGGCACATAACAACAACAACAACAACATGAAAATTCACTTGAGGATTGGTTCCAACTTGGTGATACACAACAACATAGTTTATATTGAAAGACTGAATGTATTTCTCTCTAAGATTGAGTCAGGCAAGAATGCTTAATCTCATTACACTATGCTGAAAGATCTAGTTCATGAAATAACTGCAAGAGAAAGAAATATAAGGCATACTGAAGGGGAAGGAAAACCTACAACTAATAAGTAAGTTCAATAAGATCACAAGATACAAGACAAATATATAAAAATTAATTAGGTATTTATGTGCTAGCAATTAACATGTGAACATATTGACAGAAAAAGAGTTGAGAGGGGCCTGTGCCAGGGGAGCTGCTGATGATACACCTGCGCTGGTTGAGCAACATGCTGGGGAGTGATACTGGAATGTGAGAGAGGTACTTTGTGAGGGGTTACTGCAGTTTGTCTGGATACGTGAGACATTTTAAACTCAATCTAAAGGGAGCAAGACAGCTGGAGCTAGTTCTTGAAGGGAAAACCAAGGCTTCCTGGTTTCTTATCAGGTCTCCACACTCCGCTTTGTGTCTCCTCATGTCCAGTCCATCAACTGCCTCTAGTCCAGATCACCTTGGGGTACCCTAGCTGTGGCAGTTGTCTGACAGAGGAGGCTGCTTCCACAGGCCTTTGCTCTTCCAAAATGAAACATATATTCCCTTGGGTCAGAACGCAGAGAGAAACCCAGGCAGGGTAGGTGCCAACGCTCTTCTAGAGCAGTGAGTTCAGATTAAAAAACCTTGCTATTGCCTTAGACATGAAAAACTCTACTACAGCTATGTCATGTAGGAAGGAAGCTACTTCACCCCTTACACAAATCCAAAGCAAGATGTCACCTCAAAAACGTGACTCAGTATTAATGGATTTCCTGAAGCCAGAAAGTCTGATGAAACATTCTGACACAGAATTTAAAAAGAACAATGATTGACTATATTCTGCATCAATTGATAGAATCATGTGGTTCTTGTTCTTTGCTTTGTTAATGTGATGAATTACATTGATTATTATTCTTATGTTGGACCATCCTTGCATACCTGTTATGAATTCAATTTGGTCATGATGGGTGGCTCCTTGGAGGCAAGGATTCTGAGGCTCCGTGTAACATTCTTTGGACATGTTGTAAGGAGAGACTGGTCCTTGGAGAGGGACATCATGCTTGGGAGGGTGGAGGGACAGCGCAGGAGGGGAAGGCCCTCTAGGAGGTGGATTGATTCAGTGACTGGAATAATCAGGATGGGAGTCTAAGAAACAGTGCGATTGGCACAGGACAGAGCAGAGTTTAGGGCTGTTGTACATAGGGTCGCTATGAGTTGCAAGCGACTCGACGGCACATAACAACAACATTGTTGTACTCTATTAGCCAGGATTTTATTCAGGATTTTTGCATCTGTGTTCATAAGAAATATTGGCCTATAGTTTTCTATTTTGGTGGTGTCTTTTTACCTGGCTTTGGTATTAAGGATATGTTTGCTTCATAAAATGAGTCTGGCGGAATTCCATCTTTTTCTGTTTTCTGAAGTAGTTTACAGAGAATTGGTGACAGTTCTACTCGGAATGTTTCATAAAATTCATGTGTAAAACCGTCCTGCCTAGGGCTTTTTTGTTGTTGTTGTTGAAAGTTGTTTTATTACTTTCTCAATTTCTTCTTTTGTAATGGATCTGCTCAGGTGTTCAATTTCAGTTTCTGTCAGTTTAGGGATGTTGTGCATATCTAAGCATTTGTCCATTTCCTCTAGGTTTTCATATTTGTTTGTGATTGAATATTTTCAAAGGGTGAAAGACAAATGAGAGGAATTACAGGATATTGCAAGCAAAAACAAGGAGGAGCTAAAAAAAATCTGAAAAAAATAAATGAAGTGTTAGAGGCCCTGGAAAAAAAAGAAACCAAAATCCAAAATATGAGGACCAATGTTTCAAATTCCATTAACATGATGACCTCCACATGAGGAGGGTTGAAAAGATGGAACACAGAACCAGTGAAATAGAAGATAAAACTGTCACCACTGATCTGCTAGAACAAAAAGAAGAATGAAAAAGGATGGAAAAGGAAGAAAACCTAAGAATAACGTGGGACTCCATCAAGAAAAATAACATGTGCATAACTAGAAGCCAAGAACAGGAAGGAACAAGTAAAGGCACCAAAAAGTTATGGAACCATTATTAGAAGAAAACTTCCCTGGCATAATGAAGAATGAGAGAACACCATAGAGAATAGACTACAAAAGAAAAACACCGAGATCCAAGATGGTGGCGGAGGCAGAGACAGTGTGGTGAGCTACAGGAGCAGCGAACCACTTAAACAGGGCCATTATGGCCTTCCACAGACTTCGGCTTATTGATAATTGAACACTTAAACAGTTGATGACTGGCCCTCAGTGAAGATCGAGGCTCAACAACAGGAATTCAAGGATTCCCAAGGAGAAATGGGTGAGTCTCGTGGCTCCCAACACCCCCCCCACACACACACCGCAGAGCCCTC
>NW_006400091.1:594979-599852 GCF_000299155.1 Elephantulus edwardii | reverse complement strand
AACACCCTCAAAGCCCTTCTATTTGTAACTCACAAGTTTGTTCTCTCTAGGTTTGCTCCCTTTCCTATAGGTAACCTTAACTCTGAGTTTTACTCCAGAATTGACCCTGAACCCAGTGCCAATGGCAAAAAGGAAATACAACTGACAGCTAAGGAAGCAAATGAGGATGGGGCCTCTGGGTTCATCCAGCCATCCCCACTGGACCTACCTGGGAAAACACTTTGCAGTCCAGAGGGAAGCAAATGACAGGAAAATATCTTCTAACAGATCAAGAAGGCAAGCAGCTTTAACCCAAGACCACCAGTAAGGTGATAAAGCGTCCTCCCTTCCCCTCTTTAAATCTACGCCCGTTTTCAGCATGAAGAAGCCAGAGAGTCGGCATCCAATTCCCAAATCAATAAGACAGCTGGTTTAAGTACCATTGGAAGATGCTTGTCATTCCTCTGTAGTATCTGGTCCCCTCTGGACCCTCATTATTTTCTTCACCTGCTCCCCCTACTGACCAAACTGTGCAGCTCTGCAACTGCATCCTGGCCCATCCTCCTCACCCTTCTGCCCCCAGTCCTCACCTCCTTGGACCCCCAATATGTTTTTCCCAATGACAAAACAAAACATAACAAAACAAAACAAAGTCAAATTTGCCAGAACCAAAGACAAGGAGAGAATTCTGAAAGTAGCATGGGAGAAACAAACAATAACCTATAAGGGTGAGTAAATAAGATTAAGTGCCTATTTCTCAGCAGAAACCATGTGAGCAAGAAAACAATGGAATGACATATGTCAAGTACTCAAAAACACAACTGTCAACAAAGAATATTGTACCCAGCAAAATTTTCCATCAAATATGAAGGAGAGATCAAAATATTCCCAGAAAAACAGAATCCAAGGGAGTTTGTAAAATCAAGACCAACATTGCAGGAAACACTGAGAGATGTCTTTTTTTTTATTTTAATGAAAGTTTACAGAGACTTTGGATTGTATTTTTATCCCTGTCAACCCTTCTTCCCCCTCCCCCCACCCCAATTTGCTCTTCTATTTGGAAAGTAAAAGAAAAATTTTTTCACTGCTACGCAATCCCTCCCCACCCATCCCTCAGTCACCTCCACTATGAAGACTTCATTCTGGACTCTTGTCATGACAATAATACCTAATCATATATCCCTTTTAAACAGTTCTCTCCCTCATCTGTTTAATGTAGTATACATTATTTATCCACTCTTTCTCAGTCCCCCCTCAACCCTGATGTCAGCCCCATTTTCCAACAATGGCACTATGCAATATTTGTCCTTTTGTGACAGATATTTCACTCAGCATAATGTCCTCCAGGGCCACCCATTTTGTCTAATATTTCATTAATTCCTTGGTTTTTAATGCAGCATAGTAGTCTATTGTGTGAATATACCAGAGCTTCTCTACCCATTTCTTTGTTGATGGGCATTTGGGTTGTTTCCAACTCTTTGCCATGGTGAACAATAAGCATTGATGTGCGTATATCTGCTTGGGTGGCAGTTATGGTTTCTTTAGGGTATATTGTCAGTAGTGGAATTGCTGGGTCAAATGGTATCTCTATTTGCAACTTTTTGAGAAAGCACAATACTGCTTTCCATAGTGGTTTGCACCATTTCACACTCCCACCAACAGGGAATAAGGGTTCCAATTTCTTCACAATCTCACCAGCGTCTGTTGTTTGCTGTTCTGTTAAATTTTGCTTTTCTTTTTTTTTTTTTTTTCTACGTTGGATGGCCAATTGAAGCTTTTTGTTTGCTTGTTTGTTTTTTTAATTAATTTTAGAGACTTAGGGTTTCCAGTCATTCATTGTTGTACTTTTCTCCCTACCCATCCCCTCTGCCCCAATTCACTCTTCTCTTTGAAAAGAAAGAAAAACTCTTTCACTCTTATGCAATGCCTCCCCCAGAATGGTCCACTCCACTATGCAGCCACTCTGGACTTCTGTAATGAAAAGAATACTCATTCATATATCCCCTTTAAACAGTTCTCTCCCTCATCTGTTTCAATGCAATATGCATTATTCCTCCCTCCTTTTCTGTCTTCCCTCAACCCTGAAGTCAGTCCCATTTTACAACAGTGGCCCTCTGCAATATTTGTCCTTTTGTGACTGGTATATTTCACTCAGCATAATCGCCTCCAAGGTCATCCATTTTGCATAATATTTCATGAGTTCCTTGTTTACCAAAGCTGCTTTTAAAAAAAAACAAGAAACTCGTGAAATATTATACAAAATGGGTGATACTGGAGGATATTATGATGAGTGAAATATTTAGGTCACAGAAGGACAAATATTGCAAAGTGCCACTGTTCTAAAACTGGACTGATATCGGGGCCGGGGGGAGACTGAGAAATATGGGATATATTATGTATAATGCATTGAAACAGATGAGGGAGAGAACTGTTTAAAAGGGATGTGTGATAAGGTATTATTGTCATGATAGGAGTTCAGAATGAAGGCTGCATAGTGGAGTGGACTTGCGGGGAGGTATTGTACAACAGAAAGAATTTTTCTTTTACTATTCAAAGAGAAGAGCAAATGGGGCAGGGTAGGCAAGGAGAAAAGTGCAACAATAAATAAATGGAAATCCAAAGTCTCTGTAAACGTTCATTAAAATTAATAATTTTTAAAACTAGTGGGAAAAATAAAGAAAGTAGGATGGAGCAAAGTAACTAGCAACACCACCAAGAAGAATGCAACAAAATTATAGTAAAAAAACTCTTGCCTCTCAATAATCAAACTGAATGTAAATGGTTTAAATGCACCACTGAAAAGATAAAGAGTAGCATATTGAATAAAAACCCCAAATCCATCAATATAATGTGTATAAGAGACACACCTGAAAAATGAAGATAAAGAAAGATTAAAAATAAAAAGGTGGAAAAAATATAGCAAGGATATGGCAACCATAAAAAAGCAAGAATGATAATATTAACCTTTGATAAAATAGATTTCAATGCAAAAACCATCATAAAGGACAAGGAAGGTCACTATATAAAGATTAAGAGGTCAATAGAACAAGAAGATATAACAATAATAAATATCTATGCACCAAATGAAAAATGTGCAAAATATATAAAACCAACATTAACAAGACTGAAAAAGGAAATAGACAACACTATTAAAGTAGCTGAAGATTTCAATACTACACTCTCAAGAAAACATAGAACTTCCAGAAAGAACTCAAAGCAGATGCTGAAGTATTAAACCACACAATAAACCCACTTGAACTCATAGATATTTATAGGCTAAGGCACTCCCCACAAAACACAGTACACCTTCTTCTCCAAGGTGCATGGAGCATTCTCCAGAATAGAACGCATTTTAAGACAGAAGTCAAGCATAAATAAATTAAACAGCATAGAAGTAATACAAAGAATCTTCTCAGACCACAAGGATACAAAATTACAAATTAATAACAAGAGGATAAAGGAGAAAAAACCCCACACATTTGGAAGCTGAATAACACCATGCTTGAACTAGAAGAAATAAAAAACGAAATTAAAAAGTTTCTTGAAACTAATAACAATGAAAACACCACTTAACAAAACCTCTGGGAGACAGTCAAAGCAGTAACTAGAGGTCTATTTTTAACAATATGCAAACACATTAAAAGACAGGAAAAAAATGATCATTGACTCTCTAACGCAACATCTCCAACAAATCGAAAAACAGCAGCAAGAAAACCTGACACCCTCAAAAAAAAACCCTGAAATCATAATAATTAGAGGAGAAATAAATGAAATAGAAATCAGAAAAACAATTGAAGCCATCAACAAACCAGAAGTTAATTCTTTGAAAAGATCAATAAAATTGACAAACCACTAGCAAAATTTAAAAAGGAAAAGACAAAAGAATTTGAATAAGAGATGGAATGGGCAATGTCCCAATGGAACCAACTAAAATATAAAGGTTAACAATGGAATATTATAAAAAACTATATACAAACAAATTTGAAAATGTAAAAGAAATAGATACTTAGAAATTCACAACCTACCTAAATTGACACAAACCAAAATTGAACACCTGAACAGATCTATTACAAAAGAAGAAATTGAAGAGCTAATAAAACAACTTCCAACAACAACAACGACAAAGCAAGCCCTGGGTCAGTTTTACAAGTGAATTTTATCAAACATTCAGAGAAGAACTGTCACCAATTCTACATAAACTATTTCAGAAAATAGAAAAAGATGCAATTCTCCTAGATGCATTCTACAAAGCAAACATATCATTGATACCAAATCCAGGTAAAGACACCACCAAAATAGAAAACTATAGGCCAATATCTCTTATGAACTTAGATGCAAAAATCCTGAATAAAATCTTGGCCAATAAAATCCAAGGATGCATTGTTGTTGTTGTTGTTTAATTAATGCCGTCGAGTCGTAGACGACTCATAGCGACCCTATGAACGAACAGCCTGAGCACTGTTCGTTCATAGAGTTTCCAGAGGCAAGCCATTTTGGAAGTGGATGCCGCTCCTGCCTCCAGGCTTGATTTAGTCGGGAAGCTCCAGCCAACACTGTCCACCATGGGTGCCCATTACCACGATTGGCACATCACTGTCACAGGCTTCAGCATCACAACAACCACAAGTTACCTCTGTACAACAACGCACAGACCGGTGCTATACCACCTTTGGCTTGGTTGCACTAAAAAAAAAAAAAATCACCATGACCAAATTGGATTCATAACAGGTATGCAAGGATGGTTCAACATAAGAAAAATAATCAGTGTAATTCATCAAATTAACAAAACCAAGAACAAGAACTACATGATCCTGTCAATTGATAAAGAAGAGGCCTTAGACAAAACTCTTAAAACTTTCCTGATTAAAACACTCAATACAAAAGGAACAAAATG
>NW_006400091.1:580623-588234 GCF_000299155.1 Elephantulus edwardii | reverse complement strand
ATGGCACGTAACAACAACAACAACTTGTTTAGAATCAACAAGACCTTCTGGAGGGCCTTATATTTAAAAGCTGGGCCTATGGGATTATATTTTAATCCCTTGTTACTATATTTTAAGGAAAATTCTTCTAAGTCGTACAGCACTCTGGTCAATTTGCTGTGATGAGGTAAGCTGGATTTGCTGTGACCCTGAATCTTGCGCCAGTTGGGTTTCAAATGCCATAATGGAACAACTGCACCATAGGTGTTTGAAACACCTTAATGGCTACCCATCATGGGCAGTGTTTGGTGGAACTCCCAGACTGATTCAAGTTTGGAAGCAGGAATGGCATCCACTTATAAACGACATGTCTATGAAAACTCTATGAACTTGGAGAAACCATGATAATTATAGAAAGGCTTCAGGCCTTTTGCTCATAGGGTCACTATGAGTCATGCTTGACTCCATGGCAATCAATAACAACAACAATAATTATATATTATATCTAGCTTATAAAAAATACAGTAAACTTTAATCTAGCTCAGGATCCATTGTCTGGTCTGGTTTTTGTAAGGTAAAAAAGGCACAGAGAACCAGATGAAGTGAAACAAAAGAGTTTATTAGTGGCTCTTGGGCAGATTTACTGTCTGAGGCCAGAGAAAGGCAGGATCAGGCAGCAAACTTGCAAGTGAGGAAATTACAGGCTAATCTTTATAGGTAGGGGCTGGGGGTAGGGTGGTCAGCCCGCTGGTCAGTTTTCTGTGGACAGTGTTGATTGGACGACCTTTGTTAGTTCTCAACTATGGAGCTGCTCAGTCATGCAAGATTTGGTTAATGGTCGTGCTTCTTTCTGATTGGCCAATTTTTATCTGGCTGCTTCAGATGTTACAGGTTTCTGAAGAAGTGATAAGGCCTAGGGACAACTGCTATATTCTTCCTCCAAAAATTAAAACTGAAAAGATAATAGTATTTGCAATTGCTAAAATGTGAATAATCTATGAAGAAATTTAACAAAGCATGTGCAGAACTTAAAAGAAATTGATAAATAAATGGAGAGATATATTCTACATTCATGGACTTTAAGACTGAGCATAGCAAAGGTAAATGACTTTCCCATCAAAATCCTGCCAAGATTTCATTTTTGCATATATGTTACTGAGTGCAAGGGGTTATTTCTGTAGTCATTTGCCAATGAAACAGACAGATTGCAATATCCAAAGCATTTTATTGCAGATCTTGGAAGAAAGGGAGAATCCTCTCAAAAACTTCCTCCAGGTCTGGTCTGGAAGTGGCCTTTTGTTTTTATATTTGGATTAGATGTTAATCTACTTAACATGTTCCTTTTGTTAAAGTTACAGAGTTTCTACATTTAAAAAGAACAGTTTATTTATACTTACAGACAACTTATGAAGTAGTTAACATATGACTGAGAAAAACAATTTTGAAAAGGTAAATGCTAATACAGGAAAGATGCATTTCCTTTCCTGGTAAGTAAGCAGTTTAAGGTATAATTTACAGATGACTGAGTAAACCAATTTCAAAGAGGTAAATGCTAATCTAGGAAAGATATATTTCCTCTCCTGGTAAATAGGCAGTTTGAAGTACTTTACATGACTAAACAAAGGAAAAAGAAAAAGATAATTCTAAGGCAAGGGAATGAATTTTATAGGCTGGAGGTAGAAAATGTCAGTTTTATAACTATACTGATCTTTTTGGATAGTTCTGAATTTTTTTTTTAATTCTGAATTTTTTAATACCACCACATCATATACACACAAGATTGTTCCATATTTTATATGGAACGGCAAAAGAATTAGAATAGCTAAACACCTTTGAAAAAGAAGAAGGTGGGAGAAAATAATCTAACATCAAAAGTGTATACTGTGCACTAGAGCCCTGGTTTTTCACATGTGAAATAGTCTACCCTAGCCCTTCACTGAAAGGAGGTTATTGGCCAATTGCTTTTTTAAAACAATGAAGTATAATTTATTCTGTCTTCATGATTATAGACACTACTGATAAGGCAGTGTTAATAAATTCAAGATTACCCAAACATACCACTTAGTATAGTTATAAAACTGACATCAGTTACCTCCAGCCTAGAAAACTAGTTTCTTTGCCCTAGAATTTGATTTTTCCCCCCTTTGTTTAGTAATGTAAAGCACTTCAAACTGCCTATTTACCAGGAGAGGAAATGTATCTTTCCTAGATTAGCATTTTCCTCTTTGAAATTGTTTTTACTCAGTCATCTATATTTTGTACTTTAAGCTGCCTGTATACCAGGGAGGGAAATTCATCTTTCCTGGATTAGCATTTACTTCTTTAAGACACATGTAAACTATTTCACAAGTTGTTTATTTACTACTAACTGTAACATCTAACCCAAGTATAATTGAGAAGATTCTCTCTGCTCTCCCAGAGTTAGAATAAAGTGCTTTGGATATTGCAGTCTGTTGTCTTTTATTGTCAATTGACTACAGAAAGAGCCTCTTGTGTTCAGTAACATTTTTTGGTTGTTGATTCCCCCCCCCGCCCCCTTTTTGATGCCAAAACCCAGGAACAAACTAGGTTCAGTAACATTTAGGCAAACACAAAGGGACCTTCAGATTCACCTTCACATAAGCAAAAGCAATTTTTGGTTTTACTTGCTGGAGGATTCTGAAATTCATGGATAGAAGGACCCTGTGAACAGGTATCTCAAATGTCCAAAGGAACCAATGAGTCCTTTAAGAGACCTTTGAGAGATCAACTTTTGACATTCCCCCTTCGTGAATCCATGCACTACGTTTGGCAATTGCATGCTTGGTAAAATGTCTTTTTATTCTGGACATCCTTGGGGACTGCATATGTGTGCCTGATAGCTGGCTATCTGGGAGTGAGTTGAAATGAGTCCCTCATCCCAAATTTGTAAAAGTGAGAATGAGAACTCCAGCTCTGCCTGTTGCACTAAGGTGCCTGTTTTCTGTTTATATACCTAGGTCAGTATCTGTTGCACAGTTGTGCCTGGATTGGTTTCTGTCATACTTTAGATACCTGAAAGGTCACCTGGGAGCTGAGCAACATTCCATGCTGACTGCACCTTCTGAAAGACATACCAATATGCCTGGTGTAAGACAGCTATGGCCAATCAGAAAGGAGTATGACCACCAACCACATCTTGCATGACTGAGCAGCTCCATAGTTGGGAACTAACAAAGGTCATCCAATCAACACCCTCCATGGAGAATTGACCACCGGGCTGACCACCCTACCCCCCAACTCCTACCTATAAAAGTTAGTCTCCAATTTCCTCATTTGCAGCTTTGCTGCCTGATCCTGCCTTTCTCTGGCCTCAGACAGTAAATCTGCCCAAGAGCCACTAATAAACTCTTTTGTTTCACGTCATCTGGTTCTCTGTGACCTTTTTACCTTACAATAACAATCTGTGAGAATGGAAGCAGAAGCTCTCTGATCTTCGTTCCTCATAGTACCTTGGTGCCTGCCTGTATATGATCTAATTGTATGACTAGAAGTTATCTTGTCTTTGATGAGTAAAACTTGTACTGTATCTGATGTGTAGAAGTTATATTGTATCTGATGATTGTGCACCTGTATCACATCTAAGGATTGTACATCTATTAATGCTTTTTCTTTTGTTCATTTCATTTTAGATCATTACTCAAAAGTAAGAATGAAAGTTTCCATTCTGGAGAAAAGTCTGTTAGAGAAAATTCTGTATGATTAGCCTGTTTGTGATAATATAATTCTTAAGCAAAAAAGTATTTTTAGAGTGGTAAAATTTAGCCTTTATTTCATTTCGATTTTGGTAGTAAAAGGAAACAGCAGCTTTTTATGATACTTAAATTATTCAGCTAGTAATTGTTTCACCAAAGGTCAAAGAAATTGAGTAAGATCTGTACACATTAGCCTTTAATATTCTATACCATAAAAATGAGTCTAGAGAGGCTGCCTGCTGAATGGGAGCAAAAAGAAAGGGAACCTAATAGAAGCAGGCAAAAAACCCTCAAATTCCCAATGCCCAGGTATGACTATTAGCTCCCCCGCCCCTTTTCTTTATTCCTTGTTGTGTACTGTCAAATTGGATCTGACTGGCAAAGGAGGAGTTTGCCCCTCCTTCTCCAGCAAAGCATCTGGATTGCAGCACAACTTCTTGCCACTAGGCCATGAGAGTTCCCTCCTATGACTATTATCTCAAGAAAGAGAATAAACATTTTTACATAGTTAGTGCCCAAATCAAGCCAGTGGCTTTTGACAAGCCAGTGATATCTAATAGTGAAAACCTAGAGTCAGTCTCACTTCACAGGGGAACAGAAGAAAAGTGGCTTAGATACAGTTTTTTCATCTAGTATCCTTTCTGCCAGGGCTAAGAGTAAAGCCAAACAGTACCCCTCAGGTAATTAGTTGTTGATTCAAAAGTATATTAGCAACCCCCTAACCCCAGAAAAAAAATATGGAGAACATTCTCTTTTTTCCACCTCAAATCAGTCAAATTGGAAAAATTCGGACTCTTCCTATTGAAGTGACTATTAAATTAACAGACTTAATAATCACTATTTTCTTTGCTAAGTGAGCAGAGATTCAAATTTTGTCAACCAAGCTTCTGACTGGCGAGGAGAAGAGACAAATAGTAACAGCTTGCCTTCTTGGTGATATTCTAAGACAATTGCTTCACTAAGCCTAATTGACATTCAAATGGCAGAAGCCTATAGCAAAAAAAAAAAAGCCTATAGCAAGGACAGAACAAAAAGTACATTCTCTCAGGCTAAGAAGAAGAAAGGAAGCCCCACACAGATAAACCTGTTTAGACAGGAGCCATTCTTCAGCAACCAAATAGAAATCCTTTCCAGTTTTTGAAAGGGTACACCAAGTTTTCTGTAAGTACACAGATCGTGGCCCAGAAGACTCAGCTAATGTCTAAATGATTAACCTGTCTTTGCTTTCCCAGCACATCCATGACATTGGGGAGGAGACTACAAAAGATTGACTGGGTCATTGGCACAAACTCAGCTGCCTAACAGCTCATCCAAGGAATTCAGCAGCTGAGAATGCCAGACACCTCCAGCTAATGCTGTCTTTCTAAAAATTACCAAAAGTAAGGCTATGGGACCCCAAGAAGAACTCCCAAAAATGAAAAAAAGAGATCAAACAAAGACAAGGGAGTATATTATAATTCAAAAACCAAAGACACTAGAAGACCTAGTTGAGTCTGGGAGAGGACCCTATTCAGAAGAACCAACTTCTAGTTTGAAGGATGACTGAACTTGCTTATTCAGCTGAAGAGGACTAAAAGGACCAGAGTACGAGGAGGGTCAATCTGATTTGTTAGTGACTTCTGTCATCCCTGTTGCCCACCTCAAACACACTCCAAGGACCCCAGGCAACAATAACTGCTCAAGTTATTGAAAACTAATTCTATCTGAAACTCTTTCCTCAGAGTTCTTCAAGAGAGAGAGAGAGAGAGAGAGAGAGAGAGATGACTTTTTCTATGCATGTCTGCCCAGTTAAGATAGAGTCTTTTTTTAAAAACAAAACTACCTGCCCAAATAACTTTCGTCTTAAAGCCCAGACATACAGGTAGAAGTCTCTCATAGCACATGCCTAACAAGATTGAATTCAAGTCCTGGAAAGCTATAAAAAATAGCCTGAAGAGGTAAAACACTGGATTTGAGTTTCTGAAAGCATTCAGAGTGACAATGTAAATGAAGATTTAAAAAGCAAAAAAATAAGGAAGAGAACGGCTGAGCCCCATCAGAAAACATAGCCTTGGTAAAAATCATGCGTTAGCCTTGCTGTGCATTAAAGTAGCACCAGAAATGGGCTTAAATTAAATGAAATTGTCTGTGAGGAACTTTATATAAATCACTTTGAAGCCCCCTCCTTTTTTTATAACTAACAAGTTTATTCCCTCTAGGTTTGCTCCCTTTCCTATAGGTGATCTGAACACCAAATCTTGTTCCAGAACCTGAACCCTGATCCCTGTTTTAGAGGCAAAAGGGAAACATGACTGCCAGCTAAGGAACCCAAGGTGGATGGAGCCTTGATCTTCAGCAAGTCGCTCCCACTGGATGCAAGTGAAAAAAAAAATACTCCCTTCCCCTTCATTTTCTTTGTTTTAAATAAAAATTATGAGCCGGGCTAATTACACAATAATAAATTACATAATAATAAAATAATACAGACTCTGTAGCCACACAGAAAACCAGTTAAGAGTGGTAACAAGTTCTTTTCAAGAAAAAGAAAAAGAAGAGTCATGTAGTCCAGTCTATGCCATGCTGTGAAAAATGTGCAAAGAAGTAACTCTCAGTTAAAGATTTAAAAAAAAATAAATGAGTGAAAGATTGTTTTGTATAACCATTAAAATGGGTAGTGTCCAGTAAATTAAATATAGTGCATCAGTAGTTACTTGTAATCTGTACTGTTTTAATCCATAACTCTAAGTAGTGAAAAAATAAAAACATAACTTGAGCCTTTAACCACAACAGAAAAGTTCAACAGCTAATAAAAGTAGTGGTATTTTAAGTGCCACCCAGACAAGTTATAGTAACAATTTAATGCTGGTTTTGTGTACTAGAATGTTACTAAAGTATTACTTATTTGTTAAGTCATGTGGGGGGAAAAGACAAATAGAAAAACCTAGCAGTTTGTAACACTCCTTTACTTCCTGATGTTTGTTTTTCTTATTTATATTTGCATCCCCTGTTTGTTAGATACTTTACAGTCCAGAGGACAGAAAATGTCACGAAAATGTCTTTTAACTGAAGCTTCAACTCAAAGCCACCAGTAAAGGTTTAAAGGGGATTCTCCTTCCCTCTTCATCTCAATGCCCCTTTTCAGCATGAAGCAGCCAGGGTCTCTACCCCATTCCCAAAGAGGAAACCTACAAATAAAAAGAGACAATCTCTTTGTAAAGAAGCCCTATTTCTCCAAGAATCAATTCAGAACATTTGCTTTAAATTGGAACAACCTCTGATTAAAACAGTTCTTATAAGTTTGAGATAAGAAAAGAGGGGAGATGACAGGGTAATATGAGTAAAGTTGGGATTATCCAGACATATCAGTTAGTAGGCAACATTAGTAGGCAAGATAAATAAGAAGGCAAATAAACTTTTTTCACCCACTTAACTAGATGCAGCATTTTGACACTTTTTCATACGTTGGTTGACTTATTATCTTTACAATTTAGGGTTTATGGTTATTCTCAGGATATTAATTCCTAAACTATATTGTAAGCTCTGGTGGCCTAGTGGCAAGAACATGTGCAGTAATCCCAAAGCACATGGTTTGAGACCACCAGCTGCTCCACGGGAGAAAACCGGGCAATCTTCTCCCATGTGATTAACAGCCTCTAAAAACTGGTCTCAGGGGGTCAGCTATGGGTCGTTCCAATTTGATGGCACACAACAACAACAATATTGTAACTTGGATATGGTGTTCAATGTAACATTTAAAGCTTTCAGGTCTTAATCTGACACTTCTTGTTAAAGTACAGTTGGAAGTCTGATAGCCTATTAGCTAACTCAGCAATCTTAATCATTAAATTGTTGTTGTTAAGTGCCGTCGAGTCGCAGGCGACTCATAGCGACCCTATGAAGGAGAGTCCTCAACGCTTGGGTGCCTTTCATCCTCTCCCCA
>NW_006400091.1:577173-580523 GCF_000299155.1 Elephantulus edwardii | reverse complement strand
AACTACATGATCCTGTCAATTGATAAAGAAGAGGCCTTAGACAAAACTCTTAAAACTTTCCTGATTAAAACACTCAATACAAAAGGAACAAAATGGAATTTCCTCAACATAATAAAAAGTATATATGAAAATCCAAGAGCCAACAATGTTCTCAATGGAGAGAGGCTAAAGGGATTACCCTTGAGAACAGGAACTAGGCAAGGATGCCCACTATCACCTCTCCTATTCAATATTGTATTAGAAGTCTTAGCAGTAGCAATAAGACAGGAGAGGAAATAAGAGGTATCCAAATTGGCAAAGAGGAGGTAAAATTATCTCTGTATGCAGGTGATATGATAGCATACTTAGAAAACCCTAAAGACTGAGCAAGAAAACTACTAGACATAGTTGACCAATTCATTAAAGTGGTAGGATACAAGATCAACATACAAAAATCAATTGGATTTCTCTCAGTGACAAAGCGAATACAGATCTGAAGATAATAAAAACAATACCCATCAAAATAGGTAATCACAAGATTAAATACTTGGGAGTAAATCAACATAGAAACACAAAAGACTTAGAAAATTACAAAACATTACTACAAGAAACAAAATGAAACCTGGTGAAATGGAGGAATATATCTTGCTCATGGATAGAATGACTCAATATTGTGAAAATGAAAATACTATCAAAGGCAATCTGTATGTTTAATGCATACCCAATACAAACACTAATTCCATTCTTCAATGAGATGGAAAAGGCTATCTCCAATTTCATTTGGAATGGGAAAATACCCCGAGAAAGCAAAGCACTCCTTAAAAAGAGAAACAAGGTAGAAGTCATCTCATTCCCTGATTTCAAATCTTACTACACTGACATGGTGGTCAAGACAGCGTGGTACTGTTACAATGACAGATACATAGATCAATGGAAGAGTATTCAGTACCCAGAAATCAGCCCATTTACCTGTGGGCAACTGGTATTTGACAAGAAGATGAAATCAGTTAAGTGGGGAAACAACAGACTTTTAAACAAATAGTCCTGGCAAAATTGGAAAAACATTTTCAGAAAACTCAAAGACCCAAACCTCACACCATGCACAAAAACCAACTCAAAGTGGATCAAAGACCTAGGACTAAAATCAAGGCTTATAAAATTCATTAGAGAAAAGCTTGGAAGAACCCTAGAAACACTAATCCATACATGAACAGTCTTTCAAGCATCCTGGAAAACCTACAACCAGGAGAGAATAAAATACATGAATGGGACCTTCTAAAAATCAAATCCCTATGCACATCCAAAACATCTCCAATAGGGTAAAAATAGCTGCCACAGACTGGGAAAAAATATTTGGTAATGACATGTCTGATAAGGGACTTATATCTAGAATTTATAGAATACTCAAGCACCACAACAAGATAAAGGTATACAACCCAATTGAAAAATGGCCATAGGATATGAACAGACACTTCACCAAAGAAGACATTCAGATGACAAACAAACACATGAAGAAATGTCCAAAATCCCTTGCTCTAAGAGAGATGCAAATCAAAACAACTATCAAAACAACAACTCAGTAAGAACAGCAAACAACAAATGCTGGTGAGGTTGTAGAGAAAGTGGAACCCTTATTCACTGTTGGTGGGAGTACAAAATGGTGCAACCACTCTGGAAGGCTGTATGGTGCTTTCTCAAAAAGTTGCAAATAGAAATACCATTTGACCCAGCATTTCCACTACTGGGAATATACCCTAAAGAAACCATAACTGCCACCCAAGCAGTTACATGCACACCCATGTTGATCACAGCTTTGTTCACAATAGCAAGGAGTTGGAAACAACCTAAGTGCCCATCAACAAACGAATGGCTAGAGAAGCTATGGGAGATCCACACAATGCAATACTATGCTTCATTGAAAAATAAGGAACTCATGAATTATTATACAAAATGGGTGACCCTGGAGGACATTATACTGAGTGAAATTTCTTAGTCACAAAAAGACAAATATGGCATAATGCCACTGTTATAAAACAGGAGTGACATAGGTGTTGGGGGGAATATATGAAAAGAGAGTATAAATAATGTACACAGCATTGAAAAAGACAAAGAAGAGAACTGTGTACAAGAAATATATGATTAGATATTATTGTCATGACAAGAGTCCAGAATAAGACCTGCATAGTAAAGTGATCTGGGGCCAGGGCGGGGGAAGGGGAAAGCATGTATAACAATGAAAGAACTTTTTTCCCCAAAGAGAAAAGCCATCTGGGAGGAGAGGAGGCACGGAGGAATATGTACAACAATGAAAGTCTGGAAACCCAAGTTCTTTATAAACTTTCATGAAAATCTCAATTAAAAAAATAAAATGAAGATAAAAAAAAAAAAGAGTTGAGGGCAGGAGGGAAAAAAAAAAGAAACTGGTCTTAAGAAACGAACAAGCTTTTATTGAAGGGCCTGAGAGGGATGTCAAGTAATCAAGAGCAGAGATCAAAATGGCCCAAGGGTAGGGTGGTTTCTTTTTATAGGGGTTTAAGCAGGGCTAGGGAGGACAGGGTACAGGCCTAGGGTTTTTGAAAATTCATTTGGGGTCTTTGAAACCTCTGTGGCCTTGGAGGGTTAAGTTTTATTGTTTCAGGTTTTTTCCGTGTTTGCTGGGGACTGCCTCTAAAGCGTTTGGTTGGCTGGAAGCCTCTTGTTACAGCCAATGAGAGCCAAGGGTGCAGGTCTGGGGTCTTTGAAAACTCTGTGGTCTGTAGCCCTTGGGCCTAGTTTTAATTGTCTTTGAAATGAACATTCTCCTAAGTGATACAGCATTGTGCTGTCCTTTTCTCTGTATTGAGGTGACTTTGAATTGCTATGATACCAAATGGTGTGCTATAATGTCATAATTGTTGACAATGTTTGGTAGAGCTCACTGATTAAGGCAGGCTTGGAAGCAGGAGTGGCATCAGCTTCCTAAACATGCCTGTGGAAACTCTATGAACTTAGAGAAAGGACGGTAGTTCTTTTGTTTACAGTGCTCTTGTTTCAATTTTGTAGTTGGATTAAGTAGCTGGACTATGTAAAAAGGTGCTTTTGTTTTGGTTAAGGATCTATGTGGATTATTTGGTTGTTTTTTATTTAAGCCTCTTGTTAAGATAGAAATCAATGACACTGTTCTGTAGTTTCCACACTCAGTTGGGTCACCTTTGTTTGGAATGGGAACAAATATAGATCTCTTCTAGTCAGTTGGCCAAGTGGTTGTTCTCCAGATTTCTTGGCACAACTTGGTGAGCACATCCAGGGCAACATCTGCTTTCTGAAATACTTCAATTGGTATACCATCTATTCCTGGGGCCTTATTTTTTGCTATTTCCTTCAAAGCAGCT
>NW_006400091.1:566457-568498 GCF_000299155.1 Elephantulus edwardii | reverse complement strand
AACGCATTTGACACATCAGTGTCACAGTGTTGAGCCTCACAGCAACCACAAGTGACCGCGGGATGGCAACTTGTACACCAGGGCTATATAAAAATATAATTGCTGTCCCAAGGTGAGTCTCTTTTCGGAACATTGGCTTCCTGTGAGGAACTTGAAACCAGTGATTGGCCAGATTCTTGCTTCACATCCGTGCATGCCTCCCAGATGCTGTTCATGGCCATGACGGTGGTCCCAATGACTTTTTTGTGTATTAAACTTAGTGATATTTAACAAACACATTTTTATTTGGTTTTTAAAAGTATATTTTGTAAGTTTGGGTGCCAGTGAAGATGAATACTTTGGTCCCTGACCTGGGGTACCCTCGAGGTGTAGGTGGCAGGGGGTGCTCACACACTACATTTCCCAGGACCAGTGCTGGAAAGGACATCATGCTTGAAAGGTCATGGAAAGAGAGGAGAACCCTCAATGAAATGGACCGACGCAGTGACTACTCAATGGGCTCAAGTATGTCAGAAATTCTGTGGATGATGCAGCATAGAGCAGGGTTCAGGCCAATTCTTCATAGAGTTGCTATGAGTTGTAGTGGACTCAAGGGTACCTAACAACAACCACAACCACAACCACAGTGTGGGAGCGGCCACTTCAGGTACAGAGGAAGCACACTGCACTCCTCTGCACCACATGAGCTTTCTCCCTAGGCAAGTGCTATCCCTATGACCGTGTATGGTTGACTGTTCCAAGGACTGTGTGTCCCCCTGCCATGTAGTCCACCTTACAGATCTACTTATTGTTTGGCTGGACCTTGGGTCACTAAGTGGTGATTTCCACTCCAGGGGTTGAGTGGCATCTTGGGTAGTGTCCTGTGCTGCTACCAGAGACTTGATGAGAGAAAGATGGTGTCAGGGACCGCAGGAGACAAAACCCACTCATTGGCAGTGGTTTTTTTGTTTTGTTTTGTTTATTTAAGGGTAATAGTCTCAGGGTTCTACCAGTCTCTGTCAGTTCAGTAAGTGTGGTGTGATCTTTTCTCCTCCTTTATCCAGGACCTTCTGTTGTGATCCTGTTCAGAGTAGTCAGGCATTAGCTGACAAATGCTGGTTTTGTTGCGACAAATGCTGGTTTTGTTGCTTTGTGTAACTCACTTGCTCACTCTCATTGCTGTAGGGAGGGAACCAACTCAAAACTGACCTTCCAGCTTATTTTCCAAGGCTGTAAATCACATCGGAGAAGACTGACATAAGGAGCAACTGTAGACATAACTCCTTACCAATAGGCCACCAGAGTTGGTGGATAATGGCTGAAGACAGACCTGAGCTTCTTGCTGTGTACAACTCTTTCTCTCTTTGAATGGGAGAAGCATTGTGAGCTTACATTCCATGAGAGGCAAGTCTGGTACACTGAAGGGGAATGCATAGCATCCATTTAATTTATATGAAGCACATCAGGATGGATGGTGAAGGGATTGAGATTGCTCACAGCTTTGGTTTGCTTGGCTCCACAGTCAACACTCTTGGCACCAGTAGCCAGGAAATTAAAAGACGTATTGTGATGGGAAAATCTGCTGTTAGGGACCTTTTCAAAGTTCTGAAGAGCAATGGTGTCTCTCTGGAGACTAGGGGGCATCTGAGACAGGCCATGGTCTTTGCAATCACTTGTTATGCATCAAAAAATTGGACTAACGAGGATAGAAGGAGAATTGAGGCCTTTGAGCTGTGGTGCTGGAGAAGAGTACTGAGGGTACCATGCACTGCTAGGAAAACAAACAGATTCATCCTGAAGAGGGTTAAACCGGAGGGATCCTTGGAGGCAAGGATTCTGAGGCTTCGTCTAACATACTTTGGACATGCTGTAAGAAGGGACAGGTCCTTGGAGAGGGACATCATGCTTGGTAGGATGGAGGGACAGTGCAGGAGGGGAAGGCCCTCTATGAGGTGGATTGATGCAGTGACTGCGGTAATCGGGATGGGCATGTCGGAGACAGTGCGGTTGGCACAGGACAGAGCAGAGGTTAGGGCTGTTGTACATAGGGTCGCTATGAGTC
>NW_006400091.1:491357-535185 GCF_000299155.1 Elephantulus edwardii | reverse complement strand
CAAAGAAGATTAATCAGAACTGGCTTTGACAAGCACTGTGGCATTTGGACAAGAACAAACTGGGAGGAGGGTAGAGAGAATAGTGCAACAATGAATAAATGGAAACCCAAAATCTCTGTAAATGTTTATGAAAATTAATAAAATATAATTATAGGGAACAAAAACAACAACAAAAAAAAAACCCAACCAAAAACAAAACAAAAAAATCCACAACCAAAAAAAAAAAATTCTCCATTTGTGTCTCAGTTATATTTTCCTTGGTGTATATTCCTAGCTGAGCCATATGGAATTTCTATGTTCCCTTTTTTGAGGAAATGCCAAACTGCCATCCACAGTGGCTGTACAAAGATTTCAGTTTAAAGACTAAAATGTATCTTATCTATTGTATCTGTGGAGAGAACTGCTGGAGAATCTCAATATCAGCTGTGAAAACAAGGCAAGGAGCTGAGTGTGGAATAGACCACCAGCTACTCATATGCAAGTTCAAGCTGAAGCTGAGGAAAATTAAACCGAATCGACGAGAACCAAAATATGACTTTGAGTTCATCCCACCTGAATTTTAGAACCATCTCAGGAACAGGTTTGAGGCCTTGAACACTAATGAGCAAAGACCTGATGAGTTGTGGGCGGATGTCAAATGTATCATCCAGGAAAAGCGCAAACAGTCATTAGAAAGACAGAAGAGGAAGAAAAGATCAAAATGGATGTCAGAAGAAAATCTGCATATTGCACTGGAGCGCAGAGAAGCCAAAGCACAAGGAAGAATTCAAGATACTAAAGAGCTGAACGGAAGATTCCAAAGGGCAGCAAGAGATGACAAAGCAAAATATTACAATGAAATGTTCAAGGAGCTGGAGTTGGAAAACCAAAAGGGCTGAACTTGCTCAGCATTTCTTAATCTCAAGGAACTGAAGAACAAATTCAAACCTCGAGTTTCTATAATCAAGGATGCTTTAGGCAGAATATTAAGTGATCCAGGAAGTATTAAAAGAAGATGGAAAGAATATACTGAGTCACTGTATCAAAAGGAACTGAGCAAGAGCCTACGGTGATGAAGGAAGAAGTTCAAGCTGCTTTAAAGGAAATAGCAAAAACTAAGGCCCCAGGAATAGATGGTATACCAATTGACATATTTCAGCTCACAGTTGCTGTCCTGGATGTGCTTACCAAATTGTGCCAAGAAATCTGGAGAACAACCACTTGGCCAACTGAGTGTGGAAACTATAGAACGATATCATTGATTTCACACGCAAGCAAAATTCTACTGAAGATTATCCAAAAATGACTGGAACAGCACATCAGCAGAGAACTGCCAGAAGTCCAGGCTGGGTTTAGAAGAGGGTCGTGGTACTAGGAATATTGTAGGTGATGTTAGATGGATCATAGCTGAAAGTAGGAAATACCAGAAGAATGTCTATCTGTGTTTCATTGATTATGCAAAGGCGTTTGACTGTGTGGATCATAATAAACTGCGGCTGACTATGAGAAGAATGGGAATCCCAGAACACTTGTTCGTGCTAATGCGAAACCTATACTTGGACCACGAGGCAGTGGTCAGAACAGAGCAAGGAAACACTGCATGGTTAAAAATTGGGAAAGGTGTAAGCCAGGGATGTGTCCTATCTCCATACCTTTTCAACCTGTATGCAGAACAGATTATCCAAGAGGCTGGGTTCTATGAGGAGAATTGTGGTATCAGGATTGGTGGAAGATCTATCAACAATCTGCGTTATGCAGATGACACAACCCTGCTTGTTGAAACTGAGGAGGACCTGAAATGCTTGCTGCAGAGGGTCAAGGACTACAGCCTCCAATATGGATTGAGGCTCAATATCAAGAAGACAAAGATTCTCACTCCTGGACCAACTGTCAGCATCAGGATGGATGGTGAAGGGATTGAGATTGTTAATAGCTTTAGTTTGCTTGACTCCATGGTCAACACTCTTGGCACCAGTAGCCTCTAAATAAAAAAAAACAACAAACAAACCCGCATTGTGATGGGAAAGTCTGCTGTTAGGGACCTCTCCAAAGTACTGAAGAGCAATGGTGTCACTCTGGAGACTAAGGTGCATCTGATACAGGCTATGGTCTTTGCAATCACTTGTTAAGCATCAGAGAGTTGGGCAGTGACTAAGGAGGATAGAAGGAGAATTGATGCCTTTGAGCTGTGGTGCTGGAGAAGAGTATTGAATGTACCATGCACTGCCAAGAAAACAAACAGATTCATCGTAGAGAGGGTTAAACCAGGCTGCTCCTTGGAGGCAAGGATTCTGGGGCTTCGTCTGACATACTTTGGACATGTTGTAAGGAGAGACAGGTCTTTAGAGAGGGACATCATGCTGGGTAGAGTAGAGGGACAGCGCAGGAGGGGAAGACCCTCTATGAGGTGGATTGATTGAGTCGCTGGGGTAATCGAGATTGGAGTATCAGAGGCAGTGAGATTGGCACAGGATAGAGCAGGGTTTAGGGCTGTTGTATATAGGGTCACTATGAATCGCAAGCGACTCGAAGGCACATAGCAACAACAAACAACAAAAAGGGTAGAAAAATCACTAGACAACTTGTGTTTTAGTAACTCAATGGAATTTTTGAATGAAAGTAAATTGATTGTAACTACTTACAGTAACAGGTATGAATTATAGAAATATAATGGGGGAAAAAGACATGACTTATCCAGTTAAATACATTTTTATAAAAACCCTAAGCAAGTAAAATGAAAGAATTTATTCTTAGAAAGATTTGAAACAAAAACCAAAATGAATTTCATTGATGCAGAATCACTGTGATCTTATAAGCAGTGGGTGGACACTGCAGGTGACTTTTGGGAAGAGAAACCTCCATGTCTCCAATGAAAACAGATTGTGCAACTTGTCTAATATTCCTATGGTAGCCTCTTGAGACATATGAGAATAGGAAGAACAGCCTTAGGGACCAGATGAGGTATCTGGTTCTCATTGGAGATTTGAAGTTACTGGACAAATCCAAGTTACTTTATTTTTCCTTTGTTCCTGGCAATGCTCATCATCCCACATCTAGTCCAACCTACACTTTATGCTGAGGGAAAAGCCAAAAAATCCACTGATGTGCATAAAATTGGAATAAACCAGTAACTGCAAGTGGAAGAATCCACAAATTGGGGGTAGAAATCTTCTTGCACAGCTGATTCCTATAAACAAGGACAAACATAACAGGAGCTAGAACTTGCTTGGCCCTAGAACAGTGGTGATTCCCGGACCAAGCAAGCTCAACAAAGGGCTCATGACTGAACGAAGGACCCCCTACTGAGTGTTCAGTGGGCAGTGTTTTGGTCTCATGTGCTTCAGGGTTGGGGACGAAGGATCCAACAACTACATGAGGATCTGTAGGGCATTCTGGGAAGTGGACACTTGGAAGATAGTGACAAATGTTTACAACAGCACTCAGAAGACATGAGGAGGATTGAGACTTTTATTGAAATAGCCATTTAAGAAAGGTTGCCCCTTCCTTGTTTTCCCCACTTTTCCTTTGAAACAAGTTAGACATAACTTTATGTGTGTTTCAAGACACTTACTGTGCAAGGCAAAGTCAGACCTTATCCTCAAATCTAATATGTGCAAGCACCTCTCTTATGGAGAAATGGGCACCTCTGTATGCCTGATAGTTTTTGTCTTATGTAGTAGATTTGAGGTCTCAAGTGTATGTAGACAGAAGGCCAGTTCTGGGACCTGAATTCTGGATAAAAACCATGCACCACTGTACCTGCTTATATTAGGCACTCTTGGAATAGGCAGAGTTTAACTGGTTTCAAACATGTGCACCTTTCCTTAGATTTATATCTTACCTTTTCAATGAGATGTCTTTGAAGCCTACTAACACATATTTCCTCACCTGCCAGGCAGTTCTTGGAGAAGATGACTGTTTTACACAAAAGTCACTCATGTTTACTGGTGGAGGGACAGTCCACACCAAAGAGATCAAAGAGCACATATGTGTCTGTTAGTGATGGAACTATGTCCTCTCTGCACCCTGTTCCTGCCACTGCTCCAAATATGTGCTGTGAAACCCAACATTTATGCCTGTGATTATATGCAATCCTATTTAGGGTGGGTTGTCTTTGCTAACAAGACACATTAGTGTGAGATATTTATTGAATCAATTTATTTTGAGATGTTAAGGAAATGAAACAAGAAAGCTGGCAAGAGAAATAGGGTAAGATAGATACAGAGACATATGAGATCGTCATAGAGCCAGAAAGCAGAGGCAAAGAGACAAGGACCTACCTCTAGAACCCACAGAAATCTTCTCCACAGCACTGGTATTTGGAATCTGAACTTTGAGTCCTCAGATAGTGTGAACTTGCTTGTTAAAGCACACGTTTGTGGCCTTTCTTCTTACTGCCACTAGAGAATTAGCCCTTGGGGGCTTCATATGTGTAAGAGGACAAGTGTGTTCGCTCTGCTATCCAGGAGGACAGGATGAGCCTATATGCAGGCAGAGGCTGTTTTGTTATTTTTATTTATTTATGGTATTTTATTGCATTTGGGGTGAAAGTTTACACAAGAATTTGGGCTGCCACGTGACAGTTTGCACACAAATTATTCAGTGACAACAGTTATATCTTGCAGAATGTGTTCAGTTTGTTCCACGTTGATACTCTAGTTTCCCACCCCATTATCTTTTTGTCTATGCTTTAAGGTAATTGTTGACTATGGAGTTTTTAAAAAAAAGTCCAATTAAATTGATATGAACAGATTGCCATGTGATGTTCCCTAATGTATAATTGAGCACCATGCAAATTTCAGTGGCTAGTTTTGTTTTTTTATCCTCTCACATGCTGGAATGAATGATGAGGCTGTAAGATTCTCCTTCCTTGTGAAAAACAGACAAGTTAACATGTTGATCTAGGGAGTATTGCCCTGGTGATTAAGAAAAATAGAAGCGAACCATTAGCTGATGATGAACTATGTGAAGGGGCAGAACTATGTGAATGGGGCCTGTTGACCTATCCACAAAGGGATTGGCTAGCTACCATTCCACAAGGGAACTGGCCAGTCTCAACAATCTACAAGAGGAGTGGCTAGTCTTGCCAATAAATTGAAAACTCTAGCTGCAGAGATAGATTCTTTCCCCTTCAGAAGAGGAAAGAGATATCCCCCAACCTGGTGAAACGTATGACATGCTTCAAGGTAGCAACAGCCATGGCCTAACTGAAGACACGACATGAGATGAGACCTTGGCAGGGATTGGAGGTGGAGAGCAGGGAGAGTCAATATTGGCAGGACTCAGAACTTTGTTGGACAATTGTGTGTGGGAAGCCGATATTGGCAGGACTGTGAAGTTGGGTACACTTAGAGCCACGAGGCTTGAGACTGAAGTAACTACAAACACATTTTGGAAGATATTTTTACTGTATTCTGTTATTAATCTGAATTAATATCTGAACCTTTTGGCTTCCCCAGTATGGTTCTGTGTGGTCTGTGGTCTGTAACATTGGATTTTGGACCCAACAAAGTGGTGTGACTGGTATTGAGATGAGTATAAAGAAGTATGGGGAGTGTGGACATCATGTCTGACCTCATGGGAATTAGTTTTGTGTTATTGATATGGACAGGAACAGTTCTCTGTTGTGAAGCTGATAAAGATCAGATATGGTCCTCTTTTGCTCTTTTTACAATGACCATCTCATCTCATGTTTATTGTAGTTATGTGCCATTGAGTCAACTCCAACTCATAGTGACCCTATGTACAACAGCTCTGAATTCTGCTCTGTTCTAAGCCAATTTCATTGTCTCTGACATACCCACCCACATTGCCTCAGTCACTGAGTCAATCCATCTCACTCAGTCTTCGTCTCTTGCGCTGTACCTCCACCCTTTAAAGCATGATGCCCCTCCCAAAGGACTGCTCCCTCCTTGGAACATACCCAAAGTATGTCATATGGAGCTTTAAAAATCCTTATCTCCAAGGAGAAGCCTGGTTTCATCCTTTCCAGGATGGACCTGTTTGTTCTTTTAGAAGTCCATGGTATATTCAATACTAGCACCACAACTCAAAGGCATTGAGTCTTCTGTCATCCTTAGACATTGTCCATGTTTCTGATGCATAGCAAATAATTGCAAAGACCATGACATTGATCAGACACACCTTGTTCACTAGATCATTGCTCTTCAGTACTCTGGAGTGGTCCCTGACAGCAAATTTTCCCAATGCAGTAAGTCTTGTGATTTCCTGGCTACTAGTACCAAGAGTGTTGATTGTGGAGTTAAGTAAGCTAACAATCTTAATCTCTTCACCATCAATCATGATGTTGCCAATTGGCCCAGTGGTAAGAATCTTTGTTTTCTTTATGTTGAGCTTCAACCCATATTGAATGATGCAGTACTTGACCTTCTGCAGCAAATGCTTCAGATCTTCCTCAGTTTTGGCAAGCAAGGTGTGTCATCTGCATAATGCACGTTGTTGATGACTCTTCCTCCAAACCTGATTCCATATTCCTACTAATAGAGCCCAACCTTCCAGATGATCTGTTCTACATATAGTTTGAAAGCATATGGAGCTGCTCTAAGCTCGCTTTCGTCTCCAGGACAGCGCCGGGGCCGGCGGCCACAGCAGCAGAGAGGCGGGAACCGGGAGCTACCCTCC
The DNA here is from genome assembly GCF_000299155.1 of Elephantulus edwardii. Classification (NCBI taxonomy): domain Eukaryota; kingdom Metazoa; phylum Chordata; class Mammalia; order Macroscelidea; family Macroscelididae; genus Elephantulus; species Elephantulus edwardii. The sequence continues at coordinate 528,564 of NW_006400091.1, read as the reverse complement.
ACCGAGAGTTGGGCAGGGGATCGCCCGGGCCTCGGCGGCGTCATGGGCCGCTTCCCCGGGCCTCAGCGGACACCAGCGGCGGGAACCCCCAGGCCTCCGCGCGGCCGAGCCTGAGCGAGCGACCCCCGGGCTCCCCGGCGCACCCTTCCTCCTCCTCTTTTCTCCTGCTTTCGCCGCCGCCACCGCATCTGCTCTCCGTTATGGCAACAGAGCCACCCTCCCCTCTCCGACTCGCGGCGCCCTGTCCCCCCGAGATGCGGACCCCGCCGGCGAGCGAGGCCACCCCGAGGGCACCCTGCAGCCGGCGGGCGGTAGCGCGTGCCCCTGTCGCATCAGGTGGCCGGGCACATGTACGGGAAGGACAAAGTGGGTATATTGCAACATCCAGATGGCACAGTTTTGAAACAGCTACAGCCACCTCCAAGGGGTCCAAGAGAGCTGAATTCTATAATATGGTTTATGCTGCTGATTGTAGTGACAGTGTTCTTTTAGAGCTACAAAAATATTTGCCAAGATATTACGGCGTCTGGTCACCACCCACTGCACCAAATGATTTATACCTAAAACTGGAAGATGTGACCCATAAATTTAATAAACCCTGTATAATGGATGTGAAAATAGGGCGAAAAAGCTATGATCCTTTTGCTTCGTCAGAGAAGATTAAACAACAGATCAGCAAGTATCCACTGATGGAAGAGATTGGGTTCTTGGTGCTCGGCATAAGGGTTTATCATGTGCATTCTGATAGCTATGAGACACAAAACCAGCTTTATGGAAGAAGCTTAAAAGAAACTATAAAAGATGGAGTTTCTAAATTTTTTCACAATGGATTTTGCTTGAGAAAAGATGCTATTGCTGCAAGTATTCAGAAGATTGAGAAAATTCTGCAGTGGTTTGAAAACCAGAAGCAGCTTAACTTTTATGCAAGTTCATTACTATTTGTTTATGAAGGTTCATCTCAGCAATCCACTACAAAATCAAATGAAAGAACTTTGACAGAAAAGATTTTGTCCAAAGGCCAACTATCAGATACAGAAGTACTGGAGTATAACAATAACTTCCACTTACTAAGTTCTACAATGAATGGAAAAATAGAGGCTTCAGTGGGCAAAAGCTTGTCTAAGATGTATGCTCGTCACAGAAAAATGTATTCAAAAAAGCATCATAGTCAGACTTCATTGAAAGTTGAAAAAAAAAAAAAGAAAGTTGAAAATATGGAGCAAGACAATGGGTGGAAAAGCATGTCACAGGAACATTTAAATGGAAATGTGCTTTCCAAACTGGAAAAGGTTTTTTACCACCTTCCCGCCGGTTGCCAAGAGGTTGCAGAAGTAGAAGTTCGAATGATAGATTTTGCTCATGTGTTTCCTAGCAACACAAAAGATGAGGGTTATGTTCATGGGCTAAAGCATTCGATTACTGTCCTTCGAAGTATTTTAGACATTTGAAACCTTTGCTGCGATCTTTTTAAAGGGGTGGGTCATCATCATTGAGGTCGTCAGTCAATATCCCTATACTTGTCATGTGTGTAAAAAAATTTGTATTTTGAGTCTAAAAAAAAAAAAGAAAGCATATGGAGATAGGTATGCATCTTTCTTGATTTGAACCATGTAGTATTTCATTGCTCTGTTCTAATGACTGCCTCCTTGTGCAAGTATAAGTTTCATATAAGCACAATCAAGTGTTCTGAGATTCCCATTCTTCTCAGAGTAAACGACAGTTTGTTGTGATCCACACAGTCAAATGCTTTTGCATAGTCAAAGAAACACAGATAGACATTCCTCTGGTACTCTCTGTTTTCAGCCAAGATCCATTTAACATTGGCTATAATAACCCTAATGCCATGGCCTCTTTTAAGCCCAGCCTGCATTATCTGGTAGTTCTCTGTTGATGTGCTTTTTCCAGCATCATTTCATCTCATACTGATGGCTTTTAAATAGGACACTGATCTTTCAGGAAATATATTTCAGCACTACACTGCTATATTCCTAACAGTTGATCTTGGTGGAAAAAAGCAATTCAGGTTTAACAAGAGTCTCATAGTGACCAATTCAAGGAATCACCTATGCTTCCCTGTTGCAAACTGACTCTTTTTTTTTTTAAAGTCCAAGTTCTGCTCTCTATTTTTTCTGTTCTATAAAAGAGTGCATCGGGGATGCATCCCATGTCTATACGTTTTTAATCTATATGCGGAACGGATCATTTTGGAAGCAGGGCTTTATGAGGAGGAATGTGGCATCAGGATTGGAGGAAGATCCATCAACAACCTACGTTATGCAGATGAAACAACCTTCTTACTTGCTGAAACTTAAGAAGACCCGAAGCGCTTCCTGCAGGAGGTCAAGGACTGTAGTCTTCAGTATGGATTGAAGCTCTTATTCTGGACTCTTTCCTTCGGAAAGTATATGAACTTGGAGAAACGATGAAAGTTATACAAGTGTTCAGGTCTTTCATTCATAGGGTCACTATGCGTCATCTTTGACTCAAAGGCACTTAACAACAACAACAACAACAACATATTCCATTTAAACAGTTCTCTCCCTCATCTGTTTCAATACAGTATACATTATTTATCCCCTCTTTTCTTAGGTTCCCCCCAATACCTATGTCAGTCCCGTTTTACAACAGTGGCACTATTTTTGTGACTGAGATATTTAACTCAGCATAATGTCCTCCAGGGTCACCCATTTTGTATAATACTTCATGAATTCCTTGTTTTTCAATGCAGTATAGTATTCCGTTGTGTGAATATACCAGAGCTTCTCCATCCACTCATTTGTGAATGGGCACTTGTTTCCAACTCTTTGCTACTGTGAACAAAGTCACAATAAACATGGGTGTGCATATAACTGCTTGGGTGGCAGTAATGGTTTCTTTTGAGTATATTCCCAGTAATGAAAGTGCTGGGTCAAATGGTATTTCTATTTGCAACTTTTTAACAAAGCACCATACAGCCTTCCATAGTGGTTGCACCATTTTACACTCCCACCAACAGTGGGAGTTTCAATTTCTCTGCAACCTTGCCAGTATTTGATGTTTGCTGTTCTGCTAAATTTTGCTATTCTTACTGGGGTGAGATGATATCTCATAGTTGTTTTAATTTTCGTCTCTCTTAGAGCTAGGGATTTTGAACATTTCTTCATTTGCTTGTTAGTCATCTGAATGTCTTCTTTGGTGAAGTGTCTGTTCATATCCTGTGCCCATTTTTCATTTGGGTTACCTTTATCCTGTTGTGGTGGTTGAGTATTTTATAAATTCTACATATAAATCCCTTATCTGACATGTCATTACCAAATATTTTTTCCCAATCTGTGGCTTCCCTTTTTACCCTTTTGGAGAAGGTTTTGGATGTACATTGGGATTTGATTTTTAGAAGATCCCATTCATTTATTTATTTTATCCTCTCCTGGTTGTACATTTCCCAGAATGCTTGGAAGACAGTTTATGTTGTGGATTAGGGCTTCTAAAGTTCCTCCAGGCTTTTCGCTAATAAAGTTTATAGTTCTTGGTTTTAGTCTTAGGTACTTGATCCACTTTGAATTGTTTTTTTTGTGTGTGTGTGTGTATGGAGTGAAATGTGGATCCTGCTTTAGTGTTCTGCAGATGGTTTTCCAATTTTGCCAGCAACATTTGTTAAAAAGGCTGTTGTTTCTCCACTTAACTGATCTAATCTCCTTGTAAAAAATCAGTTGACCATATGTTGACGGGATGTTTTCTAAATTCTCAATTCTATTCCATTAATCTATGTGTCTGTCATTGTACCAGTAGCATACTGTCTTGATCACCATGGCAGTGTAGTAGGATTTGAAATCAGGGAGTGAGTTGCCTCCTATCTTGGTGCTTTACTTATTTGGGGCCCCTTTTCATTCCAAATAAAATTATAGATCACCTTTTCCATCTCGTTGAAGAATGGGATTGGTATTTGTATTGGGATTGTATTGAACGTGTAAATTGCTTTCAGTAGTACTGTCATTTTCACAATATTGAGTTTTCCTATCCATGAGCAAGGTATATTTTTCTATTTCTCTAGGTCTCTTGTTTCTTGTAGTAATGTTTTGTAATTTTTTTAATAGATCCTTTGTGCTTCTGTTTAGGTTTACTCCCAACTATTTAATCTTGTGATTAGCTATTGTGAAGGGTATTGTTTTTCTTAGCTCTAATTCTGCATTCTCTTTGTCACTGTAGAGAAATCCAACTGATTTTTGTATGTTGATCTTGTATCCTGCCAATTTGCTGAATTGGTTAACTATGTCCATTAATTTTCTTGCTGAGTCTTTACGGTTTTCTTATACCATCTTATCATCTGTATATAGAGATAATTTTATCTCCTCTTTGCCAATTTGGATACCTCTTATTTTCTTCTCTTGCCTTATTGCTATCACTAAGACTTCCAATACAACATTGAATAAGAGAGGTGATAGGGGGCATCCTTGCCTAGTTCTTATTCTAAAGGGAACACTTTTAATTTCTCTCCATTGAGAACAATGATGGCTCTTGGGTTTGCATATATACTTTTTTACTATGTTGAAGAAATTACCCTCTAAATCCTCTTTTGTTGAGTGTTTTAATCAGAAAAGTGTGTTGGATTTTGTCAAAGACCTTTTCTGCATCGATTGATGGGATCATGTGGTTTTTGTCCTTTGCTATGTTAATGTGATGAATTACACTGACTGTTTTTCTTAGGTTGAACCATCCTTGCATACCTGTTATGAATCCCACTTGATCATGGTGAATTATTTTTTTTTTTATGTATTGTTGGATTCTATTGGCCAGGATTTTATTCAAGATTTTTTGTATCTATGCTCATGAGAGATACTGGCCTATAGTTTTTTTTTTTTAATTTTTTTTTATTTTGGTGATGTCTTTTAACTGGCTTTGGTATCAAGGATATGTTTACTTCATAGAATGAGTCTGGGATAAGTCCATCTTTTTCTATTTTCTGAAATAGTTTATGTAGAATTGGTGGCAGTTCTTCTCTGAATGTTTGATAAAATTCACTTGTAAAACCATCTGTTCCAGGGCTTTTTTTGACTGGAAGTTCTTTTATTATCTTTTCAATTTCTTCTTTTGTAATGGATCTGTTCAAGTGTTCAATTTCCATTTGCATCAGTTTAGGTAGGTTGTGAGTTTCTAACTATTTGTCCATTTCCTCCAGATTTTCATTTTTGTTTGAGTAAAGTTTTTCAGAATATTCCATTGTTAACCTTTTTATTTTAGTTGGCTCTGTTGTGATGTTGCCCATTTCATCTTTACTTCAGATTATTTGTGTATTTTCCTTCTTTTCTTTTGTTAGTTTTGCTAGTGGTTTGTTGATTTTATTCACATTTTCAAAGAACCAACTCCTAATTTTGTTGATAGTTTCAATTGTTTTTCTATTTCATTTAATTCTGCTCAAATTTTTGTTATTTCAGTTTTTTTAGAGGGTGTTGGGTTTTCTTGCTTTTCTTTTTCAGTTTGTTGATGTTTGGTTAGAGAGTCAATGGTCCTTTTCCCCTGCCTTTTGATGTGTTTGCTTATTCCTGTAAATTGACCTTTGATTACTACTTTGGATGTTTCCCAGAGGTTTTGGTCAAGTGGTGTTTTCATTGTAATTTATTTCAAGAAACTTTTTTATTTCATCTAGTATCCACTCATGTTCAAGCAGGGTGTCGTTCAGCTTCCAAATATATGCGTTTTTATCCTTTATTCTCTTGTTATGAACTTCTGACTTTGTAGTATTGTGGTCTGAGAATATGCTTTGTATTATTTCTATGTTTTTAAATTTATTGATGCTTGCCGTGTGACCTTTAATATGATCTATTTGGAGAATGTTCTATGCACATTGGAGAAGAAGGAATACTGTGGGTTTGGTTTTTTTGTGTTTTTGTTTGTTTTATTGTGTGCATTAGTCTATAAATATCTATGAGATAGAGTTGCTTTATTGTGTGGCTTAATTCTTCAGCGTCTTTTCTGAGTTTCTTTCTGGAAGTTCTGTCTTAAGAGTGGTGTATTGAAGTCTCCAACTACTATAGCAGGGTTGTCTATTTCCTGTTTCAGTTTTGTAAATGTTGGTTTTATATATTTTACAAGTCTTTAATTTGGTGCACAGGTATTATTGTTATGTCCTCTTGTTTTATTGACCCTTTAAGCATTATGTAGTGACCTCTTGTCCTTTGTGATGGATTTTGCATTGAAATTTATTTTATCAGAGATTAATATTACTACCTGGGTTTTTTTTGTTTTTGTTTTTTCTGGTTGCCATTTCTTACTATATTTTCCCCCAGCCTTTTAGTCTTTCTGTATCTTCATTGTCTAGGTTGTGTCTCTTGTAGACAGCACATTGATGGATTTTTTTATCCAATCTGCTACTCTTTTTCTCTTCAGTGGTGCATTTAAACCATTTACATTCAGTGTGATTATTGAGGCAGGTTTATTTTTTTCAAAATGACTTTATTAGCTATCACTTTTTTAGCACACGACAGTGTAGAATTATGCCAAAGACCCAAATGAGGCAAATAGCACCTATTGAATAGGAACATGTAAATAGAATATAATCCACAATCATGAGCATTACCTGTGAGTTATGTGTGGCCACTGCAATGGACTACTGGACACACTAATGGAGCAGTTGAGAGCTCTGGGAAGATCAGTGTTGAAGTAGGTGTGGGGATCATGGAAATACATCTGACCTCATGGGAATCCGTTTTGTGCTGTGAATATTGTTGAAGAGGACTGCTGCCCCTTGTAGAGTTAGTGGAGGTGAGATGTAGCCACATTCCATGCCAGATGCACTCTTTTCACATCAGTGTTGGAAAATTTACACATAGCTGTAGACAATTCTGTTCTTACCTATACACACACATCTGTGTCTATCTGTATACCAATTTTCCATTATTCACCCATACATGCTCACTACTTTCATATTTGGTATCATTTTAACCCCAAAGAACTAGTTTACAGTATAAAACTTACTTTCATCTCACTTCTCTGGTAAGGTGACCATCAAATGGTCAAAGACTTTTCCAAAGTGCTAAGAGGCAAGGAGGTGAATTTAAAGACAAAAATGTGCATGACTGAAGCCATGGGTTTTTTTTCAATTGTTTCATGTACATTTGGGTAAGCATGCCAGAAGAAGCAGTGATGTCTGCCTTGGAGGAAGGGCAACAAGGGTGCTCATGAAGGGCAAAGATGGTCAAATTTTGCCTCACATTCTTTGGGTAAGTTGTCAGGAGGAACTAGTGTTTGGAAAAAAAAGACATTATGCTGGGGAAAGTAGAAGGTCAGAGTAAAAGAGGAAGAGTCTCCAAAATCCAAAAGATGGATTTACAGTGATTTGGGCCTATCAGAGATGATGAGGATGGTGCAGGATAAGGCAAGCTTCAGATGGTCATCATGAGACATAGTTAACAACATATGTCTTGTCTTTTTATTAGGAGCTCTGGTGACCTAATTTATAGGAAGCTTCACTGCTAACCCAAAAGCCACACTTTACTGTTGGTTGGAACCCACCAGCTGCTCCTCTGGAGAAAGACAGGCAAGCTCCTCCCTTTCAATCTACAGCCTCAGAAACCCAGTGAAGGGTATGAGTTACCTTCAACTAGACAGCAGTGAGTCAATGGGGTTTTTACCAAGCTACCTTATTATAAAACAGGGTCATACAATTGTTCTTACATTTGTTTCAATTATGCCTTCCTAGTCCATCCATGTAATGTCTCATAGATTGTCTACTTTATAGTTGTGTAGTATTCTGTTGTGTGCATTTATACTTTTTTTTTTGTTCTTTTGCTTACTGATGGGCACTTTGTTTCTACTGATAATAGGTGTGTATATGTGAGTTAGTATTGTTAATGTCATGTATCTAGTGTCCAGGCTATGCATTTCCACTGTTAATTCCATAGTTAGCTATAATATGGTGGCTTGCATGTTGCTATGATCCTGGAAGCTATGCTAGTAAAATCCCAATAGAGCTCCTAGACTAAAACACACTGTTGTTATGTGTCATTGAGTAGCCTACAATTCATATCAATCCTATGAACAATGGCTTTGAACCCTTTCCTCTTTCAAGCCAACCTGACCCCATTGCCTCAGTCACTTTGTCAATCATCTCATTTAGGGTCTTGCTCTCCTGCACCAACCCTTCCAAGCATTGTGCCCTTCTTCCAGGACTGGTCTCTGTTGGCAACAGGCCCAAAGTATGTGAGTTGAAATTTCAAAATCTTTGCCTCCAAGGAGCAATCTGGTTTCACCATCTCTAGGACAGACTTATTTGTTCTCTTGGTAGTCCATGTTCAATACTTTTCTCCAGCATCACAACTCAAAAGCATTGCTTCTTCTATCATTCTTAGTCATTGTCCAGCTCTCAGATGCATTGCAAGCAATTGAGAAGATCATGGCAGGGATCAGGCACATATCATTTTCTAGACATATATCATTGTTCCTTAACATTCCGGAGAAGTTCTTGATAGCAGACTTTCCTGAAACAACTCACCTTTAGATTTCCTGTCCCCTGGTGCCACCAGAAGTGTTAATTGTGGATCTAAGCAAGCTGATATTGCTTAACAACTTCAATCTTTTCTCCATCTATCATGATGTGACAAGTCAACAAGGACTCATGTGCAAACATGTGAACAGATCTGACTCTTGCCCTATCCTGCACCATCCTCATTATCTCTGATATGCTTGAGCCCATTGTTACAGCCACTGCATCAATTCATAATGTTGGAGGTCTTCCTTTCCTTCTCTTATGCTCTAAACCCCTTTCTGATAACATGCCCAAAGTATGTGAGACTAAGTTTCACTACCCCTGTCTTTAAGGAATACTCTGGATGAACTTTTTCCCAGACAGACTTGTTTGTTCTTGACAGTCCATAAGATACTCAGTATTGTTCTCCAATAACACAACTAAATGACACCAACTTTTCTTTTGTCATCCTTAGTCATTGTTCATCTTTTACATGTGTAGTAAGTAACTGGAAGTATCATGGCTTGGATCACACTTTGGTCTTTAAGTGTATCTCTTGCTCTTTGGAATACTTTGGAAAGATCCTTGACAGCAGAGTTTCCCAATGCAACATGTCCATTGATTTCGTGACTACTGCTATTATAGGTCTTAATTGTGGATTCAAGCAAGATGAGGTAGTAAACAACTTCCATCTTTTCTCCCTCTGTTACAATGTTGCTTATTGGTCCAGTGGTAAGGAATTCTGTATTCTTGATGTTGAGATGGAATCTATCTTGAAGGCTGTTTTTTTTTTTTTTTTAAATCTCTTGCAGTGTTTCAAGTCCTCTTCACTTTCAGTAAGCACGGTGTGTCATCTGCACAACACAGGTTGTTGATGGGTCTTCCTCCAATTCTGATGCCACAGTCCTCTTAATGTAATCCAGCTTCAATGATTTGTTCAGCATACAAATAGTTATGGAGAAAGGATGTAATTATTCTTATAACCAAAGGACTCACCTTTCTTGACTTTAAAACCTAGTGTTTCCTTGTTCTGTTTAGACAACAGCTTCTTGATCTAGGTATAGTTTTCATATGAGCACAATATAGCCTTCTGAGATTCTCATTTTCTTCAGTGTTAGCCATAATTTGTTATGATCTACACAAATTATTTTGCCTGGTTAATAATACAGAAGAAAACACATTTCTGGTGTTCTCTGCTCTCAGTCAAGATCTGACATCAGCAATGACATCCCTCCTTCTATAGCTTCTTCTGAAGCCATCTTGAGTTTCTGGCAGTTCTCTGTTGGTGTACTATTCCAGGCATTTTTTTTTAAAAAATAATCTTCAGCAAGATTTTGCTTGCATATGATAGTAATGATGCTGTTGGATAATGTAGAAATTTTATTGGATTACTTTCCTTGCAATGGGAACATATAAAAAATATTCAGTCACTTGGCCGAGTAGCAGTCTTCCTAATTTCTTGACACAAACCAGTGAGCATGTCCACAGATGCTTTTGTTGAATCATGTCATTTGGCATCTCATCAATTTCTAGTGCCTTATTTTTTTTTTACGCCAATGTCAAAACCTCTGTAAGTAGTGGTGGGAATCTGTCTGATTTAAACCAAGTTGGCAGGCACTCAAAATACAACTGGTGGTGAGCTGTCTCTTCAAAGTAGAGTCTACCTTAATGAAGTTGTTAGGTGTTGTCAACTATGACCCATAGTGACTCTAATGACAGCAGAGAGAAACCCTTTCCTGTCCTGTGCTATTTTATTTCTGCTAGACTTGAGTGCATTGTTAAAGTCACTGTCAATTCTATCTTGTTGAAGGCGTTCCTCTTCTTCACCTACCCTCCACCTTTCCAAGTATGGTATTTTTTTCCCAAGGATCGGCCCCTCCCAACGACTAGTCCAAAACATGAGACGAAGTTTCTACCACTCTTGCCTCTAATAAGTACCTTGGTTGCACATTCTTGAAGATGTATTTTTCTTTCATCACTTCATGGGGTATTCAGTACTCGTCTGAAAAATTACAACATTAAGGCATCTATTCCTCTTCTGCAACCCTTACCTAACTTTCAGATGCATAGCAAGCAACTGAGAAGACCATAGATTAAATTAGATGCACCTTAGTCTTGAAACAGATGTCCTTGCTCTTTAGCACTTTGGAAAAGTTCTTAACAGCAAATTTCCCTGTGTGATACATTCTTTGATTTCTTGACTGCCGGGAACAAGGTGTTGATTTCAGATCCAAGATCAAACTGTTGACAATTTGAAGCCTTTCTCCATCTATGATAATGTTGCCTATTGGCTGCATGGTGATTTGTTTTCTTGATGTTGAGATGTTAATTCATATTGAAGGCTGCAGTCTTTGTTCTTATGAAGCAAGCATTTCAAGTTCTGTTCACTTTCAGTGAGTGAGGTTTTGTCATCTGCATAATGCAAGTTGTTAAGTCTTCCTTCAAGCCTGATGCTACATTTCACCTTCATAAAGTTCAACTTCTCAAATGATTTGTTCAGCATACAAATTTAATAGGTACGGAGAAGGTGGTGCAGCCCTGATGCACACCTTTCTTGATTTTAAACCACACAGACTTCCCTCACTCTATTTGTATAATAGATTCTTGGTCTTCATAGGGGTTTTGCATGAGTACAATTAAGTGTTCTGGGATTTCCATTCTTCTCAATGTTAGCCATACATTGTTGTGATTGACACAGACAAATGTCTTTGCATAGTCAATAAACCATATAGACATCCTTCTGATATTCTCTGCTTCCCGCCAGGAACCATCTGACATGAACAATATCATCCCTGGTACCAAGGCCTCTTCTAAACTCAGCTTTGAATTTCTGGCAGTTCTCAGTTGATAAGTCTTCTAGCCATTAAAAAAAAAAAATCAAGATTTTACTTGCATGAGGTATAAGTTAAATTGATAATTTCTCCATTGTTGGATCTTTTTTTTTTTTTTAATGGGAATATAGATCTCTTCCAGTTGACTATCTTCTAGATTTCTTGGTAAAGCCTAGTGAGCTCATCTAAGGCTGCAACTGTTTGTTGAAAGATATAAAGATATCAATTGGTATCCCATTAATTCCTGGGGACTTCTTTTTTATTGGTTTTCAGTGCAACTTGAATTTTCATTATTATTGATTTTTGTTGTTATTTACCATAGAGTTGGAACTGATCCATAGTTGGCCCTCTGGCAAATTTCCAGAGGCAGTTAATTGTACAGGAAGAGACTGCTTATCCTTCTCCTGCGGAGCAGCTTGTGGCCTCAAACTGTTTGCGTCTGGGGTGGCAGCACAGCTTCTTGCCACTAGGCAACCAGAGCTATCATTTGTTTATTGGTCATATTTTATTTCCTGCAATATTTCCATGTAGACCAATTTTTTTGGTACAGCGACTCTGTATTCCTTCCATCTCCTTTTGCTGCTTCCTGTATCATTCAAGATTTTGCCCAAAGAATCATCCAGTATTAAAATGGAAAAATTTTTTCAGTTCAGCTTGAGAAATGCCAAACAATTTCTTCTCTTTATTTTCTGACTCAAGCTCTTTGCCCAATACTTTGTTTTCTTGAGTTGCTCTTTGGAATCCAGCTGTTTCTTATTTCAGCATTTTCCTTTGTTTTGGCTTCTCAACACTGTACTGAAAATTTTAGTCTATTCTGACATTCATTTTGGTGTTTTTGTTCTTGTCTTTGTAAAGATCTTTTTTACTCTTCATGTATGATGTCCTGATGTTATTCCACAGCCCATTTAGTCTTTCTTTGATCATTAGTATTCCATGTCTCAAACCTATTTTTTAAAATTTAGTTTATTTTTCATTTCAATGAACATCTAGAGAGATTTTGGAATTCCATTCATTCATTGTTGCACCCTTCTCCCCAGACAACCCCCGCCTCGTTTGCTCCTCTCCTTCAAAAGCAAAACTCCCTCATTGGTACACAATCCCCCTGCACCTCCCCAAACCCCACCCCCTACCCCCAAATATAATCCGCTCTGCAACCCTCATTGCGTACTCCTACGATAAAAATAATGCCCTAAAATACTTTTATTCTCTCCCCGATAGACTTCAATGCTGTAAATATATTTCATCCAGCTTTTCTCAGTCTTACCCCCACCCCCATGCCAGCCTCATTATACAACAGTGGCACCATATAGCATTTGTCCCTTTGTGACTGAGATACCTCACTCAGCATAATGTCCTCCAGGGTCACCCATTTTGAATAATATTGCATGAGTTCCTTGTTTTTCAATTCAAACCTATTTTTGAGATGGTCTTTAAATTCATATGGGATAGACACAATGTCATATTTTGGTTCTTGTGAACTTGTTTTAATTTTATTCAACTTCAATTTGAACTTGCACATGAGTAACTGATGCTATGTTCCACAATCAGTACTTTGCCTAGTCTTTACTGCTGATACTGAGCTTCTCAAATGATTCTTTTGAAAGAGTCAAGCTGGTTCCTGTGTAGTCCATCAGGTGAGGTCAAAGAGGATGAAGGAAGATATGTCAATGGAAGGACTTTCATATACTATTACATCATGCTTCAAAGTGAGGTGACACAGTGGCAACCCCCATTAATATCTGGAAAATGAAAAGTATCACTCTCCTGTCCCCCATGGATGGCCAACGAGAACAAACATGTATATCTTGGAGAGTGTGCAGCCAGATTGTTCTTTGGATGCAAGAATGATGAGGCTTTCCTTCATATTCTGTAGGCATGTTGCTAGGTGGGGCTATTCCTTGGAGAAGGACATGATGCTGGGAAGGGTGGAGGTGGACTGACATGGTGACTGCCACAATGGGCTCTTGTGTGTCAGGAAATGTGAGGATGGCACAGATAGAACAGAGTTGGCACCTAACAACAACAAAGTATGATTCTAGAATAATTTGGACTTAAAAAAAAAAAAACCCACACGTAAAGATTGATATCCTAGGCAATAGATCTGAAATGGACTTGGTCAGTTTTGAATCAGACAATCATATGATTTACTATGATAGATGACAAATTGAACAGGAAAGGTAAGGCCGTGATTGTTAAAAAGAATAGCTCAAGATCTAACCGGAAGTACAAAGCTAACAGTTATAGGCTAATATACATATGCAAATAAGGAAGACCTGATAATATGACTATTTTTCAAATATACTCAACGTCATTAAAGCCAAAGGAGGAAAATGAGAATTTCTACCAACTTTTGCTGTCTGAAATTGATAAAAAAATGAAACAAAGATTAATAAATAATAACTGAATACTGGAATACAAAAGTAGGGGGAAAGAAGACCGTAAGAGCCAAATATCGGATCTTGAGATTATTTCACGTGAATTTAAAAATAATTTCAAGATTTGTGAGGCACTTACCTTTAATTATTGAAGGCCAGGTGAGCTGTGGGATTACATCAAGAATATCATCCATGAAAAAGCCAAAAGGTCATTACATAGGCAGAGGAGATAGAAAAAATAAAAATGCATGTCAGAATAGACTGAAAATTACACTAAAGTATAAAAAAGACAGAACAGAGAGAAGCAGAAATAAGAGAGATGAATGGGAAACTTGAGAAGACAATGAAAAGTATTATAATAGAGTGAGCAAAATTTAGAGCCAGAAAATAAAAAAGGGAAGAATTTGTTTGGCACTTCTCAAGCTTTAAGAACTGGGGGGAAAATATTTCAAGCTTTGAGTTACAATACAATGGGCAAAATCTTAAATGACCCAGGAAGCAGCAAAAGAAGCTGGAGAGAATATACAATCACTGTACCAAAAAGGATTGGAGAAAGATGCATGAACACCTAACAGGGTTATGCAGACGACACAATCCTGCTTCCTGAATGCAAGGAGGAATTCAGGAGCTTGCTCCAGATGATCAAAGACTATAGCTTCTTGAATTATTTACTCAGCAGGGAGATTAAATGTCAATGTTGAGGACTGACATGAAGGCTTGGGAGGAGAACATGAAAAAAGTGGATAATGAACACTGTATTGGAACAGATGAAGGAATATATGGTTAGGTGTATTATGTAAGATAACGGTCCAGAATAAGAATACTGCAAAGGGAACTGAGGGAAGGGGAGGGGAAGGAGAAAATCATGCAACAGCACATGAAGATTTGAAAATATAAGAGAGAACTTGGCGGGGGGATGTGCAACAATGAATGAATGAAGATCTAACTTTTCTGTAAACTTTTGTTAAAATCACAATTCAAATTAAAAAAATTATTAAAAAAATTGTTGAGTCAAAACCAACCCATAGCTGAACCTCCAGTGGGTTTTCAGAGGCAGTAAACTGCATGGGAGAAGACTGTCCATTTGTCTCCCTTGGAGAAGGTGGTAGATTGGAACTATGAGTCTTTAGGTTGCCAGTGCAACTACTACCACTAAGACACCATGGAGAAAAGACATAAACATGAAGAGCACCTTTCCTGATTTTAAACCATTCAGTGTTCCCTTTTTCTGTTTGGACAATGCTTTTTGGCATGAACACAATTAAGTGTTCTAGGATTCTCATTGCTCTCAATGTTAGCTATAAATTGTTATGCCTTTGCATAATCATTAAGACATAAGTAAACTTCTGGTATTCCTCTCTTTTAGCCGAGATCTGACATCTGCAATATCCCTCGTTCCATGAATCACTTTGATAAGCAATGCACTATCCCACCAACACAACACGAGAGAGGGAGAAGGAGAGCAGAGAGAGGGAGAGAGGTGAATACATTTGGAGAGGCTAGCAAATTGACTCAGAGTTTCAGGATTATCATTTGCATGTTTCATTATATTTTCTAAACTCTGTTGTAGAGGGTTTGGGTGGAGTAGGTCACCACAATGTCATCTTGTTTCCTGCTCCTTACAGCTCACATTCTTAAGGCCTTCTCTGATTTGGCCCTACTTTACTTACCACAATTTCCCCTACTTTTCCTTCCAGGAATTTGATAATGCTCTGCTAATAACAATTGTCCCTTGAATACTCTCTTAGGTTTAATGTTGCTTCCTGAAGAGGTCATATTCAAACCAAACTGTGGAACAGATTTGAAACTCTACATTGGGTATTTAAACACATTATCTGTAGCTGAGGCTACTGAGGAACCCAACAATTTCCTAATCTTTACTAATCTGATACATTGTCATTAAACACATTTCAAAAATCCACAGGAGAATGTTTCCTGAAACATACCCTTTCCTTCTCTGAACCCAACACTTAAAGTGGTCTTGGTAGATTGTAGTCACACCACTTATGCAACTGGGTGTCCTTGTGTGCCTCCACCCCCTTTTACTACTATTTGTAAGATGTCACTGGTAAGGTTGTAACAGGAAATTAATTGTGACTTCAGAAAGAGTAAGTGCAAGTTCTATAAATACAACTCATCACAGTTTGGCCCATGAACATGTTTCTACAGCTCTAGTATCTGATGACCTTTCTACTAGACTTAAAATCTTAGGGACAGGGTTCCTGAAACTTGGGAATTATAGTACTTTACTTGCCCAGGGAAAGATGACATGTTGCAAAATGTAAACCTCTCTAGTTTATAGACAATAAATATTCGTGGGTTGTTTTCTTTTTAAAAAACATAGAATGCTTCATGAATGTGCATGTCATCCTTGCACAGGGGCCATGCTAATCTTCTCTGCCCAGTACATGTGCTGCTGAAGCGAGTACTGTAGACAAGAAATGTTAAGTCACAAATGACTGTGATGGCTTTGCTCATCCACTTGACCCCAACCAACACCACCAATCTTACCTTCTGGCCAGTAATAAATAACAACAGGACATTTTACTCCACAAAGCATTAGTAAGATATTTTAATGAGGCAAACAAAAACCCTTAGTCTCATGTGTCTATCCAAAGACACTCAAAACTAGTGTCCCTCCTATCCCCCCTTCTAACTGCAACTTTATTTATGACCATGTAATAAAGGCCAATTTTTAAGATTTTTTTTTTGAAAAAAAGTTTAAACCTTTTTTAAAAAGATTATACAACCAGGCTAGCAAAAAGGTACTCAATACATACTTTCCTTATATCAAACAGGCTAATATTTCAATACAGTAACTATACAGAATATATACAATACCACGTTCACAAAGCAAACACTATAGGCTCAGAACAGATTTTAAAAAAAACACACACCATGATATTCACATTGATTACAATAACTCTAAAAATGATTGTAACGTTGAAGCGGCACTTAGTTTACAAAAAATTCACAAAAATATATTTATATATGTAGTCACCAAGAACTATGGTCCCTATAAAATACTAATAGCCAGATACTAGTATATAAAATGTGAAGTTCTGACACTGGATACAGTTTCAAGAAACAAAATCAAACAAACCCAAAACTGTTTTTGTTATTGTTGAAAGTCAAACATGCCAAGGAACTTCGTTATGGCCACTGTCACTAAGGAAAGCCAGACTTGAATGAGATGACAAGTGGATATGAAGCTGATGAACTGAGGACTGGCACAATTCAGAGCTGTACTGGTTCTACAAAAGGGGTAAGAAGACATGAAAACACCCATCTACATAATTTAATTCACATTTCCCACCCCTACCCTTCCCTTCAAGGGTTTCATAAAATGCCGGTGCCCAAAGAAGATTAATGATGCTAATGTTCCTCCAAGCTTCCATGATGCTAGGCTATAGGCAAAATACTAAAGCATGCATCAGTTAAACAGCACAGTCCATCTGGAAGACTGTGCTGTTTCCTCCTAGGCTGGAAGCATAGAAAGCATTTCAGCTTTAAATGAAGCCAGATTTATGTTAGTCTTGTGAAACAGTGAACTACTATAGCAGCAAATAGGAAATCAAGAGAAATAAAACATAACTTTATTTAAAAAGCCATTTGTTACATCAAAACTATTCCTTCACATCAGTCTCCTTTAACCAAACATGAATTGCTTCTACCATTGAATTATGGTCTGTTACCACAATATGACTTTCTCATTATGGAAAAAACAAACAAAAAGCCAAATATTCACCTTGGAAAGTTTAAATTTACTCTTAAAAATGGGAATACAGAAATTCTAACATAAAAAGTCTGCTCTAAAAGTATCTTTCACAAATATATATATTTAAATATTAAAATAGGCTACCTAGGAATTTTATAAAATGGCTTTTGAAAAGATAGTAGAGGCACAAATAGCCATATACTACCTTCCAAACTGGATATAAGGTGCCACAGGGGTGCCCTACAAAGAGGCAGGCAATCTTTATCTGATGCGATAAGAGGCACCAGTAACAAGAACAAAAATTAAATTATTAGGACTTGGACCTAAAATAAATTTTACTCTAATGGAAACGGATTTTCTTAAAAATACCTTGAAATCTAAGCATAACAAGCCATCCTTTTGCAAAAGGAAGAAAATAAACAGTTGTGACTGCACTCCTTCCAAATGCCAGGGCACCTGAAGAGGAAAAGAAGTGCCAATGTTCAGTAATCCCGGGGATCCAGTATAAGACTGTACCTGCCACAGGTCAGCTGGAGAATTAAATTGACAAATAAAAGAAAACACAAAAACAATCTATTCACAAAAGAGCTTCCCACTAGAAAACTTGTTTCTAGGGACTGCATGCAAGGCTTCCCATCTTGAATTAAGTTTAGTTCCCATCAATATGCATTAAGAAGAAATGACAATTTCTTTTAAAGCAAGAATTAGCCTTCCTCAGCAGCAGGGGATATACTTTGGCTACCTGAACATTTGTTTATAAGATGCTTTTTTATTTGTTGAATAATAAAACCATTATTTTCACTGCCTAATCTGGATACTGCTAGACTGGCCTTTGGGGGGGCGGGGCGGGGAGGAAAAGACAACTTAATAGCTATGACAGTATAACCTCCCAAACCATCAAGCAGAAATTCTATGAATAAATAACTAAGCCCAAGGCTTTAAGCTTAATCATCAAAATAATTCCATTTAAGAGAAAGACAATGATCAAAGGATTTGACTTTATAAACTAGGCACTCTGAACTGAAATAAAAATTTCAAGAATCAAAAATGTAAAAGAATTGTTCTCAATCAGTGGTTTGAATTCTTCTTTAGAAACTGTTATATAAATGGAAATCTTGATGTTAGCTGGGACTGGCATGGACCCTACTGACACAAAGGAAGTTGACTTAAGTAGCAGGTACATTTTAAGGCAGTCTCATTTTTAAAACACTGTCAAGCAGACATTTTAATAATAGTGCGCAGTATGCTGTAATAAACTTTTCTTTTGGTCATAAAAATATAATCAATATGATATAATAGAACTACCTCACTTTTTTTAAAAGTATGGCTAATAACAGTGTTAAGTCTTCACAATTGGATACAGGTGTAATTCACCTGTAAATACAATGATAATAGCTCAACATACTTACAATTTGAAATTAAACATCTACAGAATGTTGCTGCTTTGTTGAACCTTGAAACTGGCTCAATTAAAATTTTTAATCTAAACCATTATGGTAGCTTAGTGGTTAAAGAATTCTGCTGTCTTCCCCAAAATAGCCAATGCAAATCCACCAGCTGCTCTGCAGGAAATCAGAGGAGTAATCTCCTCCCATGTCATTTATAGCCTCTAAAGCAAGGAGCGGGAAGGAGGATCAGCTATGAGCACACATCCTAACATTAATGCTTTTGGCAAAATCATTTTGCTGAGTATTTTCCAAATAAAAATAGCCTATGTTACCACATTCTGTCAAACAAAATGCCACTGAAAGAGAAAAATGGATATACATAAATAACAATCTAAAACTAGATGAATTTCAGCATAAAGCCTTGGGAATATACTTAGCTACAAACAGTCCTCAAACACATGCGAACAACACAGCATTTTCTAAAGTCCCACTGCTTCAGGGGGAAAAAAGCATGAAAATCGAATTTTATACATTCTTTTCTCAATAGTTTTCAAAGTTTAAATATAAGTTAGGAGTTTTTTGGTCAATAATATATAGTAAAAATTTCACTCATTTTTTAATTACCTCTTGGCAATTTTTGATCGATTTCTTCAAAATGTTAACTTTACTAGGTCATTCTTTCTTTCTCTCTCATTTGAGTGTATATTTCTGATTACAGTTCAATAACTCCTCAAATTTAAAATCTTTTCAGTTAAAATGCTAAAACACTTAAGACTTCACTCATGAAGATTAAGGATAGTAATAGATTTTACAGGGGCTAAAAAGCTACTCTTTTTCTTATTGCTCAAGGGTCAGAACTGACCGAGAGCTGGCCCAGAGGCTGTATATTGTGAGGGAGGAGAAAGCTCATCCTTTTTTCGCAGAGCAGCTGGTGTATTCAAACTGCCTGCCTCTCTGGTTTGGTAATGCAACTCCTTACTTAATGGGTCACCAGAGCTCACAAAAAGCTACACACACACACACACACACACACACACACACACACACAATTTAATAAAAAAAATCTGATAATCTTTAAAAACAGGTTGTTACTTAGGTTAAGATAAACAAGAACATAAAACAGGTCATAAAGAACTGGAAGGTTTCATTCAGCTTCCAAAAGTTCCCAGCTCTCAGGGAAATCTGGCTCGCTAGTTGGGATCTACCTGAGCTACCAGCAACTTAAGACCATTAGATATGCTGACCAGTCCACTGCACCTGGTAAGACAAATTTTAACATAATGAAAAAGTTTGGCTTATTTTTAATACCAAAAGGTACATGTCATAACATGGAACCAGATTATAAAGAACTGAAAACCAGAATGGTTGGTTTAATGAGATTTTTCAAAGATTTTAATATACTATGTCTTACTGAATTTGAGAACTTTAAAGCTGTAAAACCTTAAATGTGTAACCATTTATTTAAAATAAAAATTAAGAGAGTTGTATAGCATTCAAATGAAGAAAAATTCACTGAAATATTATTTGTGGCTGATAACCTACATCTAGCATCCACTTATAAATAACCCAAATGGCAAAAAAATAGAAACCTATGAATCCCTTTGTTTCCATGCTAGATGTGTGTAATTAGTAAAACAGACCCTTATAAAAGGCAAACAATGACCACAGGAGCTGCACGCTGAATACAGCAACATGAAAAACATTTCTGCTCATTTTGAAAGCACACGACACCCCCTTGATAAAATTCAAAATGGAAGCTTTTCTTGATATAAAATGCTTAGTTTTAAAAAGGCAATTTACGCTGCACCCTACAATTTAAGCCCTTTAAATATCACAAAGTTACCTACTTAGGCTTTAAACAGAAAGCTATACTTAAATTGTCTAAAGTAAAATATTTTTATGTTTTGTTATACTGGTAATTTCTGATAATTGGGGTATTATTCTGGCTTTTATCTGACTGCAAAGTTTCGATTTATTATGGTAAATATCACACATTTAGGTTTCTTTTAAGTGAATTTTAAATAAATCTACTTAAATACTATTATAATTGTCACCTACAACTTAATTTCCTAAAAAACCAAAAAAGTCCATAAGCTAAATAACTTTAAATCACATAATACCAAAAAAGTAGAGCCTCATTTAAAAAAAATAAAAAGAAAAAAATCACCAAGGTCTTTGCAGCATTTTGTTAAATGCTGGTTAATTACCTGTATTGATTAGATCAGGCAGTAGACAATGTATTTTCACAGTATATTCAAACTTCCCATACAACTCAGAAATCTGTGCAGTGAGCATCTACAATTCCTACTGAGAAAAGCCAGCCAGTTCTGGTCACCTTTCACTCTGAAAACACAGTCCTCAGGCGGCCGCAATTGTGCAGGGCTCTCTTAAGGCAATGTTCTCAAGATAAGGGGAACACAAAATCCCTTAGCAATTCTTACACGTGGGAGCAAAAATTCCAAATTTTAATTAACTTTTGAGCTTTAGTAACTTGTAGGTCCAATAGTTTTTGAGAAATAAGACATTAAAAAGAAAAATTCCTGCCCTTTTCAGTTGAGATACCATAACAATTGAAGTGTCATGGTCTTCTGCAGATGGCAATTAAACCTTCTCAGTCAAGAAGCAGCAAAGACAAAAACCCATTGGAGCCTATATCCATCAAAATCTTAATTCTCCTAAGCTCTAATGTAATGATAAACCTGTTTGGGGGCCAAAGGGGAAGCAATAAGTTTAGGAGTAAGGCGTCAAATATAAATTAAGGACAGTAGGACATGGGGAAACAAACAGATTCTTAGCCAAAAACCCCCACAAAAACAAAACCAAACCCACAAACAAACCACCAAATTTGAGTTTATTTTCCTTTATAGGAGAATAAAAAATGAGCCAATTAAAATATTAAACTGTTAAATCACACTCTAATTTTTGAAAATAAATTTTATTATTAAGGTCTAGTACCGGAATAAAATTTAGATCCTGTGTTTTACTAGAAAAATTGTATTTGTATCTTTTTAAAAACTCAAAAACTCATTTAATCAGATGCTTTCATAATGATTTAACTTTGGTACATAAAAAAAAAAGTTATTGAAAAGTTCCTTATTCATACACTCCAGAATATTTAGGATTAAAGTCAGTGATGCTTTAATGACATCAAACCAAAAGAATATATCCCAGTCAAGAGCATCGTATAACTTTGAACTATAAACCAGAAAACCATACTCTTCAGCAGCAAAAAAGGTGTTATGCATCACTTAAAATTTTTTGTTTTTCTTCAATCATAACAATTCTCCATTTCCCCCTCCAAATATTTATGAATCATAATTTTATAGTCTTTCTTCATATTTTACATTATTGCTTACATTGTCTAAATAATTACAGTAACTGTCTTTCATAAACTTTGCAATGTTTAAAAATATTTTTGAACTAGGACAATGTATCACTGTCATAGGGGATTTTTGTAAACAATTCCAATAGGGTTGAGAATGTAGCATTAAGAGAGATTTATTTTTTAATTTTTGTTAAAAGAGCATGATAAAAACATCACCAGTAATACATATATCTATATATAAAATATAGATTATCTCCAATATAGTTCCTTTACATAGTAGCACATCAGATACACAGGAGGAAGTATGGTGGATAGGGCAAGAGAAAAAGTTATTTTGGCAATGAATTAATTAGCCAAGAATTAAGATTCAAAGACCAGGTAAACATCAAAGTTAGTCAGAAAAGTATTATTAAAAATAGAGTTTCTTTAAAGCTGGGGTTTACATACTTTATATTGCATGTTTCCATGCCTGGTCATTCATGCACAGTAGATTACTGTCAATCATGGTCTTTTTCACAGAAGAAAGATTATTTGGAGGAGTAAGTGGTGATACAAAGGTACTGAGAATGCCTATCCCACTACCAATTTTTTCACCATAAAAAAATGTTAACAGAAATGACAGGGTTTAAAAAAAAAAATAGAGTATACTGTTATTTCACAAGTGTTTACCCCAATAATTTATAAGAAAGCTATAACATAAATACTTCCTAAACCAACAAACTTTAAAAACAGTGTACAATGTCCTTGAGTGTAGGAGTAAACATCAGGCCCTATGTCAAATTCTGTTTAGTGATTTGATTGTGGTCGATTCTTACAACTTAGGAAGGTCAGTAATCACCTGTTATTTATCTAATGCTATGATGAGCCTTTTTATAGTGGGAGTAGAAACTGGCATGTATTTTCAGTCTACTGGTTCTCCTTATGTCTCCTAGTTTCCATTATGTTTCAACATTACTGTATATTTAAAGAAGTACTCTCTCAATCATAAAGAGAAGTAAAAAGAAAAATTCTTCCCCAAACTTTTTGTTTAAAAAGTTAAATTTAAATGAACAAGACTAAGCACAGGCACTTTTCAAAAATGAAAACTGAAGCCAAATCACACAATCACTCAATAGTTATAGAAGACAGTTCTGGTTTTGGGGGTTCATCTCTGGTTGCCTCAGCACACGCATTGCTCTTTGGCTGTTCTGGTATTTCATCCTCCTTTTCTGACAGCCCACCAAGAGCCCCCAAGGGAAAAGTGCTTTCGCAATTCTGAGTGGAGGAGACCTGTGAAATGACTGGCATTGGAACAGAGGAGTTGTTCTCAAAGCTGTGTTCTCCAAGATCATACTGAACAAGGGTCTCTTCTGGCTCCTGGTTTAAGTAGTCTGGTACTAGGAAATCACTAGATAAGAGACAAAGAATGAAATGTAATTAATTTTCCCAAACATCAACACATAAGACGGTAAAAAAGTATGATCTGTTAAACAAGACTAGGATTTTCTCTTTTTCTAATCCTTGAATGAAGATTTTTTAAAAATAATGGTTGTAAGGGAGGAACTTTCAACTTAAAAACTTTCCTAACTATGAACTAAAGTATATCAAGCCAAAGTATATCAACATTCTCTACTATCAACTTGTAAGATATCACTTTCAGAGTCATTTTGCCCATCTAAATAACTTTTCCTATTGTATGTAGAGGAGTTTCTACATATATAGAACAAATGCAATCAAGCATGTTCACTCAAGTAAGGGTAATCTGCCTAATTTATGCCGAGTTTTTCTTGAATTGCTTATTGGATCAACTTATTTTTTTATCATTCCTGGATATAAATTAACTAAGAAGGTAAGCCATTGGGTATAAATAAAATGAAAAGGACACATGTGTGTATGCTGCTGTATAAAAATAATAAATTACCTTTAAGTCAGAATTTGAAGTACTTTTGAAATAAATTTTAGTAAGCTTAGATACTTCATCTAAATCTTTTGAGCAAATAAAGTTCATTCTGTTAGCAACTTAAAAAACAAACATAATTAAGATTATAATTTGATTGTTTAGTATTTAAAAATAAAAATTTTTCATTTAAAGTATCCTGCTGTACTTTCTAGAAAGTCTTCAGATATTAGATGCAAGGAATACAAGATACAGGACAAGTCTAGAGAGTTAAAACAGTCAAGTGGGTTATTATTTTAGTTTCAAATAAATGATGTTTAGTATGATAGGTAGCTTCAGTCAGTGACAGGAAAACCAGATGTTCACAATTAGAAATAATAACATTAAGAAAAAAACAATGTCTAGTATAAAATAAAAAGCAAAATATATGAAGGGATAGTTTGGAAGTTTTTGGGTGGTTTTGTGGGAAAAGATCCCATAAAAATTCCCCTGTAGAAAATAACTTCTGTC
Source organism: Elephantulus edwardii (assembly GCF_000299155.1). NCBI lineage: Eukaryota > Metazoa > Chordata > Mammalia > Macroscelidea > Macroscelididae > Elephantulus > Elephantulus edwardii. The sequence continues at coordinate 504,101 of NW_006400091.1, read as the reverse complement.
CCATAGGGTTGCTAAGAGTAAAAAATTGCACCCAATAACAAGGATTTCCACAAATGTAAAATTTTTGTAAGTATTTTTAAAAAAGGAATTTTAGGAGACTTTATAAATATTAACATAAAAACATACAACAATTCTAAACTGAGAGGGGAGAAAAGGAAATCTATAACAACTGCATCCATTACTGTTACTATCAAAGTTTCATTTTCATATCCTTATTGGTAAATATCTTCTCCTTTACATAAATTTAGAAAAAATGGGAAGTGGTCAATAATATTTTAACATCCAAAGAGTCTGAAATAATTCCATGTCACTATTATGTGACACAGTAACGTTTCCAGTAAAGTCTATTTAAGATCCATTATAAAATTATTTTAGCTTTTTATTTTTAAAAAAAATTTAGTGGTTTTAAGTGACTAGTTCTGCTGGTAAAGAGTTTTAATACCAACCGAAAAAAATTATTCTTTTTAGAATAAAAATATACTTGAAATACTTAACAAAATTTTGTCAGATCAGAAGGAGATCAGAGTGTGGACAGTGGGAATTTCAAATGAATGTGATTAACTAGGCGGCAACCTGATGGAAAACACAACAGGCTGCCCTTACTGAAAAGCAGGGAAAGAGAGTTTAGAAAGCAGTTTTCCTGGTCGGATTTTTGTTGTGCACCTCACCTGCTCTGGAAGTAGTTTGCTAGCTCTGATGCTTCATGGTTCAGACTCCTCAGGTGCACGATTAAATTTCCAGAGTTGGTGAACATGGCGCCACATGTTTTGCACTCGTAAATCCGAGGCTTGCGGATAATGTGCCGGGAAACCCTCATGTGGTGTTTATATTCCCCGAAGGAAGTGAAAGTGGCACTACATATCTGGCACCGGAAACAGCGTTTACCTTCATGCTTTAGGCGATGCATCTTTAGCGAGTAAGCCCTGGTGAACTTTTTTCCACAGCGGTCACACTGAAATGGTTTAATTCCTAAAAAAAAGAAAGAAACCAAAATATTACATAAAAACAAAGAAGGTTATAAACCTAACCATTTTCTGAATATTTCTAAATTTCAGAATAAATTTTCCAACAAAATTTGTGTCAAAAAATAATCTGAAAATACAGAAATTACCAGTAAATAAAAAGTTTAAGTCAGTGTCTCAGAATGGATGCCAGAACACTCCAAAAATCATTAATGCATTTTAAGGGAAAGGAAAAAAAAGACAGACATGAGGGGTGGATGCAAAGAAAGAAATGTACAATAGAGCTTATTTTTTAATATTTTTCTAAATCATCTTTTGGAAAATTTTAACCAAAATACATTTTAACCAAGTATCTATTCTTTATCTTAGAGAGATATATGTGGGGGGAAAAAGGATAATGTTAACATCCTTGAACATAATTATCCTGACAGACCCACCATCTGATGAATTAACTGGGTTTTTGAGTACTTTAACAATAAGGAGCTCTGGTGGCTTAGTGGTAAGGAATTGTGCTGCCAATCCAAAGGTACACAGTTTGAATCCACCATCTCCTCCACAGAAGAAAGATGGGCAACCTCCTCCCGTGGGATTTATTGCTTCTGAAAACACACTAGGAGGTCAGATATGAGTTGGTTCTAACTCGAGGGCACTCAACAACAATTTAACAATGATAAGAAAAAAAAGTAGGAATTAGTAAGAGAATTAGAAAGTGCTATTAGTGGTCTCCTCTAATTTATTACCACAGTTTTAGCAAAATAAGACTAAAGACCCATACTAAAAAAAAATCCATCCATTTAACTTTAACAGAGTCATCAGTGCACAAAAAAATGTAAGATTTGTAGAATTACCTACTATTATTAACTATTAAATTGTTTTATTTGGAAAGAATTTTTAAAAAATACAGAAAAACTATGCACACCCATGCTTATCTCGGCTTTGCTCACAATAGTGAAGAGTTGGAAACAACCTAAGTGCCCATTAACAAATGAATAGATAGAGAAGCTGTGGTATATTCACACAATGGAATGCTATGCTGCACTGAAAAACAGGAACTCATGAAATATTATACAAAATGGGTGACCATGGAGGACATTATGCTGAGTGAAATATCTCAGTCACAAAGGTCAAATACTGCATGGTACCACTCTTACAAAATGGGACTGACATCGGGGTTAAAGGAAGCCTGAGAAAGACAGGATAGATTATGCATACTGCATTGAAACAGATGAGGGAGAGAACTATTTTAAAAGGACATATGATTAGGTATTATTGTCATGACGAGTCCAAAACGAAGGCTGCATAGTGGAGTGGACTTGAGGGGAGGGGTTATATAACGATAAAAGAATTTTTCTTTTACTTTTTAAAACAAAGGCTGCATAGTGGAGTAGACTTGGGGGGAGGGATTGTATAACAGTGAAACACTTTTACTTTTCAAAGAGAAGAATGAATTGGAGGGGGGAGGTTGGGGGGAGGGATTGTATAACAGTGAAACACTTTTACTTTTCAAAGAGAAGAATGAATTGGAGGGGGGAGGTTGGGCAGGGGAAAACTGCAACAATGAATGAATGAATGGAAATCCAAAGTGTCTGTAAAGTTTCATTAAAATTAATTAATTAAAAAACCCAAACACCACATCCCTCTCTAACATTTACTGTGGGCTGGTTTTCTGCTTAAGAGCCAGCCTGGTAGTTTCTCTTCAATAAAATTTCTTGGCCTAAAAACACCACCACCACCACCAGAAATGAAAACAAACCAAAAAACCCTCCAAATCCCCAAATCAAAACAGAAAAACTACAAAAATAGTAAAAAGAATAGTCATATATATGCTATATACTCTTATAACCCATATGCTTTGCCATCTACACTCATGCTTTCCTCACATAGATGTCCACACTCCAAATATGTCTATTATTTATTTACGTACTACACAAACACATCCCTATTAAATTTTAATCAGAAATTAATACATCAAATGCATCAAGCAAATAGCTTTCTGACACTGTACCATTTTAGTTACCACCACAGCAAACTTCCACTGGGTTTCTGAGGCTGTAAATCTTTACAGGTGTGCCCACCTTTCTACCACAGAGTAACCAGTGAATCTGAACTGCTGGCCATTAGATCAGCAGTGCATCTGGTTTCACAGAGATTATTATTTTTTTTTAAATATCAAAAGCAATCTATATTCCTTTTTAACTTAACTGGTTTCCAAAATAAAAGCTCAAAAAGTTCATTTATACAACTGATAAGGGAGGCTGACATTACCTGAGTGGATGAGCATGTGCTGTTTTAGGTTCTGAATGCGGGTGAACCGTACCCCACAGGTTGGACACTGAAAAGGTCTGTCTGGACCATTTGGACTTGGGCGCTCTGTACTGCTGGTAGAAGGAGCAATGTAGAGTTGGTAGGGATACTGGACATTTTCCAATCTAAAATATAAAAAAAAAAATTGAAAAAAGAAGGCAATTAGGCTCAGATTTTAAAGTTGAATAAACATTTTGGTAGGTTAATTTTAGATGAAGTAAAGGAAAATGGGTTTAAAGAATTTTTGAAACAGTTGATATAACTGTTGAATTTCACTTCAAATGTGAAAAACAATGCTATTGTCCAGAATATGCAGCATCTGAGGCTAAATACAGACAAAGGTCCCCAGGATACATCAAGTAATTCTACTTTAACCATAATCTTTCCATTTTCCTTCTTGCTTTAATTTATGTATTTATCAATTTAAGCCTGAAGTAAAAACTCCCTTTCTAACACCACATCCCACTAATATTCTTCTTATGGAATTATAGTATTCTCATTAAATCATGTTACTGCTTAAAAATCCTGCAAGAGTTCATCTGTATCTTGAACAAACATATAACACCACACCACACCACATAGGAGAGTTGTCTTGCCCTGGACTGCTTACCAATCCAGTCTCATTCTTGCTAACTCCTTAGGTTGTACTTCAGATAGTTGGTCCAATGTTCCATGCTCTCTGCCAGGGCTGTGCCTGTGCCCATTTGACTTTCTCTATGTGCCTACCTTCTACTTAAGTAACACCATCCTTGGCTTTTGGAATGTAGTGAAGTGCAGGAAGTAGCTTAGGTCAGTATTTTCCTGTGTGGATGAACAGAGCCCTCTGTTTCACTATTACTTGTCATTTTCAAGCTCTTTTCCTTCCGAAAACAGACTCCAAGAGAGCAGTGGCTATTCATTGCATCTCAATATTTTCACCAGTGAACAACATTATCTAGTACAATGAGATTCATCTTTGAAATTAAGAAACTCAAGTCCATTTATGTTTTACCAGGGTCAGTGACCCAAGAATAACATTTGAGTCCCTTCAGCCAGTCAGTTTTCAAAAAACATTTCTACATTATGTCTTGGATTCTCTATGAGGTGTTGTTCAATCATTTACTGGAATTTACACTCAATGGTGGGAGGCAGATAATAATTACTGTGTTGCTATTGTGTACCATCAATTCAGAACTGACCAGAGCTGACCCTCTGGCCAGTTTTCAAAGCCAGTTAATTGAAGGGAGGAGATTGCCCATCCTTCTTTCATGGAACTACTGCTGGAGTCAAACTGTGTGCCTTCAGGATTGCAGCACAACTTCTTAACACTAGGCCACCAGAGCTCCCTCAGATAATGATTGTTGCTGATTGCTTTGAGTTGAACACAACTCACAGAGACTCTTTGAACAAAAGGCCTGAAGCCCCTCTACAAAAATCATTTATCAAAGTTCAGAGTTACTGTAGGCATGTTGTTTACAAAGTGGATGCCACTCCTGCTTCCAAACCTGTCAGTATGCTATTGACTGAGTCGCCTGCGTTGCATAGCAACCCCAGGTATGGAAGCTCTGAACCCTTCCCTGTCCTGAACTAGTCTCACTAATTCTGACACATCAACCCGCATTGCCCCAGTCACTGTATCTCATCTGGGGTCTTAGGACAGAGAATTAAAACAAGGTGATGTAATAGATCAGGGAAAGCTTCTCTTTGAAAATGACAAGACAATGATCTGAAAATCAGGAAGGAGCCAACAGAGTAGGGGGGTACGGTGGGGGGAAGACATTTTAAAATAAAGACCACAAGCAGCTGAAATGCAAAAAACAAGAATATTCTACAACTGAAAAAAGGTCAAGTATTACTAGAATGTGCTGTGCAAGAGAGAGAAGGGTCTGAAGAGAGTCAAACAGAAATCTTGTCATATAAGGAATTTCAGTATGAAGGGAATTCTATTGAGGAAATTTAAGTATCTACTGCTTAAAACATGCTTTGCATACTGCTGTTCTTAATAGCTTAGATGAGTGTATGTTTGCCTGCCTATCACTTGCTCTTTTGGTACAATGCTTGTCTGTCAAATGCTGTACTAAAGTGAAGTTTCAAGAATAAGACTAGGAAGAAAAATTGGCCATCCACTTCTGAAATAACAGATCTTGGAAAATTTTACTAATAATGGAGTTGTTGTGATGTGCCCTCAAGTTGTCTGGGACCCACTGTGACCCTATATACAGCAGCTCTGCACCCTTCCCTAACCTGAACCAGTCTCACTAAATCCAACACACCAACCACCATTGTCCCAGTTACTGTATCAATCTATGTATCTGGGGTTTTCCTCTCCTGCACTGTCCCTCCACCCTTCATAGCATGTCCTTCTCTAAATACTGCTCTCTCCTGGCTACATGCCCAAGTATGTGAGATGCAGCTTTAACAACCTAGCCTCCAAGGAGAAACTTGGTTTCACTCTCTCAAAGACAGACCTATGTGTTTTCTTGGCAGTCCATGTTATGTTCAAGACTCTTCTTCAGCACCACAACTCAAAGTAGATAAATAGATATAGCACTGGAGGCTGAACTCTCACATTGAAGACACAAAAAAGGAGGAGTTGCAAACACCCACTAATAACTGGAACTCTGGATGAGATGGACTGACATAGTGACTGTGGCAATGGGGTCAGATGTGTGAAGACCGGCTCAAAATAGGGCCAAGATCAGAGCTGTGAGTCATGGATACATAACAAAAACACAACTAAAATACTAACATACTGTAACTTTATCAGAAACATCATTTTGACTGCTGTGTGGAGAATGGATTGACATAAGGGGGAATGAGATCAGAGACCAGTTTGAAGGTACTTGCAATAATGAAGACAAAAAATGGTAGTGATCTGAACTAGATAGTTATAGCACAAACAGAGGACAAGTGCATAGATTAAGGACATATTTAGGAGGCAGAGTTGATAGTACTTGCTGTTAAGAGTAAATACTGGAAGAGAAAATGGGAACTGTTGAGGGGAAGAAGGACTGAGAATAATTCCCAGAGATTCTGCCTGGGAAAGAAGGTGGATGATGTTGCTTTTTAGGGAAAAGATCAGAGAGGCAGGACTTGGGGGTGAATTAAATAGCGAAGAAGGAAAGAAGGGTCAGTCTCGGAGGAAAGGAACTCTATTCCCAGTTGAACATACAGATAAGGGTTCAGCAAAGATTATCTGTAGCAATAATGTTGTGTGCAACTGAATCAAAACTGACTCACAGCTGACCCTCCGGCGTGTTTTCTCAGGCTGTAAACTGCATAGGAGGAGATTGCCATGTTTCTTTGGATCAGCTGATGGATTCAAACTGAGTACTGCGGGTTGAACGCACAAATCCTCACCACTAGGCCACCAGATTTCCCTGTAGCCGTAGTATTTTTGAGAACACACATTCTGTTTCAACTATTGCTCTTTTGCACTCAAAAGCACCCACAGATAATCTACAAATGAGCATACAATGTTAAAAATAAAACAACAAACCTAGTTACAAATGGGAGGGAAAAAATACCCCTCTCCCAAAAAAGCCTATTTCCAAATGCAGGTGTTGAGCAGGGATGGGCCTGTGGTTTATAATTTGCTGACTCCTGGTAAAAATTGGAAACTCAAACTCCTTGCCACTGATCTGGAACTGGCTCATACCTGACTCTTTATAGGGCTTCCAAGGTTATAAATCACATCAGAGGAGGCTGTCCATCTTTCTCTCATAGCAGTTGGTGAATGTGAACTGCCCGAGAAGCACCACCTTTGGGTTAATAGTGCAAAAGACTACTATCTAAAGTAATGGTAGTTTTGTGTTAAAAAAGTATAGGAAGTGTAGTTTAGAATATGATGATGCTAATTACTGAAAAGAATACTTTAGGGAGTTTCCAAAATAAATAGAATGTGTGACTTTAGAGCTGTAAGCACAAACCTTACAAGAAAATGGTATGCTATGTTAGTACTGACCGGTCATCATCATCTGCATGGGTATTAGTGTTAGAACTGCTCTGAAGTGTAGGTAACCCCTCAGTGACACCTTCATCTACTGAGCCTGTAAACAAAAGAAAGAGGGCATCTGTCAATACTTTGACATAACAAAAGCCAAGGTATTAATTTCAAGATGCATCTCTAAGTTGCTAATACATATTATCTACCAAATGTATATATCCTGAGTTCTTAATCAAAGTAATGTTACAGAATATTTTAGTCTTTTAATTTGTGATGCAAGAGTTTTATACTATTACTTACTTTTTATGATATTTGACATAAATTAAAAAAAACACTAATTCTATTGCATAGTAGAAAAAATTACATAAAGCAGTAATAAAGAGTTTTAAGCAGCATAGTAACTCTTCTAACACGTGTGTTATTGTGAAATAACTCACCTCACTGTAGAGTTTAAAAATTATAAATCAAACACCTGCACAATCACCACACAAAAGAACAGTAGCAGAATCCTACTGGTTTCTTTTTAACCTTTTCTGATCATAAACGATTTCTAATTAGAAGAGGTAACCATTATCCTATCTTTTCTGATTATAATTTTCTTTCTTTTAAAACAATTATCTCATGTACACCAATGTTCACTGCTTTGTTTACAATATCAAAAAATTGGAAAACAATCCAAGTGTCCATCAACAAACGAATGGATAGAGAAGCTGTGTTATATTCATGCATTGGAATATTATGCAGCACTGAAAAAATAAGGAACTCATGATGGGTGACCCTGGAGGACATTATGCTGAGTGAAATACCTCAGTTACAAAACAACAAATACTGCATAATGCCACTGATACAGGACTGACATGGAGGATAGGGGAAACTTAAGAAAAGCGAGGATAAATAGTGTACTCTACATTGAAACAGATGAGGGAGAGAACTGTATAAAAGGAATATATGATTATGTCTTATTCACATGAGTCCAGAATAAGAGCTGCATAGTAAAGTGGATGGGGGGGGGGGTTGGATAACAAGGTAAGAATTTTTCTTTTCCCAAAGAGAAAAGTGAACTGGGTGGGAGGAGGGGGAAGGAGGAAAATGTGCAACAATGAATGCATGGGAACAGAAGTTCTCTATAAACTTTCATTAAAATCTCAATAAAGAAAAATAAATAACTATCTCCAATACTTATACTTCAAAATTTAGGAGATTGTTTTTTGCTGGAACAATGCTAAGCACTCTTTAGGCCTGCTTTTCACAGCAACAACAGAACTAAGTGTGCTAGCAATGGCTGTGAAACTTAAAATAATTACATTCAGGCATGTTGGGAAAGTTTGCTGACTCCTTGACAGAAACAACAGTTTGCCATTGTCTGGTTTTGCACTTGAGTCATACTGTATGTACCTTTGCTATTTAATATTGCTGAAGCATCCATATTGTTACAAATAGCTGGTGTCTGTGCATTTCATTACTGTTAACAATCACAATCAATTTTACTCTTGTTAAACATTAAGACTTTTTCAGTTTCAGGGTATTCTATACAAAACTGCTGGATATATTCTTGGATAAGAAACAATACTCACAAGCATGCTTATCCTTATAGTATATACTGAGAGGAGTGTAGGTCCTAAGAGGTTCAATTCTTTATTAGAAAATGTTAAATTTCCAAAGAGATTATACATTTATAGTATACTATTTCCTGCAGTATATAAGAGTTATGTGGTTTCACATTCTCAAAACATTTGGTATTGTCGAATTTAAAGGTTTTTTGTTGGCCTAGTAGTTGTTTCATTATGCTTTATATTCAACTTCCCTTACTACTGGAGTTGGCTGCTTTTATATAATTATTAATCCCTTGTGAAATGCATGCTTAATTATTATTTTTAAAGTAGTTATTACTTAAAAGTTGTAAGGTTTTTTTTGCTATTGTTTTTAATTTAAGAGTTCTCTCAATATCCATGTTAAAAATAAACTTTTCACTGACTTGCTTTTTTTATGCTCACTTTCAATAACTATAAATGATATTTTTGTTAGGTGCCACAATGACTTACAGTGACCCCATGTACAACAAATCTAAACCTCTCCCTATCTTGTATTGTAACATCTTCATGATGTTGCCAGGAGGGGCCAGAGGTGGATTCTCAACAAGACGGACTGACAGTGACCACAACAATGGTCTTGAGCACACTGAAGATCATGAAAATAAACTTTATTAGGAGATTACAAAAGTGATTAAGAATTGCTCATATTTAGAGCAAACTGGAAAGATGTGTACTGCATGAATGGTATAAAATTCAAAGCAATCACTGCTCTGAAGTTGGCACCATTCTCGTTTTGTGCAACAGAAACTATCTACTTCCTGATGGCACTGTAGTATAATGAAAACTGGATTTTCAACCACTAATGACATCTGGCACAATGGCTAGATCCAGGTGAAGCATGAAACTGCTCCAAATCAAGCTTATACCAAAATAAGGTTTTACTGACTGGTGGTGTGCAGCCACTTCAGAATCTGGGTGAAACCAATCCAGCAGAGAAGTACTGTAATGAAATGAACAGAAACCTGCAATATTTGCATCTAGCATTGGTCAACCAAAAAAGGTCCAATTTTTCTGGACTACATGCAAAGCTCGATCACACATGGCACAACCAATGGTCCAAAAGCCCAACATACTGGGCTTTGAAACTGTCTCATGCAGCACACTTGGCAAACCTTGACAACTGGCCACCACTTCTTCAAGAACCTTAACAAGTTTTTGCAGGTGAAACTATAAACGATGAAAATGCCTCCATAAACTTCATCAACTACAGAATGGCAGGATTCTATGGTACCAGCATTAATAAATCTGTATTTTGTTGGCAAAATATGATGCAGATGGTAACAGTTATTTTGATTCATAAAGTTTGAGCTGTTAAATAATTCTAAAATTGAAGTTTTAAAACCGGCATTATTTTTTGTAAGAATTTAATAAAAGTGTAAAATAAGAATTCAGTGGCGGTGCAGCTATGACTTGATTCCAAACTTGACAGAAATGAGTAAATAAAATGTCACTGAACTAAACTATCTTTTCACTATGGTATTACTTTTTTTAAAAAACAAACAACTTTGCGTATCTCAAATTATTTAATTAAGGATTTGTTTTGCCTTTTAACTTTAGACATTTTTGTTAATAAAACTGGAACTGATCTTGTGACTGAACAGACTGAACACATTCACTGAAAAGCCCATTTTTTCACCTGTCCTCTGCAATCCCATTTTTGACAAGTAAACATAAAAGCAAGCCCTCTCCATCATGTTAATTCTATTTAAGAACAGTCTTGTGCATTTCTGAATACATGCTGAATTTAAGTGATAATAATGTTAATGTACACCTTCAGTTAGTTGTCAGTTTAAAGACTAATGTGTGCCTGAGCTCGTTTCTTAAAAAAGTTGAACACAATTTCCAATCACAATCGAATGACACACAGTAGAACACTATGAAGTATGCAGGAGCAACAATTTTGAAAATTATTACATAATCTGGGAAGGACTGGAGAGCATTATGCTGAAGGAATTAACTCAGTTTCATAACAACAAATACTGCAGAATAGAAGAATAACTAATAAAACATGTCTGGGGACTGAAGAGGGGAAGAGGTGGGAGCAGGGGATAAGGATGGGAAAAAGGGAAAGCATAAGATCACATAATCTGGTGAGTGGAGGGAGGAGGAATAAAGGAAATGCCAAAGATCCTGAGGGTACCTGAGGGTAATGGTGGGCATAATTCAATGGAGATTAGGTTTATGAAACATAATACATGGGACCTAAGTATGAAATACAATGTAAGTGTAAAACACAATGTATACAAATTTTGAATGCAAACCAATAATATTTTTTTTAAAAGTGCCTGACCTAACCCATGGAATTTTCAATTGCTTCAAATGTTATGTGAAAGGTGAAATTATGAATAAAGACAACTGAAAACTTATTGATCAATGTCTTTGAACTGTTGTGTTGGAGTAGTGAAAATTTCATGGACTTCCAATAGAACAAACTTGTCATGTAGAAAGTACAGCAATGGTGCCCCTTGGAGGTTTTCATCTCTGATTCTTTGGGTATGTTGTCAGAAGCGGCCAGTCTTTGGAAAAGGACAAGTGAAGTAGTATCTTTCTGGAAAGTCCCCAGATATTCTTTCTTTTCCTTTTGGAATTTCCCTAACACTCAGGTAAGGTTTCTCACTGTAACTTCTAAAACTTTAAGCACCTAGTTTAGTATTCTTTTTCTCTCTAATCAACATCAGATTTTATCTTCGAATTTACCAGTTCATTTAAGTACAATCTGCTGGCAAAATGTTGAGTTTTTAAAACTCTGGTTTATTTATTATTTAACTTTGGTTTGTTTTTATTTCTAGAGTTTTCTCAAGTCTTCCATGTGAGATTTTAAAATTTTCTCTTCTCCATAACAATTGCTCCAACTCGTTTACTTCTTTAAACACAGCAGGCATATTTGTTATCTGTTCCTGAAAGCTATTATCAATTGGTTCTGCTGCTTTTTTCCCCTTGCTGGTTCTCATCTGGCTTTGTTGACTTGTGTGCTGTGACTGTGGTTATGTACCATCAAGTTGCCTGTGACTCATAGTGAACCTATGTACAATAGCTCTGAGCCCTGCTCTATCCTGAGCCAGTCTGTCTCCAATACATCTACCCTCACTGCCGTGTCAATCCATCTCATCTGGAGTCATCCTCTCCTGCATGATGCCCTTCTCCAAGATCAGTCCCTCTTGGTAGCATGCCAAAGTATGAGTCAGAGCTCCAAAATCCTTGCCTCCGAGGAGCACCTGGTTTCATTCTCTCCAGACAAAACTGTTTGTCCAAGACAGACTTCTTCTCTTGGTGGTCCAATACTCCTTTCCAGTACCACAACGCAAAGGCATTGATTTACTGTCATCCTTACTCACTGTTCAGCTTTCTGATGCATAGTAACTACCTGCAAAGATCATGGCCTGAATCATTGCTCTTTAGCACTTTGGAGAGGTCCCAGACAGTAGATGTCCCTAATGCAACTCATCTTTTGCTTTCCTGACTGCTGGTGTGAATAGTGTTGATGTTGGAGCTGAGCAAGCCGCAACTGTTAACAACCTCAATCTTGTCTCCATTTATCACTGTGCTACCAAATGGTCCTGTCGTGACTGTTTTGCGATTATTGCCCTTATACTGAATTGAAGGATATGTGCTGAGATAAGGATAAATATACACGCTACAAGAGATTTATATTTGCTTTTGCTAGGTTCCTGGAGGAGCACCATAAAATGGGCCCATCCTAAACCGAATATATTATTTGAGATTCTAGCCTACCCATGGCAGGGTATTTATAGGAGCACTGATACATGGCCATGACCTCTCAGGGATGTGTTTCCCTCTCCACCCTTTTCTTCTTCCAGTCTGCCTATAGTCAAGGGTGGTTTTTTTTTTTTTTTAAATGTAAGCGACTCACAAGGAGATGAAATCAGTTAGGTGGGGAAATGACAGCCTTTTTAACAAATGGTGTTGGCAAAACTGGAAAACTATCTGCAGAAAAATTAAA
>NW_006400091.1:478276-488652 GCF_000299155.1 Elephantulus edwardii | reverse complement strand
TTTGTATACATTTCTAAAACATATGTCCAAAATATATTATTAAGGAGATATTGAAACCTTAATGGTATCTTTAATGCTTCTGCTCTTGATGTACCAGAGAGAAGCTACTACTGGAAAAATCAAGCCAATGGATTCTAACAAGCTGGCAGTTTTTAATATCCCTATAAAAGATCCTATAAATGATATATTTAACTCAAGAATCACTTCAATGGATGTGGTGTGAGGAAGGAGTTGGGTGTATCCTTGCACAGGGGCCATGCTAATCTCTGTACTGTTCCAATTTTAGTTACCTCTTTAGACATTAATTTTGGTTTTATGTTTCTCCTCTGTTTTTGTAAAGATCTTTTGTTGTCTTCATGGATGATAAGCTTGATGTAATCCTACAATTTATTTAGTCTCCAATCATTGGTATTCAATGCCTCAAACATGTTTCTAAGATTATTTTTAAATGCAGGTGGGATAGACTCAAGGTTGTATTTTTGTTCTTACGGACTTATTTTAATTTTCTTCAGCGTCAATTTGAATTTTCACATGGAGAAATGTGGCGATCAAGATTGGGGGACGGTTTAACAATAATCTGTGTTGTGCAGATGACACAACCCTGCTTGCTGAAACTGAAGAGGACCTGAAGCACCTGCTGCAGAGGGTCAAGGACTGCAGCCTCCAATATAGATTGAGGCTCAATGTCAAGAAGACAAAGATTCTCACCACTGGACCAATTGGCAGCATCAGGATGGATGGTGAAGAGATTCAGATTGTACACAGCTTTAGTTTGCTTGGCTCCACAGTCAACACTCTCAGCACCAGTAGCCAGGAAATCAAAAACGTATTGCGATGGGAAAGTCTGCGGTTAGGGACCTCTCTCAAGTACTCAAGAGCAGCGGTGTCTCTCTGGAGACTAAGGTGCGCCTGACACAGGCCATGGTCTTCACAATCACTTGTTATGCATCAGAGAGTTGGACAATGACCAAGGAGGACAGAAGGAGAATTGATGCCTTTGAGCTGTGGTGCTGGAGAAGAGTATTGAGAATACCATGGACTGCTAGAAAAACAAACAGATTTGTCCTGGAAAGGGTTAAACCGGGTGGCTCCTTGGAGGCAAGGACTCTGAGGCTCTGTCTAACATACCTTGGACATGTTGTGAGGAGAGACTGGTCCTTAGAGAAGAACATCATCCTTGGGAGGGTGGAAGGGACAGCACAGGAGGGGAAGGCCCTCTACGAGGTGGATTGATTCGGTGACTGGGATAATCGGGATCGGAATGTCAGAGACAGTGCGACTGGCACAGGACAGAGTTTAGGGCTGTTGTACACAGGGTCGCTATGAGTCGCAAGCAACTCGACGGCACATAACAACAACAACAACAACAACGAACAAATTGATGGTCTTTTGCACGGTCAGCACCTGGCCTGGTTTTCACTGTTAATATTGAGCTTCTCCAACAATTCCTTCCACAAATATTATCAATGATTCTGTGCTGGGCAATTCATCAGGCGAAGTTCATGTGTAAAGCCATCTTTTGTGTTTTTAAATAAAGATATTTACAATAAATAAATCATTGAACATAAAAAAAAAAAAAGTAAGCGACTCGATGGCACATAACAACAACCACCACCACCACCTTAAGTTTAGTTGGGAACAAGTTTACTTCTAGTGCACTTGGTATTATGCCTTTCAGAGTCACTACTCAAAGTGTATGGAGCAAATAGTTCAAGACTAGACAACTTTGACATACCATGAGCCAGAAGTTCATGCTGTATTTTGGCAAATGCCCTAAAAAACAAACAAACCTATCTACGAGGTAGTGTGCAACTAGAGTGCTCCTTGGAAGCAAGGAGGGTAAAATTTCATCTCACATACTTTAGGCATGTTGTTAAGAGGGGTCAATTCTTGGGGGGAAAAACCAAACAACAAACCCATCATGCTGGCAAAGGGGAGAGCAGAGAAAGACCCTCCAGGAGACAGATGGGCAGTGACTACAACAACAGTTCTGAAGATGGCAGAGATTGTAATGATGGTGCAGGATACATAGAACAATATTCTAATCTGTTGTTGTGAGTTACTGTCAACTCGATGGCACCTAACAAAGGCAGAACTAGTTTTAGTTCTTTGACAAGCTATTTACCTTTCTGGGTTCAGGTGCCCTCCCTATATTTAACCTAGCAACTCTCACCATCTTTCCTGTATTTTAAAGACTTTCAAGGTGATTTGGAAGGGGGAAAAAAATCCAGACTTTTGGTTCATTTATGGAAGGACAGATCTAAACAACATAGCTTGTTTTCATCAGATACAGAATTATGCCAATTTCTTCATGTGGCAAATTAAACTGTGATGCCGTAAATGGAAAAAAAAATCGGAACCTCTGAAATTCATTAAATAGCATATAAGCATTTGGTTGTACATCTACTCCTTACTATTTTTTTTATCAGACATTTCAAATTTATGACAACAGTAAAGTTTACTAACCAACTATTTTGTACATTCACAGCATATGCCTAGCAATAAGGAAGACTGATGTGTGAGGCAAGGGTATCAGGGGCTATAATGGTTAGTTATGTGTCATCTTAGTTGGTCATGATTCTCAGTGGTTTGACAATTATGTAAAGAGATCAGTCTCCATTTTGTGATTTGATGTGGCTACTTTCATATAATCCTTATTTCCAAATAATTGACTTGTCTCAGGACTCATCAACAACCTTCAATATGCATACGACAACATCTTCTTGCTAAAAGCAAGTAGGACTTAAAATACTTGCTGTACTTTAATGCCTTCCACATAGACTGTATCTCAAAATTAAGAAAACAATAATCCTCACCTCAGACTTAAAGGCAACATCATGATAGATGGAGAAAAGGGACTGTCAATGATTTTATCTTACCTGGATACATAATCTCTACCCTTGGTTGCAGCAGTCAGGACATCAGGAGATGTACTGCACTGGGAAAGTCTGTAGTTAGGGACCTTCCCAAATTATTGAGGAGTAATGATGCCAGTTTGAGGTCTAAGGTATAGCTGATGTAGCCCATAGTCCTTTAGGCATAGCCTAAAAGCACGTACAGCCACCTGCTATGTATCTGGGAGCTAGACAATGAATAAGAATGAAAGGAAAAGAAGTGATGACTTTTAACTGTGGTGCTGGAGAAAAGTACTGAATATCACATGGACTGTCTAACAAACAAACAAACAAACATGTCTTAGAGGTGTTGCTAGAAAGCTTCTTGAGGCAAGGAAGGTGAAGCTTTGTCTTATATATTCTGGGCATGTTGCTGTTCCTGGAGAATGACATCATACTTGAAAAGCATGGACACAGTGACTATAACAAGGGGCTTGGAGATTGTGAGACAGGGTGAGATAGGACAGGGTTCAGGTCGGTTTTTCACAGGGTCGCTGTGAGCTGTACTCAACTCAACAGCACCTAACAAGGTATCTCTGTCAGTAAATGGGGAGTGGGAGTAAAATTTTAAGGAAAGTTAAAATATACTAACTATAACCGCTTAACAATTTATACAATTAATTATGCATAACACACTTAATAAAAATAAATACTATCTCCTGAAAGACACATAGGATAAAACTTTCTGATACTAATTTGCATAAATAAACACTGGTTCTTTCAAATTCCTTTTTCAAATTCCTTAATTCCTTTGACTTTTAAAATAAAGAATATTAAATATAATTTATTTATTTTGTTTCCTGGTGAGTCACAGCAATTAAGACAACCAATTACTATTAATTATATCATGCTCCCCACTTAGCATATGTATTTAGGATTGTAACTAGAATATAAGATTAACATTGGTGGGTCATTTGTTCTATTTTTAACTTTTTGAGGAATCACCAAACAGTAGCTATTTCTTTTTGCATTCCCACTCCTATCTTATTGTGGTTTTAGTTTGCATTTGTCTAATGCCTAATAGGGGAGCTCTGGTGGCCTAGTGGCAAAAAGCAGCACTGCAATCCTGAAGATATGAGCCTTAAATCCACCAGCTGCTCCTCAGGAGAAAGATGGGTGATCTCCTCCTGGCAATTAATTACCTCTGAAATCCTGCCGGTAGGTCATCTTTGGGTTGGTTCTGACTCAATGGTACACAACAACAATGCCTAATAACACTGCTTCTTCTCATACGTAGTGTCCATTTGTATGTCCTATTTTAGAACAGTTATCTAAAATTAGTTCCTCAAAAGGTTAAACATACAGCTATGACTCATCAATCTCAATCCTTTTCTTAGGATATACTCAGAAACTTTTGAAAGCAGACAGCACTACATATACTTAATCATTTTTTTTACTAAACACTTTTCTTCCTTGCTTTCCCCTCCCTTCCATCCCTTCTGGTGTGTTTTCAGCTTTTTGTCTGTTATCTCCCTTTCTGTGAAATGATATTAATGTTTTCCTCCGCGCCTAAATATTAAACCTATGCCCAATACTTCTGACCTGTTTTTAAATCCAAATGTGCAGTGGGAACTAGAAAATGCTGTTTTACTTAAAAGGTTACTGCTCCTTTGTCAGGATCTTTCCATTCTTACTTTTCTCTTTCAAAAACAAAAAGCAATAAACATTAACACTTTACTCTGTCCTACTATAGGAAGTGGAAAAACATTATTTGAACACTATTTGAACTTGGTTACGATAGACACAAAACTCAACTTTATAATATGTCCTGAACTTCTTATCTAGAATGAATACGTTAAAATATATACACAAAGGCTTGCAGAGAAGCCTGGAGGTGTGCTCAGAATAGATGTGGAAGATTCATCTAATTGTTATCTGCTCTTCCCATTGGAGCTCTGGTGGTCTAGTGGTAATAAACTGTGCTGCAATCACAAAGTCATGCCGTTTGAATCCTCTAATTGCTTTGCAGTAGAAGGAAGGGCAATCTCATCCCATGTGATTTACTGCCTTTGAAACCCTACTGGAGAGCCAGTTATGGGTCAATTCCAACTCTTCAGCACACAACCACCACCTCCCATCAGGCAAGCTATCACTCCCCGGAGCAACTGGAATCTTGGTGTGGTAGAAATATTCAAGGGTTTGTTTGAAAGTGTGATCTAAGAGACACGAAGTTCTAATGCATACTACAAAATGCAAGCAGGCATGATCCAACTTATATAAAACACTTGCTGTTAAGTACCATTCCAATATACCATCGGAATAGACTCATAGTTGACCTCTACTGCATGTTTTCAGGAGCAGTAAATTGCATGGGAGAAGTCTGATCATCTTTCTCCTGTGGAGCAGCTGATGGGTTTAAACCTCATGTCTTTAGGTTGACAGTAGATCTCCTTACCTCTAAGCCACGAGACCAGAGCTCCCTATATGAAATACTCATAGGTAAGATTTAGAGACTCAAGCATACCAGGGAGAGAAGAGGGGACACGGAGTCACTGCTTAGGTAATACTTGGGTTCTATTAATAATTGCAGGAAATTTTTTAAATTGATATTGAGATGGCTTTATAATATGATAAAAGTAATCAATGTCAAAAAAGGGGGAAAGTAATCAATGTCACTGTATAAATAAAAAATAATGAAATGTTTAGAATTTTACTCATACCTTTGAAATTTATCAATCAAAAGACAACAATCCAATTTAAAAATGGACAAAGAAACTGGATAGATATTGTGCTAAAATTTGATATACAAATTGCTGATAAACATGTGGAAAGAAACAATGTCATTAGAGAAATGTGACTTAAAACCACAATGAGATGCTAGTGGGAATGCAAAAGGAAATAGTAGTTCTTTGGTGTTTCCTCAAAAAGTTAAACATAGAACTATCAAATGACCCACCAATCTTAATCTAAATATATAGTCAGAAGGGAAAGTAGAAACACAGCTCATAAACTAATGTTCCCTGCAACACTGCACACTAACTGGAAGGGAGAGAACTCTGCCAACAGCTGAATGCACACAAAAGAAGGCATGTCCATACACTGGACTAGCACTCAGCCACAAAGAGAGGTTAAATCCTGCTACCTCTGACATGTGGATTAACTCTGACACATTAAGGAGAGTGTGATAAGGCAAACACAAAAGACCCTTAGGAAAGATCTGTAATAGGCAAATGGGTAGAGACAGCAAATCTGAGGCTGAGGAGAAGAGAACACAGCACTGTTAAATTAGGAGTACATGAGTTTCTGCTTATGGAGATAGAAAGTTCTGGAAATGGATACTGGTAATGGCTGCACAACATAGCAAAACATGTCACTGAACTGCACAATCAGAAACGGCTAAAATGGCAAGATTTTTATGAATATTCAAAATAAAATTTATAAAACTCTACTATATAAAAATTACCATATAAAAAGTCCAAGATTAATGTTTTCATAATTTAAATGTGATACTTATTTAGCACTTATGAATGAAATAAGTCCTAGATCTTTCCATAACCCACTAAAAGAGTAGGTGTACAAAATTGAATTCAGTGAAATTTTCAAGTTCACTGAAACCTGTGATATGAAACGTGACAAGGCTATCTTGTTTTTCCAGATCTTGCCAGTTTTTTTGCCATTGACAAAAAGTATTTTATTTTTTTATTGCTTATTTTAGTGGAAAACAATTTTTCCTTCATTCCAAGTTTTGCTATAGACTGGCAGGCCTTTTACAAAGGGGACTCTGGATGAACCTGAATCACTATTGTGAGGAGCAAAGCACATTAACATTTGTACCACCATGGACTAAAATGAAAGGTATTTTAGGTCTTTGGAATTAGCTATACAACTGAGTATTTTTAAGATAACTAGTAAAAGCTAGTGGCTCCACAGGAGAAAGATGGGCCATCTTCCATGTAATTTGTAGTCTCTCAACAATCTGTTGGAAAGAAGGTTAGCTAATGAACTGATTTCAATTCAACATCAGTTAGCTGAGTTCACTGTATGTTTAGATTTACATTTGAATTTCTGAATTCTAAAAAAAAAAGGATGAGCACAACAGCAACTATTCCTTAAATAGCTTGCTAATTATTAGACAGTATTACAGTTGTCTTCAGAATTAAAGTCTCCAGTAACCTAACCAAAAACATATTCAAAACAAGCTTTGCATAACTAACAAGCTCATAACAATTTTACTCTTGCCATTAAGTATTTTATTACTTGTGTGCTCACTAAAAGGAGCCCTGGTGGTACAGTGGCTAAAGTACTTGGCTGCTAACCAAAAGGACTGAATTTTGAATCTACCAACTGTTCCTTGGGAGAACATGTGACAACCTGCTTACAAGGCTGCAGACTTACAGCCTGGAAACGTGATGAGGAAGAAGATTCTCAATTAGATGGACTGACATAAAGACTGCAGAAATGGGCTCAAGTGTGTCAGAAATGATGCGGATGGTACAGGACATTACAAGGTTCAGCTCTGTTGTTTACAGGGTCGCTGTGAGTCATACTCAACTCAATGACATCGAACAACAAAGGACTGCTAAGACTTGGATTTGACTCATTCACAGTGGCTGTGGTTTGGCTTGTAAATTCCCGAAATGTACCCTGATCCATATTTAGGAATATGCTCTTCAGTGCTCAAAAGAAAAAAAATGAACAAAACTTAATATACAGCCTTCCTGGTTTTCAGATATTTAGATGAATCAATTTGATGGAAAGTATCTTCTTAATCCACATATTCAGTATCATCAATTATTATCACTTCACAAAGTCTCCTAATTATGTATTTGTTTTTCTTTTATCCATACTTAATGCTGATTATAGATACTTTTCAAAGATCAGTGTAGATACTTTTCAAAGATTGGTCTGTGCTGGCACAAAATATACACACACAAAGTGTTGTCAAGCAGACTCCAGCTTATAGGACAGAGGAAAACTGTCTCACAGCTTCAACAATGTTTATTAGGGTAGATTGTCTAGTTTTTCACATTTAATCACTGTGCCATCTCTAGGGCTGCTGGCATATATATTTATTTTCCTCTGATGAGATCTAATCTGTTACTGCTTTTTGTTAAGGAAAAATTACCACCTCACATGGTAATTTGTAGTTGTTAACTCCCTGGCTGTGCCTTTTCAGCTACTCTGTGGAGATACTCTTGATACATGGTGCCACAATGCATAAAGAGTGGCGCTGCTAACCAAAGAAGGGTGGATAATCTCCTACTGTGCCACTTTATAGGTTTGGAAACCCACCAATGAAAGGCCAACGATGAGTCAGTGCTGACTTGACAACAGAGAATTTTGAGAAGGGTAATTTATATGGAATTGGCCTTGACAGTTAGTTTATTCGTAAAACAGAATCACCAGCTCCTTTCACTGGTTTTCATATTGTGGTGACTATGTTCAATAGCTATGAGTCGCAGGCGACTCGACGGCACATAACAACAACAACAACAACATGTTCAATAGCAGACACTAGTGACTGGAACATGGAATGTAAAAACTATGAATGTAAAAAAAACTAGATCTTGTTAAGAAGGATATGGAACACATAAATATTGACATACTAGGTATTGATGAGATGAGATGGAATGGCATGGGACATTTTGAGTCAGAGGATCATATGGTCTCCTATGCTGGGGATGAAAAGGTGAGGAAAAATGGGGTTGCTTTCATAGTTAAGAAGTCATTTCTAGATCCATCTTGAAATAACAATGTTGTGACAGGATAATATACATAAACATACAAGGAAGTCCAGTGAATACCACCATCATTCAAATATATGCACCAACAACCAGAGCCAAAGAGGAGGAAATAGAAGGTTTCTACCAACTTTTACAATCAGAGATGAACACGCAATCAAGATACATTAATAATAATGAGTAACTAGAATGCAAAAGTTGGGAATAGAAAAGAAGGATCAGCAGCTGGAAAACATGGACTTGGTGACAGAAATGAAGCCGGAGATAGAATGATAGAATTCTGCAATCAACAACTTACTTATTGCAAATACATTTTATAAGAAACACAAACGCAGGCTATACATAAGGATTTCACCGATGATATGCAAAGGAATCATATCGATTACATTTGTGGAAAGAATTGCTGGAGAAGTTCATTATCAGCTGTGAAAACTAGGTCAAGTGCTGACTGTGGAACAGAGCACCAACTACTCACATGCAAGTTCAAGGTGAGGCTGAGGAAAATTAAATCAAGTCCACAGGAACCAAAATTTGACCTGAAATCTATCCCACCTGAATTTCAAAACCATCTCAGTAACAGGTTGGAGGCCTTGGACATTAATGTGTGAAGACCGGACGAGCTGTGGGAGGATATAAAGAATATCATCAAGGAAGAATGCAAAAAAGACCAAAATGGATGTCAGAAGAAACTCTAAATATTGCACTGAAGCGCCGAAAAACCAAAGCAAAGGGAAGAAATCAAGATATTAAGGGGATGAACAGAAGATTTCGGAGAGAAGCGAGGGAAGACCAAGTATTAAAATGAAATGTGCAAAGAGCAGGAGTCAGAAAATCAAAAGCGTCAAACTTGCTCAGCAAGTTCAAGGAACTGAAGAACAAAATCAAACCTTGACTTGCAATACTTAAGGATACTTTGGGCAGAATATTAAATGATGGAGGAAGCATTAAAAGAAGATGGAAAGAGTATACAGAGTCATTGTACCAAAAGGAATTGGTGGACACAGAAGAATTTCATGAAATAGCGTATGAGCAGGAGTTTGTGGTGATGAAGAAGTTCAAGCTGCTCTGGAAGAACTGGCAAAAAACAAGGCCCCAGGAATTGATGAGATACCGACTGACATATTTCAACAAACAGATGCTGCCCTGGATGTGCTCACCAAGTTGTGCCAAGAAATCTGGAGGACAACCACCTGGCCTACCGACTGCAAGAGATCCATATTTGTTCCCATTTCAAAGAAAGGTGATCCAAGTGTAGAAATTATTGAAAAGTATCACTGATATCACATGCTAGAAAGATTCTGCTGAAGATCATCTAAAAATGACTAGAATAGCACCTCAGGTTGGATTGAGAAGAGGAAGTGGCACTAGGGATATTAAAACTAATGTCAGATGGATCATGGCTGATGGCAGAGAGTACCAGAGGAATGTCTGTGTTTAACAGACTATGCAAAGGCATTTGACTGTGTGGATCACAACAAACTGTGGTTGATTCTGTAAAGAATGGGAATCCCAGAACACTTGATTGTGTTTATGTGAAACTTATACTTGGACCAGGAGGCAGCTGTCAGAACAGAGCAAGGAAACACTGCATGGTTCAAAATTGGGAAGGGTATGTATCAAGGATGTGTCCTATCTACACATCTTTTCAATTTATATGCAGAACAGATTATCTGGGAGGCTGGGCTCTATGAGGAGAAGTGTGGCATCAGGATTGGAGGTAGATTGATCAACAATCTGCGTTATGCAGATGACACAACCCTGCTTGCTGAAACTGAGGTGCTTGCTACAGAAGGTCAAGGAT
>NW_006400091.1:476987-478176 GCF_000299155.1 Elephantulus edwardii | reverse complement strand
AAAATTTAACAGAACAGCAAGCAACAAATGCTGGCGAGGTTGTGGAGAGACTGGAACCCTTATTCACTGTTGGTGGGAGTGTAAAATGGTGCAATCACTGTGGAAAGCGATGTGGCGCTTTCTCAAAAAGTTGCAAACAGAGATACCATTTGACCCAGCAATTCCACTACTGGGAATATACCCTAAAGAGACCATGAATGGCACCCAAGTAGATATATGCATACCCATGTTTACTGCAGCTTTGTTTACAATAGCAAGGAGTTGGAAACAACCCAAATGCCCAACAACAAATGACTGGGTAGAGAAGTTGTGGCATATTCGCACAATGGAATATTATGCTGCACTGAAAAACAAGGAACTCATGCAATATTATTCAAAATGGGTGAGCCTGGAGGACATTATGCTGAGTGAAGTATCTCAGTCACATAGGGACAAATGCTATATGGTGCCACTGTTGTAGAACGAGGCTGACATCGGGATGGGGGTAAGACTGAGAAAAACGATCAAATATGTTTACGGCATTGAAGTCTTTGGGGGAACGAATATTTTATATTTAGGGCATTATGTTTATCATAAGAGTATGGAATGAGGGTTGCAGAGTGGATTATATTTGGGGGTTGGGGGATGTGTGTGTGGGATTGCGTACCAATGAGGGAGTTTTTCTTTTGCATTTGAAGGAGAGGAGCAAATGGGGGGGGGCGGGGAGAGGGGTGCAACAATGAATGAATGGAATTTCAAAATCTCTGTAGATGTTCACTGAAATGAAAAATAAAGAAATTTAAAAAAATATAATGAAAAAAATCTAGAATTTATAAAATACTTGAACACCACAACAAGATAAGGGTAAATAATCCAATAGAAGCACAGGATATGAACAGACACTTCCCCAAAGAAGACATTCAGATGGCCAACAAGCACATGAAGAAATGCTCAAAATCCCTAGCCCTCAGAGAGATGCAAATCAAGACAACTATGAGATATCATCTCACCCCAGTAAAAATAGCAAAATTTAACAGAACAGCTAGCAACAAATGCTGGCGAGGTTGTGGAGAGACTGGGACCCTTATTCACTGTTGGTGGGAGTGTAAAATGGTGCAACCCCTGTGGAAAGCGGTATGGCGCTTTCTCAAAAAGTTGCAAATAGAGATACCGTTTGACCCAGCAATTCCACTACTGGGAATATACCCTA
>NW_006400091.1:469290-473969 GCF_000299155.1 Elephantulus edwardii | reverse complement strand
GATTGCAGACTTCAATATGAATTGAAGCTCAATGTCAAGAAAACAAAGATTCTTACCACTGGGCCGATTGGCAGCATCATGATAGATGTTGAAGAGATTGAGACTGTTGAAAGCTTTAGTTTGCTTGGTTCTACAATCAACACTCTTGGTATCAGCATCCAGGAAATCAAAAGATGAACTGCACTGGCAAAGTCTGCTGTCAGAAACCTCTCCAAGGTACTGAGGAGCAACAA
Source organism: Elephantulus edwardii (assembly GCF_000299155.1). Classification (NCBI taxonomy): domain Eukaryota; kingdom Metazoa; phylum Chordata; class Mammalia; order Macroscelidea; family Macroscelididae; genus Elephantulus; species Elephantulus edwardii. Next base: position 473,736 of record NW_006400091.1, on the reverse strand, counting down.
CGTCAGTCTGGAGACTAAGGTGCACCTGATACGGTCCATGGTCTCTGTCACTACTTGCTATGCTTCAGAGAGGTGGACAATGACTAGGGATGATAGGAGAGTTGATACCTTTGAACGTTGGTGTTGGAGTATTGAATATACCATGGACTGCTAGGAGAAAAAAGAAGTTTGTCCTGGAGAGGGTGAAGCCAGGCTGCTCCTTGGAGGTAAGGATTCTGAAGCTTCATCTGACATACTCTGGACATGGTGTAAGGAGGGACCAGTTTTTGGAGATGGCCGCCACGCTTGGGAGGGTGGAGGGACGGTGCAGGAGAGGAAGACCTCCGATGAGATGGACTGATTCCATCACTGGGGTAATGAATGGGGTTAGATGTGTTGTGTCAGAAACAGTCAGTCTGGCACAGGAGAGAGCAGGGTTTAGGGCTGTTGTACATAGGGTCGCTAAGAGTTGCAAGCGATTTGACAGCACAACATAACAATAGCAGCAGCAGTATATTTTGTTACTTTTCTTAACAGAAAAAGGAACTCCTGGGTGATGCAAATGGCTATGGTGCTCACTCAGATGCTAGGCTACAAATTTGAATATACATCCACTCAGACCTGAAGAAGAGTCTACTGAAAAACCAGCTCTGAAAACCCCATGCAGCACAGTTCTACCTGGACACGTCTCCAAAGACAATGGCAGAGATTAAAGTTATTCAGCAGCACACAAAAGCATGCTAGAACCGAGAGATCTTTCCCTGAAGGATCTTCCCTAAAAAAGGATTTTCCCTAGAGCCCTGAGATACAACATGACCCTGCTAACAATCTGAATTGGGACTACAAGTATGCAACACCACAGAGCAATCATTTCTGTTGTTCAAAGTCACCTACTCCATGGTATTTTGTTACGACAGCCCTAGGAAACTGTGTGTAACTACTAATATACATGTCTTCCCAGATTCTCTTGAAGCTAAGAAAGATCAAATGACAGGTCTAGAGTGTCTTCAAGGGATGTCTGGGAACATCTGTGCTTCACTGATAAAAACGCCAGGCTGAAGACAAAGTAACTACAAGCCAATAAGGATGCAGAAAAAACCCACGAGCTAAAGGATGATCGATTTTATATATTAAAAAAAAGACCTGGAACACTAGCCGTATTGTACAGCCATTATAACACTTCTGTATTTCTTATTTCTGGACATTTAAGTAACAAACATGCTATCTTGCTTTTAGCCATTTTAGAAGGAATTCTGTTATATACAGTTGAAAGTAAGATTAACTGAAGCTAGTGTGCAAGGCTCTTCACATTATGCTCCCCATCACTGTTTTCTGTCTTTCATTATTCTCGATGATGTTTAGGTATTTATGCTTTACTCAAATGTTTTCATACTGAATTCAGTAGTTTTATAAAATATGCAAAATTCTTCCACATTTCGGTGATTTTATAAACAAAACCAAACAAGCAACAACCAACTATACCAAACCATAGAAATGCCATTTCCTCTGCTAGGCAAACAACACTTACTTACTAGAACCAGCTCAAATAGTGTCAATAACCTGCTCTTTCTTATCTCTGGTCTAGCATTTTTAATATTTCATATAATCATTTATTTACACACCTACTTCTTAATTATACCTTTAACTCTGTAGCAGCAGAAACTATTGTTTTCAACCTGTATCCTCAGGCAGATGGTTCCATTTTTAATAAACATGTTAATAAAGAAAAAGAGACTAATCAGATGTTTAAAAAACTGGTACTTCTGCATGGAAAATAATTAAAGATTCTGACTGCATGCCTTTATTTCATTATGATATTGTTCAACTATTTTTCTCTTCTCTAATGAATAACTTGTGAAAAATAAGTGAAGTGCTGTTGGCACTTCAAAAAATCCATCTAATATGTTTCACTCTTCTTTATATTCATATAGGATTCAATATAAAAACTTATCTAACAAGCATTTAAAAATGCTGAATTTACTATAGCATTACAAAAAACCACAAAAAACGTTATACCTATAGAGGAAGACTGTGGACTAATGAGGAGGTCCTCTTGGACTTGTTCACTTCCTGGCACTGTCTGTTGATCACTCAGTGAACTCTGAGATGCACTGATGGGCTGGGACACTTCCTCGTGAACCTCCTCATCACTTAACCTTTCTACTTTGACCTGGACATCTTCTTCAGGACCCAGAGGCAAGGTAGTTTTTGTACTCTCACAAGTCACATAATCAGCCACTCTTCTGTCTGTCTCTGAGGGGCCAGGTAATTCTGAAGTCCGAGTACCTTCTACCTGCTTAACCTTCTCAGGCTGAATCCTTCGATCAATTCCGAATGGAAACGTCCAGGGAAAAGCTAACGAAGAGTCAACTGGTTGATTTCTACTTTCGGAATAGGAAGCTGAAGAATTTAATATCTGGGGTGAACTAGTCTGTGTGCTACACTTCACAGGACTTTCAGGAGACATAACGATGTAGCTTTTGCGCTTCCTCCGAGATTCTCGGCAAACAGGAATGGTTCTTTCTACCACACTGCACTCTGAAGAGACTGGGGAAATGCTTCCATCTCGAGACGTAAAATTGCAGTTAGAACTGCTTTCTTGTCCAGCATCTAGACCCTTTTCTGGTTGGCTGTTGGGTGTATTCCACAAAATGCTTGATTTCATGAACTCCGAACAGGTGCTAGCAACACTAAACATTTGCATATAACTAGCTGCAGCTAGAACATCAATAATATTTTCCGTGTTAATGGACAGAGTAGCTGTGTAAGCATACTCTAAAAGGGGTATGAAGCCAGTCACTGTAACATGATGTAAATCCAACACATTCTTGCTCTCATCCTCTTCTTGGCCCACAAGTTTGGTGCGAAAGAAATCACTGCAAGCTGCTAGTACCACCTTGTGAGCCCGGAAAATTTTGTCCTGGACACGTATAGTGATATCACAGAAATGTCCATCATTTCGCAGCATATTTAGCTTTCCAAGCATCTCCTGGCAGTGGGAAGTGGAGCTATGAGTAAATGTTTTCACACCCATTTTTTTTCTTTCTCTTCTACAGCTTTTCTTCAAAGATGCAAATGAATCAGAAATGTCCTAAAAAATACATAAAATAAAGTATTAATTCGTGAGTTTAGTAGGTGAAATAGATAGTTTAGCTTTGCCTCCATGTGACCACTGTGCTAAAAGAAAGCTGAAAGACGGGACTGAGAAAGGTCAAGGTAGAGAATATATTAAAACACAACCTCTCTACCTACTTTCAAGCTATCTGATTAGTGGAGTCGGTGAGCTAATATTTTAAATCAGTTGCACAGTTCTGAATTATTGTTTATAAATGAAATTATAGAGTACAATAATGCCATGAACACTTCATATTTGATGATTTATTTGATCATCATGATGTCTATGCCAGGTAGGAATATACTATCTTCTACTTAAAAAAAAAAAAAATTGAAATACCTTGCTGAAATAAAAATAGCTCTTCAGTAGCACACTCAGGGTTCAAATCCAGGCAGGGATACCACAGAACCTGTACTCTTAAACTCAATGACTTATTGCCTTTTCAGTATTATCAATACTGGTAATTAAGAATATGATTGGCCTGGATTTCTGTCAGAGACAGTGCGATTGGCACAGAACAGAGCAGAGTTAGGGCTGTTGTACATAGGGTCGCTATGAGTCGCAAGCGACTCGACAGCACACAACAACAACAACAACAAACACCCCTACAAGGCTGAGTTTCCTCAGTGACTCTTCTAACCTCATTGTAGTGATTAAACGTATTAAACAATTGTAAACAATACTGTTAAGTATAATGGAGTCAGAAAGGACTCACAGCTGATTCATCATCATGTTTTCAGAGGCCGTAAATCACATGAGAGGAGATCACTCATCTTTCTCCCCTAGAACAGCTGGCAGATTTGAACTCCTCCCTTTAGAGAGGCAGCACAAGTCCTTACCCACTAGGTCATCAGAGCTCTCTAAATAATATGCTATGGTTATGTGCTATTAAGTCAGAACCAACTCAAATTTGACTCTCTAGAGAGCCCATCAACAGAGAACTGCCAGAAGTCCAAGCTGGGTTTAGAAGGGGTCGTGGTACTAGGGATATTGTAGCTGATGTTAGATAGATCTTGGCTGAAAGCAGGGAATACCAGAGGAATGTCTATCTGTGTTTCATTGACTATGCAAAGGCATGTGACTGTGTAGATCATAACAAACTATGGCTGACTCTGAAAAGAATGGGAATCCCAGAACACTTGATGGTTCTAATGCAAAACTTATACTTGGACCAGGAGGCAGTCGTCCGAACAGAGCAAGGGAACACTGCATGGTTCAAAATTGGGAAGGGCATACACCAGGGATGCATCCTATCTCCATACCTTTTCAACTATATGCAGAACAGATTATCTGGGAGGCTGGGCTCTATGAGGAGAAATGTGGGGTCAAGATTGGTGGACGATTTATCAACA
>NW_006400091.1:455365-460730 GCF_000299155.1 Elephantulus edwardii | reverse complement strand
TAAATGTTCATTAAAACTAATAAAATTTAATAATATTTTTTTTTAAAAAGAATGATAAAATAGAAAGCAAGTGGTAAAGATGATCCTTAACCAGATACAACAACACAGTGGCTGTAATAATGGGATCAAACACAGCCGTGTACAACTTGATGGGCAGGGTGAGGGAAAGTGGAAGAATATGTTCTAGAAAACAATGTATACAAATTTTGCAAATAAATTAGTATAATCATCATTATCTCCCCCCCCAATAAAATAAAACTAAAATCCCACAAAAAACAACAAACCAAAACACAGTAATGACTGTGAGGCTAGTGCAGGATGGGCAGTGTTTCATTCCATTGTACTAATTTAACAATATCTAGAGAGGTCTGGTAGCTTAGTGGTTTTTACCACTGATGGTCCTGCTGACACAAAGGGTACATGGTTTGAATCCACTAGCTGTCCCGTGCAGGACAGAGATGGGCAACTGACACCTGTGCAATTTACTGTCTCTGAAAACCTGCTGGTGGGTCAGCTCTGGGTCAGTTTCAACTTGGCAATACACAACTGCAAAAAAATCCACGATAAGTAAAAGCAAAACACACTTCCTCCCAATCAATGTAAACTTGGGGAGAATACTTTCTGTAAATTATCATTAAGTCAAAACCACTGCCACCAAGGTGATTGAGGTTCAATGACCCCGTACAAGTAAACCTGCTCCCAGGGTTTCTAAGGCTGTAAATCTTCATAGAAGCGCACTATCTCATCTTTGTCCTGTGAAGAGGCTGGCAGGTTTAAACCAAAGACCTTTTATTAGTTGTTGGATGTCTTTACCACAGTGCACCAGATCTCCTAAATAATTACTAGATTTTTTTTGGGGAAAATCATAGCCATTGATTTAAAATTATGACAATGATTAACACTTTATTAACATGAAATAATACTTTATTTTCAAAAGAAGATGAATAAAATAAATAGAAGCAATATATGGAATTTTCTGTACAGTTGCATCCCAGCAAATGAGCCTCATTTGAAGAGCCTGACAATGAAGAGTGCTCAGCATGGCTGGGATCATATGGTTCGGGAAGGAAATGCCTTCCCAACAAATGCAGCAATGTTAATCCAAGAACCACACGCATGAACAAAGGTGTAAAGGCATGGAATGAAAGAATGCAAAAAGAGAACCATTCTAATTTTGGTCTAGATGGAGACTGCAAATTACAGATTTGTCACATCTATCGTCCATTTTGCTGTTTTTATCTGCTGATGACCTTTGTGTACAGAATAGAATACAGACTGCCATACCTGTACTGAGGTGCTTCTGGATGGGTTAAACCCTGCAGTAGGCCTTTCAGTGAGTAGTCAGTGAGTGTTTAACTATATGTGCCACCCAGGAACTTCAAACAACAGATATGATTCCAAAGTAAAGTACAAGTCTACTTATGCAATGAATTATTAGTAAACTATTTTTCAATCTTGAGTTAAATCCACAATCAATCTCCAAAAAGCTAAACATTAGAAAAGAAGCAGACTAAGAAGCATGAGTGATTATTCACTTATATAAAACAGCCCCTTCAAAAGTCTTATGAGTAGTAGCGGAACATTGTATATATTCTGATAAGTGTCTGAAGATAAGCCCCTAAGGTTTGAAGGCACTCAAAATATGATTGGGGAAGAAATGCTCCTCAAAGTAGTAGTAAGTTATTAGGTTCCATTAACTCCTAGCAACCCTATGAATAACAGATCAAAACCTTGTCCTATCCTGCACCATGCCCACAGTCTATTCACTGTGCCAACTCATCTTGTTGAAGGTCTTCCTTTCTTTCACTTTCCAAGCACGAGGTCCTGATAACATGTCTGAAGTATGTAAAAAGAAGTTTCACTATCCTTGTTTCCAAACAGCACCCCACCTGCACTTCCTCCAGGGCAGATTTGTTTGTTCTTTTGGCAATTCACAAGTTATCAATACTCTTCACTTAACATAACTTAAGATGTCAATTCTTCTTACATCTCCCTGTATTCGCTGTCCAATTTTCATATACATACACAGTTTGGGTTAGTAGTACCTTAATCTTTACAGTAACATCTGCAGTCTTCAAAGAATACCAGAAAGATGTTCACTTGTGTTTCACAGACTATGGCAAAGACATTTGACTACATATATCACAACAAAAGCTGGTTAACACTGAGAAGAATGGGAATTCCAGAACATTCAATTGTGTTCATGTGGAATCTGCACATCACCTAAGAAACAGGCGTTCAAACAGAACAGAAATAGAGCATGGTTTCAAATCAGGAAAACTGTACATAAAGATTGTATCCTTTTACCATATTGATTTAATCTATATGCTGAGCAAATAATGAGATGTTTTACTGTATGACTAAGAATGTGGCATCAGAATTGGAGGAAGACTCATCAACAGTCTGCATTATTCAGATATTATGCAACATCTATATTATGCTGAATGGAGAAAAAAAATTAAAGCTGAATAAACTATAACACATACACAAGACAGAAAACTATGAAACATTAACAGTTCATTATGAATTTGTAGTAACATAGATGAACATGAAAAATATTATGCTGAATAAAATAAATACAAAAGGACAAATTCAAGTCCAGAAGAAACAAAACAAAGAACACTGAAACATTCTTTGATGGTTACTAGGGATGAGAGGACAGGGGGGAACATCATTAAGTAGATGAGACATGGGTGAAAGGAATGTCAATATACAAAAAGGAGATCAGCATTACGTCACCAAGGAAAGGAAAAACATGGAGTGGTGCATAGGAGTTACAGACACTGAAGGCAAGTATTATTATATATTCAGACTGACAGCATCAGTAATACCAGACATTAATCTGTAAGTGGATACACAGACTGACTGGAAAGATTAACAGGCATGAATAGGCAAATGAGACTCTATCCATAACCACTTAAGTCTTACAGACAGATTATTTTTTACATATATATCTCTAAGGATTGTATATAGATTTTGTGTATAGTAAACAGAGAAATTATGAAAATTTCTTAACTATAACCAAACACCTTGAAATAATAAATTGTTAGGATGAGTGTTTAGGACCACAACCGAGAGATATTCAAGAACAGTTCAACAAAGACAGTGTTCTACATCCTACTTTGGTGAGTAATGAGTGAAGTCTTGAAAACTTCTGAGTGGTCATCTAAGGTCCAACTATTGGTCTCTCCCTGTTCAGAGTAAAGAAGAGTGAAGAAAAGAAAGGATTACTATCCAAAGGACTAATGGACCAGGTGAATTTCAGTCTCCAGGACCTTAAGACCAGAAGGACTAGGTAATATCTGGTCACCATGGTTGCCTACCCTGGAAGGGATCACAACAAAAAACCCTTAATAGAGAGTCAAGGAGCTCTAGTACCACAGAACATTATTCACTGGGTAGCTAACCGGCAGGTTTGTGGTTCAAATCCACTAGTCACTCCATGAAATAAAAATGGGCAGTCTCTGTTCCCACAAAAATTTATAGCCTCAGAAATCTGCTAAGAGGATCACCATGACTCAGAATTTACTCAAGAGCAATGAGTTGTTTTGTTTTTTAAACCTAGATCAAGAAACCTGTACTGCATAGTTTAAAATCAAGAAAGGTGAACATCACACTTGTATCCATTCTCCATACTTATTCAATTTGTGAGCTGAACAAATCATTTGAGAAGCTAGACTTTATGAAGAAGAATGTGACATGAGGATTGGAGGAAGACTCTTCAATAACTTGCATTATGAAGATGACACAACCTTGTTTGCTGTGAGTTAAGATGAACTAAAGTGACTACTCCAAATAATTAAGGACTACAGTCTTTAATATGGATTGTATCAAGAAGAAACAAAAATCCTCATTACAGGACCAATAAGCAACTTCATGATAGATGGAAAAAAGACTGAAGATATCAATGATTTCATCTTACTTGGATCCACAATCAAGAGCCTTGCTACCTGCAGTCAGGAGACCATGAGACTTATTGCATTGGGCAAGTCTGCTGTGAGGGACCTCTCCAAAGTCCTAAAGAGCAAAGATGTCAGTTTAAAGGCCAAGGCGTGTCTGATTCAAGCCCTGGACTTTTCAATGACCTGTTATGCCTCTGAGAGTTGGACAATGAATACTGATGCCTTTGAGTTGTTGTGTTAGAGAAGACTACTAAATATTCCATGGACAGCCAACAGAAAAAACAGATATGTCTTGGAGAAAATAAGAGTATTCCTTAAAGGCAATGATGGTGAAGCTTTGTCTCACATACTTTGGACATGTTGCTATTCCTTGGACAGAGACATTATGCTTGGAAAGGTAGCCAAAGAGAGAAAGACCCCAGTGAAATGACTGACACAGTGACTGCAGCAATGGGCTTAACTATGTCAGATGACGAAGATGGTACAGTATAGGACAGGGTTCAGATTAGTTGTTCACAGGGTCACTATGAGCCAAATTCGATTCAATGGCACCTGACAACAGCATGGTTAGAAAGGAAGGGGAGGCTAGGGGGAAGAATAAGTTTAACAGTGAAGGAGTTTGATGTTTTCTTGAGATAATGAAAATGTTTGAGAACTCACTGTGTACAACTATGTGAACATATTAAAATCATTACGATGGGTCAGTGAAAGAGAAGAATACTCTCAGTGAGATGGAATGAAAGTGACTGTAAAAATGAGCTTGAGCAGGACAGAGACGATGGCACCATCAGCGCAAAGGTTCAAATCTGTTGTTGTGTATGAGTTGCTACGAGTCATGAGTTGACTTGATGATATAACAACAACAACTAACTATGAGAATTTTAAAACCGTTTTAAAAAAATATAATCATTGACAATAAAATATGCAATGACAAGACTTTTGGTTTCCCTTTAGACAAGCAAGAGTTTGGAAGTCATCATTCCTACTCCCCAAAACAAAAACAGCTCAATAGAGGTGAAACAACTCTTTTAACATCCATTAGAGAATGAGAGCTCACAGGGCAAACTAATGCCACAAACTAGAGACAAGCCAGTACTGAGAACCACAGCTTATTGGGAGGGAAGTCACTGGAGCTGGTAATGAGTAGGGAAAAGAGTAAAGACAAACTGCTGACTATGAACTAGTGGACCAGTATGACAGTAAGAACTTCCTTGAGGAATTGTCAGAATGAGCCCTTAAACTTTCTTCAGGAACCGCACCATATTCTTATTGCCAAACTCAGATAAAACCACCACCACCACCACCAACACAAAACTCTTCCAGTTTCAGCCACAGGAAAAGTAGTTACTGTTTTAAAATAGACTAGAGTACTTATAACTTGTTAGTCAAATTTGTGTCTTCTAGGTTGCAACACCCCCATGATACATCTTCAAGGATATGAACATGTACGGCCAAGCACAATC
>NW_006400091.1:452019-455265 GCF_000299155.1 Elephantulus edwardii | reverse complement strand
TTGAGAATACCATGGACTGCTAGGAAAACAAACAGATTTGTCCTGGAAAGGGTTAAACCGGGTGGCTCCTTGGAGGCAAGGATTCTGAGGCTTTGTCTAACATATTTTGGACATGTTGTGAGGAGAGACCGATCCTTGGAGAAGGACATCATGCTTGGGAGGGTAGAGGGATAGCGCAGGAGAGGAAGGCCCTCTATGAGGTGGACTGATTCAGTGACTGGGATAATTGGGATGGGAGTGTCAGAAACAGTGCGATTGGCACAGGACAGAGCGGAGTTTAGGGCTGCTGTACGTAGTGTTGCTATGAGTTGCAAGTGACTCGACGGCACATAACAACAACAACAACAGTGAGTTTGTAGAGGCTTTAAACTATACAGAAAATAATTACTAATCTTTCTCCCTTGGAGCAGCTGGTGGATTTGAAATATTTTCTCTGGTTGGCAGTACAACTCTTTATCACCAGTAAAAACCAAAAAACCAAGTAAATGCTTAGCAGAGTACTTGGCATATTGTAAATAATGAAGTAATTATTACTGTTTTATACTGTGATACAATAAAAAGATAGCAATCTTTACGGAAGTAAATATTTTTAAAAAGTTTAGCAATCAACTGATTAAACATGCCTTAAAAAAATTCCTTTAATACACTGTTGTTGTCCCTCCAGTTGGTTTTCAAAGGCAGTTAACTGTACTGGAGACTACTTTCCTGCAGAACAGCTGGTGGATGTGAAATGTGTACCTTACTTAACTTAGAAACTCTAATTTTAAAAAGTTTGTCTTTCAATTTAGTAAATGTAATGCTTGGAATTTGTAAGGTACTCAATTCTTTTCACAATCTCTATGTTAAGCAAAAAAGAAGACAACTCTGAAGGAGGTAGACTGACAGCATCTACAGCAATGGGCACCCAGAAATCATGAAGATCCAGCAGTTTGTTCGGCTGTCACGGAGTCAGTGATGTGGCAGCACTTAAAAGAGTATCACTTAAGGAGGCTTATATCTCCATTAAGAAAATGAAGGCCCAGCGAAGTGATATGGTATAAGACAATCAAAGCTAGGCTCTTAAAGCATATCTATTCTAAAGCAAAAACATGTAACCATGTATGTATCTTGAAGAAAGTGCATAGAGAGTGCTCCTTTGAGGCCAAAATGATAAACCTTTGTCTCAAACACTCTGGGCATGTTGCTTGGAGAATACTTGGAGAGGGATGTCATGCTTGAAAAAAAGGTTGAGGGTCAGTGAAGTGAGGAAAACTCTCAAGGAGATGGACTGACATAGTGACTGGTGCAACAGGCTTGAGGGTGTCAGAAGAGTGAAGATGGTACAGGCTAGGTCAGTATTCAGATCTGTTTTTACAGTGTCACTATAGGTCAACTCAACGACACCTAACAACAACATGTCCATATCAATGATCTTGAGCTATGAGAAATACCTCTTCTCTCTCTTCTTTCATAGTCACTGTTATGTTGTTGTCCTAAAGCATTATGAAACCATGCCTGATATCTTTCCATACTCAACATCACTGTTACACTTTATTGCAGCTGCTGGGTCAGTCTGTCTCCTTGAAGGTCTTTCTTTTTTTGATGACAAGCAGGATGTTGTACTGTAGGAATTGGCCCTTTCTGGTAATACATCTAGAGCAGGTTTTTTAAAAAAACTATCTTCATCATTATCCCTGCTAAAATAAATAATACAAAACCCCAAAACCTCACTGTCATCTAATGGTGTCTAAATCACAGTGACTCTACATCAGGTTTTTATGATTATAAATCTTTGAGAGGAGACTGTTCATCTTTCTCCTAGAAAGTCACTTGTAAACTCCAAATGCCAACCTTAGACAGTCCACACACAACACTACCACCACTACTGCCAGCACTTTCTACTAAAACAATCACTACTAAAATAGTTTTAGGACTAAGGTGCACCTAACTCAGGCCACGGTCTTTTTAGTAACTTGCTATGCATCTAAGATCTGGACTGACTAAGGATGACAGAATTGATGCCTTTGAATTATGGTGCTGGAGGAAAGTACTAAATATCCCACGGACTGCCAAAAGAACAGGTGTCTGTAGACTGAGTGCTCCTTATAGGCAGCGATGATAAAACTTCATCTCATATACTTTGGGCATGTTGCTAAGAGAGGGTATTTCTTGGAGAGGGACATCATGCTTGGGAAGGTGAAAGGACGGCAAAGGAAAACATGGCCCTCAACCAGGTGGACTGACACAGTGACTGCAGCAACGGGCTTAAGGATGTTGGAGATTTTGAGAAGACAGCACAGAATAGTACAGGGTACAGAGCTGTTGTTCATAGTGTTGCTATGCATTGTACTAGCCTTGATGGCACCTAACAACAACAGCAACATTCCATTTGTATGCTAAGCTGAACTATATATGAAGAATGAGACATCAATATTGGACAGAAACTCACTAACAACCTATGAAATACACATGACTCAAGCTTGCTTGCTGGGTGAAAATGAAGAGGACATATTAATGAAGATCAAAGACTACAGAGTTCAGTACAGATTACACCTGATAGCACAAATCACAAAAGTTCTAAAGACCTGGTAAATAAACAAAATCATGCTAAAGTGAGAAAACAGTGAAACTGTCAAGGATTTCATTCTATTTGGTTACTATCAATGCCTATGTAAGCTGTAGTCAAGAGAAAAATCATATAGTGCAGTGGGCACATCTGCCACCTTGGGCAGTTTTAAGCAAATATGTCACTCTGGGGACTAGGGTGTGCCTGACTCAGGCCACTGTAATTTCAATCATCTCACATAAACATGCAAGTTTGACAAGAAATAAGCAAGATGAGGAAGAACTGCTGCCTTTGAATTATGGTATTTTATTTTTTTTAATGTTACAGAGTGCAAACATTAATATTTCTTTGTGAGTAGTGTTTTAACATTGGAAACCATATATTTCTCTTTTGTAACCTGTGCAAAACATGGAACGTTTCACAAAGTTGCATGTCACCCTTGTGCAGGAGCCATGCTAATCTCTGCGTAGTTCCAATTTCAGTGTATGTGCTGCTAAAGCGAGTATGGAATTATTGGTAAAGGGTATTAGATAGAACATGGACTGCCAGAGGAACAATCATATCCCTCCTGGAGGAAGTGCACCCAAAGTGGGGATGGTGAGACTTTATCTCACCAACATACTTTAGACATGTTATCAAGAATGTTGATAAAGAAACTGAACATCTGAACAGATCCATTACAAAAGAAGAAATTGAAAAGG
>NW_006400091.1:441155-444432 GCF_000299155.1 Elephantulus edwardii | reverse complement strand
GAAGAACAAACTGGGGAGGAGGGTGGAGAGAATGGTGTGGCAATGAAGGAGTGAAAGCCCAGAATCCCTGTGAATGTTCATTGAAACTAATAAAATTTAATAATAATTAAAAAAAAATAGCCTAGAGTCTCCTGTTCTCTACCTTTCCTCAAGAAAATTAATTTACCAGAGCCTTTTTTAACAAAAAAATTTTTTTAAGATCTTAACTGTTGAAAGAGGAGGGAAAACCCAATTCTCTCACATGAAAAGGTACACTTCCACAAAAAGATGAAACTTCTTGTTGTTAGGTAACATCAAGTATGACTCACAGTGACCCTATGAACAATAGATATGAATCCTGTCCTATCCTGTGCCATCCTCACCATCTCTGACACTCTTGAGCCCACTGCTGCAGTTACTGTGTCAATCCATCTGATTGAGGGTTGTCTTCTCTTTCACTGACCCTCCAAGCATATGCCCCTCTCCTAGGAACAGCCTCTTCTAACAACATGCCCAGAGTATGTGAGGTGAAGCTTTATCTTCTGTGCCTCCAAGTAGCACTCTGGCTGCACTTCATCCAAGACAGAGAACTTCTCTCAACCATATATAAATCTTACCTTCTTATCAACTGGGCTCTTATATAACAGCAGAAAATGATAGCTGGAAGAAGGTAAAGGTTCACATTCTATTTAGGAAGGACTTTCTAGGAAAGGTGATCTAATAGAATGTATATAAGTTTAACAGAATGTAAAACAGTATCATGTTGTTACGTGCTGTCAAGTAGCTTGCCAAGTGACTCATAGCGACCCTATGTAAAACTTCTCTGAATGCTTCTCTATCCTGAGCCAATCTTATTATCTCTGACACATTTACCATTAACCCAGTCACTGAGTCAATCCCTTTCATCCAGGGTTTTCCTATCTTGCAATGTCCTTCTCCAAGGACTGGTCTCTCCTTGCAATATGCCCAAAGTATGTCAGACAAAGCATCCGAATCCTTGCCTCCAAAGAGAAGCCTGGTTTCTCCCTTTCCAGGATGCACCAGTTTGTTCTTGTAGCAGTCCATGGTGTATTTAATGTTCTTCTTCAGCACCACAGCTCAAAGGCATCAATTCTCCTATCATCCCTAGTCATTGTCCAGTTTTCTGATGCACAGTAAGATCCTGGCCTGAATCAGGTGCACTTTAGTCTCCAAAATGACTTCATTGCTCTTTGGTATTCTAGAGGTCCTTGACAGCTGACTTTCTCAATGTAATTTGTCTTTTGATTTCCTGACTGATTGTACCAAGAGTGTTGATTGTGGAGCCAAGCAAGCTGAAGTTGTTAACAATCTCAATCTCTTCACCACCTATCATGATGCTGTCAATTGGCCCAGTGGTGAGAATCTTCGTTTTCTTGATGTTGAGCTTCAACCTGTATCTGAGGGTCTTTCTCTTCCTTGATCTTTCTCCCTTCCAAGCTCTGGCTCTCATGATACTATGTCCAAAGTAGATGAGATGAGGTCTCAGGAAAATCATACTCAAACTTTATATAATCAAAGACAAAGAATCTTGAAAAATGGAAAGAAGAAAGTGTTCATCTCACCTATAAGACGCTAAAGCAAGGACTGCAGTGAAATTCTCTTCAAAAGTTTAAAGTAAACTCTATATTTACTAACATGATTAAAGAATGAAGAAACAGAAACTAACCAACTTAGAAATTTCTACCTATTGGAATTATTCTTGAGAAGTGTTAAGACTACAGTGAATACAGCTATGAACACACAGACCTTTCACCATTCCAAGCATCATGTCCCTCTCCAAGGAATAGACCCTCCTAGCAGTATGCCCCAAAAAAGTGATGTGAAGCTTCATCATTCTTGTTTCCCAAGAACACTCTGGCTGCCCTCTCTCCAAGACATTTGTTTGTTCTTTTGGCAGTCCATGGCATGCTCAATGCTCTTCTCCAACACCACAGGTCAAAGGCATCGTCTTGTCATCTCTGTTCACTGTTCAGCTCTCAAATGCAAAACAAGTGACCACAGCCTGAATCAAATGCTCTTTAGTCCTCAAACTGGCATTATTACACCTCAGTAATGTGGAAAAGTCCCTAACCGTAGAGTGTCCCAGTGCAATGCATCTCTCCTTAATTCCTGACTGCTGGTACCAAGGGTGTTAATTATGTTTTTATTGTGTTGGGATCCAAGTAAGATGAAATTGTTAAAAGACTGAATCTTTCTCCATCCATCATGATGGTGCCTATTGCTCCAGTGGTAAGAATCGCTGTTTTCTTGAGATTGAGATAGAGATGCAAAATTTTTCAATGAACAGAAACAAATTTAATCCAACAAGGTATTAATAAAAAGAACTGTGATCAAGTGGGATTCATTCCAGGATGCAAAGCTGGTTCAACATTCTGAGAAGAAATTATATAATCCATCAAGGTTTGAATCCACCAGCTGCTCCATAGGAGAAGGATGGGCATCTCCTCCCATGTTCTGACTCAACAACAAATAACATCATACAAACAAATTAAAGAAGAAAAAAATATCATCATATGTGATTCCACCAACTCATGTGCTAGTTTGTTGTACTGTGGTGGTGTATGTGTTGCTCTGACACTGGAAATACTCCTTCGGTATTTAAAATGCTAGCAGGATATTCCATGGTAGACTGGGCTTTCAGACTGAGACTGAGAAGTAGGATGGGATATTTACATCTGAAAAAAAATGGCCAGTGGAAAAACCTCTGATGATTAACAGTGGAACACTGTCTAAAAGAATGTTAGAAGGAGTCCTTCTGATTAAGAGTCCTTTAAATTATAATGAGGAAAGAGCAGCTTCCTCAAAGTGTGTCTACCTTAATGACATGGATCAAAGACCTTCATTTGTTGACAACTCAAAATGAGAAGGAACAGCTGTAAGTATCCATTAACAATTGAAATGTGTCATGTAAGATATATGAACCAAGTGAAACCAGAAGTTGTAAAAAATGAAATGGAATGTATAAAAATCAGTATCTTACATTCTGACAAATACAGAGCTCTTGTATCTATAAGCCCTGTGTTCTGGACATGGTTCCCTGAAACTTTTATTAAGATCAGTATCTTACATTTTGACAAACTACTATACAGAGCTCTTATCTATAAGTCCTGTGTTCTGGACATGGTTCCCTGAAACTTTATTTAAGATGTGGTGTCATTCTCTCCAGGCAAAACAGCCTGAATTTCTTCTTTCATCACCATAGGCTCTTGCTCATATGTTGTTTCATGAAATTCTTCTGTGTCTTCCAATTCCTTTTGATACAGTGACTCAGTATATT
>NW_006400091.1:430876-440565 GCF_000299155.1 Elephantulus edwardii | reverse complement strand
CCTAGCAGTCCATGGTATTCTCAATACTCTTCTCCAGCACCACAGTTCAAAGGCATCAATTCTCCTTCTATCCTCCTTGGTCACTGTCCAACTCTCTGATGCGTAACAGGTGATTGCGAAGACCAAGGCCTGTATCAGTCGCACCTTAGTTTCCAGAGAGACACCACTGCCAATTTGACGGTACACACAAAAAATAATAAAAAAAAAAAAGAAGAAATGTAGAATGAGTTCAACTCTTTTGATATTCCAACTCTAGCTCTTTGCACATTCCATTATAATAAATCTCCCGTTCAGCTTCTTAATTTCTCCCCAGAGTGAAGAGCAAGGATGTCAGTCTAGAGAAAGTTAAGGTTTGCCTGATCCAGTTCATGGTCTTCACAATTACTTGCTATACATCAGAGGGCTGGACAATGAATGATTAAGGATGATAGAAGAATTGATGCCTTTGAGTTGTGGTGCTGGAAAAGAGTACTGAACATAACATGGACTGCCAAGAGAACAAAAAGATCTGTCCTGGAGAGAGTGAACCAAGCTGCTCCTTGGAGGCAAACATTTTGAGCCTCCTTCTCACATACTTTGGACATGTAGCCAGGAGGGACCAGTCTTTGGAGGATATCATGCATGAAAGGATGAAGGGGCAGTGCAGGAGAGGAAGACCCTGGATGAGAAGGATTGACACAATAAGTGGAGTAATGATGGCAGTGTCAGAAACAGTGAGATAGGCTCAGGATAGGGTGGGTTAGACTTTGCTTGTTATTCTTTTCCAACTTGGTAAGGGTTGGTAAAATATTTTTATTCTTTCTTTTTAAAAAAGACGTGTACTTTTTGCTATAAACTGCTGTATACTACCTTTGCTATGTTCTATAGATTTTGACATACTGTTTCCATTCTCATTTAAGATTTTTTTTTTTTTAAATTTCTTCCATTATGAATAGGTTTCAAGCAGGGTGCTAATTTCCATGTTCTAGACTTTGCCCTGTCCCTTGTTCATTTTTTTAAAAGACTGCATTGATTTGCATATACTGTTTATCACTCATGTTACATGGTGTTTTACATATTCCTTCATTCACAGTGTTTCAAACAATCACTCAGATAAATGGTGGTGGTGGTGGTGGTTGTTGATAGCTGTCCAGTTGAAGTTGACTCCTAGCGACTCTATGAACAAAAGACCTAATGCCTTTCCACAGCGATGAGTTTCTCCAAGTTCACAGAGTTTCCAGAGACATGTGATTTAGGAAGTGGATGCCACTAGGAGCTCCACCAAACACTATCCATAATGGGAAACCATCATGGTATTTGATATCCCCATGGCCCAAGGTTCAGCATCATAGCAAACCCAGGTTATCTCATATAGCACACTGAGAAAGAGTGATGTACAAAGTGGAAGAATGTTCCTCCAGATAGAACACCAGTCTCATTTAGCAGTGGCTAAATGTTGTCAAGTTGAATGACTCAGAGTAAGCTTTGCACAAATGACATAAAATGTGTTCTATAAATTAACATCATTTCTGTACATTTATAAAAGAGTTTGTATTTTACCAATTTAATCACTACTGATCTATGCTTATTACCCTATTTTTTTCAGATCCCCACTGGAGCTTTCCTAATTCCATCACCTACCCACTTAGCTCACTAAACTCTTATGCTAGTGATTTTCTCCCCTACTCTTCCCCTTTTGAACTTTCAGATGCATCTTACTAGTTATCCATTTTTGTAATAGTCTTATACAGTATTTGTCCTTACGAGGTTGAGTTAGTTTACTCAGTATAATCTTTAGATTCTCCCATGTTAGATAGTATTTTACAAAATCATTGCTCCTTAGCACAATCCACCTGTTTTTTGAAGGACATCTGGGCTGCTTCCATTTTCTTAGTATTGTGAATAATGTTGCTATGAATATAGGTGCATTAGTTCTTACTTGTCTCAGTTTTCTTTTCCTTCGGGTGTATTTCTAACAGTGGATAGCTGGGTCATATGGGATTTCTATATTCAGCTTTTTGAGGGAATGCCAAACTGCCTTCCAGAACAACTGTACTGTTTTACAATCCCACCAGCAGGACTGTGCAGCGGGTAAGGTCGTCTTTCCTAAAGTCCTTTAAGTTCGTCCTGGTCTGTAGCACATCCCTGCAGTAATTTCACCTGAGTGCAGCCTGCCTTTCTTCAAATCTATTATTGTCCTCAGTGGTTTGCATTGAGGCCAGGTGACCAGGGTCCCAAAATGACCAGGTTTCTAAAATGATGCAACTTCTCTCCAGGGAAGTCACAGGCAGCTCCCTCTTTGCACCTCAATGTACCCTCTCTGGGAGGAAGTCTCTCTCCTTAGTGTGACCTGCCTCCCCTAAAGTCTATTATTGTCCTTGGTAGTTAGTGGTAGAGACTTGGCTACCAGGTTCCCAAATGATGCAGTTTCTCTCCTGGAGAGTTGCAGGCAGTTCCTTCCCTACAGCTACTGAGCACCCTCTCTGGAAGGAAGTCTCTCATTTGAGTGAAGCCTACCTCTCCTAAAGTCCATTATTGTCCTTAATGGTAGTAGTGCAGGCCTGGTGACCAAATTCTTCAGCTGATGACGTTTTTCTTCATGGTAATAGCAGGCAGTAAGACTCTTTAAGTGTTACTAAAGAAAGATGGAAAACATTGCCTTTGTGGACTATGCTACACCAAATGATCTTGCTGTCCCCTGACACTATGGTCCTCAGGCCTAAGGGCCAGCAACTCATTTCCTTAGTATAATGGTTTAGGACTAAGATTATTTATACAATGTTGCACCCTGGTGGCTCAGTTATATTCTCTATATCTATTCATCATATATATCTATATATCTCTTCATATATATGTAAATAAATATATATATAATGTCTTTTATAGCTGATATTACAGCATTGTATGTAATATCGAAAATCTTCATTGATTCTATTTCTTGTGTACTTCTCTCCAACCTTCTTAGCATGTGTCTATTATCTACTTACTGATATTTACTTCTTTTTCCATCTCATCCCTGGTAGCCATTCAAAAAATGTTTCTTTCTGTAAATCTTTCTTTAGCTATTTAGAATAGTGGATTTATTCAATACTTGTCCTTTTAAGATGAACTTATTTTATTCAATGTAATGTCTTCTGAATTCATCTATATTCTTTGGTGCTTTGAGAATTCATTATTCTTTAGTGTTGCCTAGTATTCCACTGTGTGTATCACAGTTTATCTATCTGATGAATGCTTAACATTGTTTCTATCACTTTGCAATTTAAATAACATTGCACTAAAGGTGGGTGTGCACATATCTGCTCCTGTTCTAGTTTTTATTTAAGATATATATACCGAGAAGTGGGGTTGCTGTATCAAATGTTTGTTTTTTTACTGATTTATTTCTTTTCCTTTTTAAAAAAAAATTTTATACTGATTTATTTACAAAGTTCTACTTTAAAGGAAATGCTTTACTATTTTCCACAGTGGCTAAATGATTTTATATTCCCACCAATAAAGCATGGGTTCTCCACAAATTTGTGTTTGTGTCTTAATGACTTTTGCTACTAATGCAGGGGTAGGATGAAATCTCACTGCTGTTTTGGTTTGCTTCTAGTAATAGTTCATGATCTTGAGCATTTCTTCATGTGTTTGTTTGCCATCTGAAACTCTTCTTTGATGAAGCGTCTTTTCATGTCCTCTGTCCATTTTGTAATTAGGCTGTGCTTTTCTTGCTGACGTACAAGTTTTCTATAAAATTTAGAGATTACTGCCCTGTCAGATGTAATTATCAGACCCCCCCCCCCAATCTATCTCTTTTTACTCATTTGGAGAAATGTTTTTGTTCATAAGAATCTGATTTTCGGAGCTCTGGTGGCCTGGTGGCAAGAAGCTGCGCTACAATCACAAAGGCTTGCAGTTCAAATCCACCAGATGCTCCGCTGGAGAAGGAGGGGCAATCTAACTCCTCCTGTGCCAGTTGAAGCTGACTCGATGGCACACAGCAACAACAAAATAAAACTAAATTAAAAAAAAAAAAGAAAAATAATCTGATTTTCCTGAAGGTCTCAGATGCCTTGTTTATCTTCTGCAGCCTGTACATTTTTTGTTTTGTCTGATAATCTCTACAACTGAGCTGCTGTTTTTACGTGTCTTCGAGTCTCCAGCGAATCATAGCGACCCTATGTACAACAGCCCTAAACTCTGCCCTATCCTGTGCCAATCTTATTGTCTCTGACACACCTACTGCCATAACCCCAGTCACTGAATCAATCCATCTCATCGAGGGCCCTCCTCTCCTGTGCTGCCCATCCACGCTCCCAAGCATGACGTCTCTCTCTGAGGACTGCTCCCTCCTTGCAACATGTCCAAAATATGTCAGATGGAGCTTCAGAATCTTTGCTGAACCTGTTCATTCTCTCAGCAGTCCATGGTATACTCAATACTCTTCTCCAATACCACAGCTCAAAGGCATCACTTCTCCTTCTATCATCCCTAATCACTTTCTAGCTTTCTGATGCATAACAAATGACTGCAAAGACCATGGCCTGTATCAGGTGCACCTTAGTCTCTAGACTGACATCGTTGCTCTTCAACACTTTGAATAGATCTCTGACAGAGGACTTTGCCAGTGCACTTTGTCTTTTAATTCCTGGCTGCTGACAGCAAGAGTTCTGACTGTAGAGCCAAGCAAACTGAGGCTGTTAACAATCTCAATTTCTTCAACATCTATTATGAAGCTGCCAATTGGTCCAATAGTGAGAATCTTTGTTTTTTTGATGTTGAGCTTTAATACCAGAGTAGGACTCCTAAATTTTGCCATGTTTTCTTTGATGACATTTATAATCTGAGGGTTTTATATTTAGTATTTTGGCCCATCTTGAATTAATTTTTATTATATGAAGTATTGTTGGGCAAGAAATAAGCTGTTCAGAATGGCTTTCCTAGCTATTGCTTTTGCCACATAGCTGCATGAGACTATGTTGATGATACGGATGAGGTGAATAACAACTTTTGAGTGGAAGCACACCTTAAGATGTGAAGCTTACTAATAAAGGGATCGATCAGTTTTTGCCATGCCATCAGGCTTAACTTGAACAAGTTTAGAGGAGGGAAACAGGACTCGATGTTATCAAGAAAGAAGCAGAAGAAACAGTATAGAGCACATATCCTATTGGACTATAAATTCTTGCAATACAAAAACTGGAGCCTAAATCTGAGCAACAGTGGCAAAAGAAATAGCAGGGAGAGAACCACAGCTCCACGTGAGGGAAAGCTGAGCTGGAACTTTTACAACATGGAGCCAGAACATAAGGCCTTCATGAACACAAACTGGAGGACTAGAAAAGAAACACCATAATTGGGAAATGCCATCACTGACAGAACTGAAGGAGCTGTGCAACACTGGCCTATAGCTGACAGGCTGGAGGCTGAGAGGCTGAAGGTCAGGGGCCTGCCCAAATGCCTTAGAAAATGTAGAACTACAAGACACTGCACTGCAATCACTGCAATCCCAGAGGTATGCGGTTCAAATCCACCAGATGCTCTGCTAGAGAAGGAGGGGGCAATCTCCTCCTGTACCAGTCAGATCTGATTTGACGGTACATGTAAAAATAATACAATAAAAATAAAATGAAAAAAAAAGAAAATGTAGAACTAGAGAACAGTAAACTTTAAACTAGAGAACTGTATTATTTCCAAACTGAATTGTAGCCCTCTAACCTCCCCAGTAAACTCACTAATCTGGAGTATGGTCTATATTCTATGTGGAAACTGCAATAGAATAGCAGATCCAGTAGCAGAGCAGTGAGGGCCTGGAGGGGACAGCTGGTGCGAGAACTGATATAACTAGGTGTTGGAGTATGGAGGTATGTCTGATTTCGTAAGATTTTGTGCTGTGGATTGAAACTGTCCATCCTTGTGAAATGAGTGGAGGTCAGATGTGGCTGTATCCAGGCCCACTAGTGTTTTTACTAGAATAGATCTTGTTCCAATTTTCTGCAGTCAGTTTTGCTGGCACCATTTGTTAGTGACCCTTTTGCCCTACTTAATAGATATCATTCTCTTTAAAAATCAGCCATCTTTAAAACAACTATGAGATATCATCTCACCGCTGTCAGAATAGCAAAATTTAACAGAACAGCAAGCAACAAATGCTGGTGAGGTTGTGGAGAAACTGGAACCCTTATTCACTGTTGGTGGGAGTATAAAATGGTGCAACCCCTGTGGAAGGCGGTATGACGCTTTCTCAAAAAGTTGCAAATAGAGATACCATTTGACCCAGAAATTCCATTGCTGGGAATATACTCCAAAGAGACCATAACTGATATCCAAGCAAATATATGCACACCCATATTTATTCCAGCTTTGTTCACAATAGCAAGGAGTTGGAAACAACCTAAGTGCCCATCAACAAATGGATAGAGAAGCTGTGATATAGTCACACAATGGAATAGTAATAGTAATAGTAATAGTAATGCTGCATTGAAAAAACAAGGAACTGATGCAATATTATTCAAAATGAGTGACTCTGGAGGACACTATGCTGAGTGAAGTTTGTCAGTCACAAAAGGACAAATACTGCATGGTGCCATTGTTGTAAATCAGGACTGACCTTGGGGTTGGGGGGAGACTGAGAAAGATGGGTTCAATAATGTATACTGCATTGAAACAGATGAGGGAGAAAACTGTTTAAAAGGGATATGTGATTAGGTATTTTTATCATGACAGGAGTCCAGAGCTAAGGGTGCACAGTGGAGTGGACCTGGGAGAGGGTTTGTAAAACAATGAAAGAATTTTTCTTTTACTTTTCCAAGAGGGCAGTGTACTTGGGGGGAGGGTTGGGAGGCGAGAAAAGTGCAACATGAATGAATGGAAACCCAAAGTCTCTGTAAATTTTCATTGAAATTAATAATTGTTGTTATGTGCCATCGAGTCACTTGCGACTCATAGTGACCCTATGTACAAGAGCTCTAAACGTCATTCTATCCTGTGCCAACCTAGCCATCCAAACCCGAAACGCATTTATTCCCACCACTCCAGTCACAGAATCGATACATCTCATAGAAAGTCTTCCTCTCCTTCACCGCCCCTCCACTCTGCCAAACATGATGTTCTTCTCCAAGGACCAGTCCCTCCTTGCAACATGCTCAAAATATGTCAGATGAAGCTTCAGAATCCTTGAATCCAAGGAGATTTCTGGCTTCACCTTCTCCAGGACAAACCTGTTTGTTCTCTTAACAGTCCATGGTATATTCAATACTCTTCTCCAGCACCACAGCTCAAAGGCTTCAATTCTCTATCATCCCTATTCACTGTCCAACTCTCTGATGCACAGCACGTAACTGCAAAGACTATAGCCTGGATCAGGCACACCTTAGTCTCCGGCCTGATGTCATTGCTCTTCAGAACTCTTAAGAGGTCCCTCACAGCTGACTTTCCCAATGCAATTTTTGTCTTCACTTCCTGGCTGCTGTTACCAAGAGTGTTGACTGTGGAGCCAAGTAAACTAAAACTGTTAACTATCTTAATCTCTTCACCGTCCATCCTGATGCTGCCCATTGGCACAGTGGTGAGAATCTTTGTTTTCTTGATGTTGAGCTTCAATCCATATTAGGAGGCTAAAGTCCTTGACCTTCAGCAGCAAGTGCTTCAGGTCTTCACTTTCAGCAAGCAGGGTTGTGTCATCTGCATAACGCAGATTGTTGATGACTCTTCCACCAATCCTGATGCCACATCCCTCCTCGTACAGATCAGCGTCTCAGATGATCTGTTCTGCATAGAGATTGAAAAGGTATGGAGACAGAATACATCCCTGACGAACCCCTTCTTGATTTTGAACCATGTAGTGTCTCCTTGCTCTGTTCTGATGACTGCCTCTTGGTCCAAGTATAGGTTTCGCATTAGCACAATCAAAATCAGTCATAGAGATGGATGATTTACAATTCTATTCCACTGACTTATTCATCTGTCTTTGTACCACTACCAGGCTGTTTTAACAACTGTGGCTCTGTAGTAGGTTTTGTGATTGCTTTTGGAGTAAGATTGCACCTAGTATGTTTTTGAAAGTATAAGCCTTTCTACTTTGATTTCCTTCTTTTGCTTTTCCTGGGTTTCTTTTCTTACCGTAAAAAGTTGATTACTTTTCTCATCTCTCTGAAAAATAAAGATGAAATGTGGATTAAGAATGCATCGTATTTGTGGATTCTTTTCGCTAGTATAGGCATTTCCAACAATTTTAAGTCTTCTATTGCTTTTGGTTTCCTATATTAATGTTTTATAATTCTCTTTTTATAGGCCCTTTGTATCTCTGATTAGATATATTCCTAAGGATTTCATCTTGTGGATGGTGATATAAATGATACTGCAGAGAAATTGGATTTTTATAATGTTGATCTTATATCCTGCCACTTGACTGACTCTTTCCATTATTTCAGTAATTATTTTAATGAGCCACTGGGATTTTCTCTCTATATAGGTTCGTAACATCTGAAATTAGTTTTACTTCACTGTCATTTGGATGCCTTGTATTTCTTTCCTGTCTTTTTGCCTTAGAGCTTCCATTATCATACTGCTCAGGTGTGGTGATAAAGGGCATTCTACTCTGGTTTCTGTTCATGTTATTATTAGGCGCCACTCAGATATGAATAAACTCACAGTGAGCTAAGCAGATCCGAACTCTGTCCTAGCCCACACCATCCTCATCATCTCGGAAACACTTGAGTCCACTGCCCACTGCTGCTGTCATCATGTTGATCCCTCTGGTTCAACCCTCTTTTTTTTTTGCCGACCCTCCATCTTTCTTAGCATAATGACCCTTTCCAATTAATAGCCACTTCTAACCACGTGCCCCCAAAATATGTTCACAAGGGGGATACTTTCAGTCTCTCTTCACTGAGATTTGTATTAGCTGTTGGTTTTGTAAAGAGGCTCTTAATTATGCTGAGGCTTTTTCATCTATTCTTCTCTATTATCAGAAATTTAAAGAGAGATAAATTTGTCAGTGTGAAATATCATGATTCTAAAAGGTAGCAATTTTCTCCAGATTGTTGATGATTTTGTTATGTGCCATCAGACTGAAATTAACTCACTGCTGACCCTCTAGTAGATTTTTGGAGGCACTAAATCACACAGAAGTTTCCTCCTCTTTCTCCTGTGGAGCAACGGGTAGATGTGAACCTCATATCTTTTGATTGGCAGCATAAATCCTTAACACTAGGCAGTCAGTGCTCCCTTATTCCGGATTACTTATGTAAAAATATATGCGTGCTAAGATCTTACTATTAGTCACTCTAAAAATAAAGCTCAATGAAGAAACTCATTGTGGTCTGAATTCAAGCAGGAAGAGTAATATAAGTCTAAATGGCTCTGTACATTTTTAAAAAGAAAACATATAATCATTACATTGTTGTTGTTATGTGCCATCGAGTCATTTGCGACTCACAGCGACCCTATGTACAAGAGCCCTAAATGCCGTTCTATGCTGTGCCAATCTTGCTGTCTCAAACACATTCATTCCCACCACTCCACTCACAGAATTGATCCATCTCATCGAGGGTCTTCCTCTCCTGCTCCGTCCCTCCACCCTCCCAAACATGATGTCCCTCTCCAAGGACCAGTCCCCTCCTTGCAACATGCCCAAAGTACGTCAGATGAAGCTTCAGAATCCTTGACTCCAGGGAACATTCTGGCTTCACCCTCTCCAGGACAAACCTGTTTGTTCTCCTAGC
>NW_006400091.1:424852-430096 GCF_000299155.1 Elephantulus edwardii | reverse complement strand
ATCTATCTATCTATCTATCTATCTATCTATCTATCTATCTATCTATCTACATCTCAATGGGGTCTAAATTATAGTAGCCTCATTAATTTATTTAGGAATTTCCTAACTAACGAACAAAAAGATTCTTCAAACAAAAAGAACTCGATGCTTGACTATTTTCAGTGACTGAAACGACATATGAGCAAGAGCCTATGGTGATGAAGGAAGAAGTTCTGGCTGTTTCGAAGGAAATCGCAAAAAATAAGGCCCCAGGAATAGAAGGTATACCAACTGACATTATTTCAGCTAACAGATGCTGCCCTGGACGTGCTCACCAAGTTGTGCGCTGCCCTGGACGTGCTCACCAAGTTGTGCCAAGAAATCTGGAGAACAACCACTTGGCCAACTGACTGGAAGAAATCTATTTATTTGTTCCCATCCCAAAGAAAGGTGACCCAACAGAGTGTGGAAACTACAGAACAGTATTAATGATTTCACATGCAAGCAAGATTCTACTAAAGATTATCCAAAAAACGACTGGAGAACTACCAGCAGAGAACTACCAGAAGTCCAGGGCTGAGTTTAGAAGGGGTTATGGTCCTAGGGATAGTGTAGCTAATGTTAGATGGATCTTAGCTGGAAGCAGGGAAAACCAGAGGAATGTGTATCTGTGTTTCATTGACTATGCAAAGGAGTTTGACTGTGTGGATCATAACAAACTGTGGCTGATTCTGAGAAGAACGGGAATCCTAGAACACTTGATCATGCTAATGAGAAACCTATACTTCGACCAAGAGGCAGTGGTCAGAAGAGAGCAAGGAAACACTGCATGGTTCAAAATTGGGAGGGGCATAGGCCCTATCTCCATACCTTTTCAACCTGTATGTAGAACAGATTATCCGGGAGGCTGGGCTCTATGAGGAGAAATGTGCGGTCAAGATTAGTGGAAGATCTATCACCAATCTGCGTTATGCAGATGACATAATCCTGCTTGCTGAAACTGAGGAGGCCCTGAAGTGTTTGCTGCATAGGGTCAAGGACTGCAGCCTACAATATGGATTGAGGCTCAATGTCAAGAACACAAAGATTCTCACCACTGGACCAATTGGCAGCATCAGGATGGATGATGAAGGGACTGAGATTGTTCACAGCTTTAGTCTGCTTGGCTCTGTAGTCAACAGTCTTGGCACCAGCAGCCAGGAAATTAAAAGGCGCATTGCTATGGGAAAGTCTGCTGTTAGGGGCCTCTCCAAAGTACTGAAGAGCAATGGTGTCTCTCTGGAGACTATGGTGTGTCTGATACAGGACATGGTTGTTGCAATCACTTGTTATGCATCAGAGAGTTGGACAATGACTAAGGAGGATAGAAGGAGAATTGATGTCTTTGAGCTGCGGTGCTGGAGAAGAGTATTGAGGGTACCATGGACTGCTAGGAAAACAAACAGATTCACCCTGGAAAGGGTCAAACTAGGCGGCTCCTTGGAGGCAAGGATTCTGAGGCTCTGTCTAACATACTTTGGACATGTTGTAAGGAGAGACCGGTCCTTGGAGAGGGACATCATGCTTGTGAGGGTGGAGGGACAGTGTAGGAGGGGAAGGCCCTCAATGAGGTGGATTGATTTAGTGACTGGGGTAATCGGGATGGGAGTGTCAGAGACAGCGCAATTGGCACAGAACAGAGTTTAGGGATTTTGTACATATGGTCGCTATGAGTCACAATCGATTCAACGGCACATGACAACAACAAGGTTAAGTAATCAAAAGATAAAAAAGAATAAAAGTGAAATCGAACACACAACTCTAGCAAACAAGGAAGACTTATTAGAAGTTCAAAATCATCAGTCTTGAGAAGGTAAATGCAGCATGTTATTAGATTTTATATATTCACCAAGCTGGCAGTAAGACTATAAGCACTGCCCCCAAAATTATGAAAAATTTAAGCTAAAGTAAAATTAAAAGAATTTTAGCTAACATAGAAATTGTTATTATGTACCACTGAGTCGCTTGAGACTCACAGTGACCCTGTGTACAATACCCCTGAAACCTGCTCTATCCTATGCCAATCTTACTGTCTCTGACACACCTACCTTCATTACCCCCATCTCTGAATCAATCCATCTCATCGATTATCTTCCTTTCTTTCTCTGTCCCTTTAACCTTCCAAGCATGATGCGCTTCTCCAAGGACTGATCCCTCCTTGTAACATGCCTTAAGTATGTCAGACGAAGCCTCAGAATCCTTGCCTCCAAGGAGCAGCCTGGTTTCACCCTCTTCAGGACAAACCTATTTGTTCTCCTGGCAGTCTATGGTATATTCAACACTTTTCTCTAGCACCACAGCTCATAGGCATCAATTATCTTTTCTATCATCACTAGTCATTTTCCAGCTGATGAGTTAGCAAGGCTAACTCCTTTCAAAAGAACATCATGCTAGATGGAGGATCAGTGAAGGCGAGAAGTTTCAAAATGAGATGGATTGACACAGTGACTTCAGCAATGGACTCTAGTGTGCCAGATATGATAAGGGTGGCACCAGACAGGGCAAGGTTCAAGTTGGCTGTTCATAAGGTCGCTATGAGTTGTACTGAACTTGACGGCACCTAACAACATGTCCATTCATAAACTCATCTTACTTCTTGACACTCTCTACTTTAACAATCTCTATTAAATGGTATTTAAATGCAGTTTCTGAAGCAGGAATCCGAACTTCCCCATATCTTAGAAGAATAAAAACTAAAGACAACGTAATAAACATGACAAGCAAATACAGTTCTTTATCATGCAGTCTTCAAAGCTGCTACAGAACAAATAACAGTCATGTAGTTTAATTTATAGCTATTAGTAATACAGGGAGCTCTGGTAACTTAGTCTTAAGGAATTGTGCTGCCAATTCAAAAGCGTATGGTCTGAAGCCACCAACTGTTTGATCGGAGCAAGACAGGCAATTTACTGTCTCTAAAAACCTGCTGGAGGGTCAGGTATGGGTCGGTCTGACTTGATGGTACTTAATGACAACAATATGGTTAATTTTATGACTTAATTACATTTAATTGTGGAATGCAGCAAAGTGTAA
This sequence comes from Elephantulus edwardii, assembly GCF_000299155.1. Taxonomy (NCBI): domain Eukaryota; kingdom Metazoa; phylum Chordata; class Mammalia; order Macroscelidea; family Macroscelididae; genus Elephantulus; species Elephantulus edwardii. The sequence continues at coordinate 427,045 of NW_006400091.1, read as the reverse complement.
TTTTGAACGCAGACAGATGTGAGTTTGAAACCTATGTCTGTTACTTACTAGCTCTGACACTCCAAGTAAGTTATTGTAAGTTATTTAATGCATTCAGATTTTTCTTCACTAGGAAAATGAGAATACTAGCAGTATCATAGATTAATGTGAGATTAATGAAATGACATGAAAAATGTTTAGCATAGTGTCGGCATATAAATAGGGGTAAAAAATGTTACCAATTACCATCACGATTTTGTTGGGTCATTCAGCAATCACAACAGGCATTGCTTAGCATTTTTTTTGTAGCATCTCTTTTATTATTCTACATTTTCAAATGATCTTAGAGAGAGCTCTTGTAGCTGCTAATCCTGGTTTGAATACACATTTTTCTCCATGGGAAAAATGGGCAATCTCCCCTTTGGGATGTACAGCTGCTAAAAACCCACTGGAGAATCAGGTTTCTAACTTGATAGGAATGAACTTGAGTTTGAATGTCATTTCATAATTTATGTTCCCAAGATTAGTAAGAGGGAAAAGAGGAATGGTTTGAAGGCACAAACATTCTTCACTTTCACGCTCACTAAAAGCACTGGTGGAGAAGTAAACAAACATGTTTTCATCTGCATGGCAGGAGGTTGATAAACTGCTGAAGAGTACTCTGACAACTTTAGAAAACCATTGTTTTTGGGGTTAGGTGCCATCAGCCTGAGCTAACTCTATCTATGTACAAGAGATCTGAATCTTGCTCAATCCTTTGTAATCTTCACTATTTCTGATGTGCTCAAGGCCACTGTTACAGTCACTGTGTTAACCCATCTTGTTGAGGGTCTTCCTCTCACCCTCTACCCTTCCCGGCATGTCTTTTTCCAAGGACTGTCCCTCTCCTCCTAATATGCTCATAATATGTGAGACAAAGTTCAATAACCTTGACTCTAAAGAACACACTGGCTGTACATCCTCCAAGACAGACTTGTTTGTTCTTTGAGCAGTTCAGGGGATATTCAGTACTCTTCTCCAACATCATTCAAACAAAGACATTGATTCTTCTTCTATCACCTTTACTCACTGCCCAACTTTCAGATGCATGCAACTAACTGAAAGGATAACGGATTGGATCAGGTGCCCTTAGTCTTTACACTGATATCCTTGCTCCCTAGCACTTTGAAGAGATCTTCTGCTCTAGCTCATCTCTTTTGATTTCTTGACTGTTGAATGGGTATTGACTGTGGAACAAAGTAAAATTAAATCACTGACAACTTCAATCTTTTCCATCTATCATGATACTGCCTATTGGTCCAGTTGTATTTTGTATTCTTGATGTTGAGATGTAATCCACATCGAAGAGTGTATGTTCTGCAGCAAGTTTTTCAAGTCCTCTTCACTTTCAGCAAGCAAGGTTGTGTCATCTGTATTCCTCTAAACCTGATGGCACATTCTTCTTCATACAGTCCAGCTTCTCAAATGATTTGCCTCAGCACACAGGCTGGATAGATATGCAAAAAGGACAAACCTGACACACACCTTCCTCAATTTAAACCATGCAGCATTCTCTTCTTCTGTTCAGACAACTGCTTCCTGGTCTATGTTTCTCACGAGCACAATTAAGTGTTCTGGGATTCTCTTTAGTTTCAATGTTATTTTTTATTTGTTATGATGAAAACAGTCAAATAAATGACTTTGCACAGCCAATAAAAATTCCTTCTATTAACATGCCCAGAGTACACTGAGAAAAACTGCTGCCATTCTTATATCTAAGGAGAATTCTGGCTGCATTTCTTGCAACAGATTTCTTGTGTCAACTCTATGAACAATGGGTCTGAATCTTGCCCTATCCTGATCCAACCTGTCTCCGACACACCTTACCCCACTGCCATAGTCAATGTGTCACTCCATCTCACCTAGGGCTGACCTTCTACCCTTCCAGCATGATGCCATTCTTCAAGGACTGGCCTCTCCTAACAACATGCCTAAGTATGAGCGAGAGAGAGGTTGATATATCTACTATTTTTTGTGGGCATCATAATTCAAAGGTATTACTACTTCTTTGGTCTTCCTAATTCAAGTATATGGTTCAGAAGTTAAATAATAGTTTAAAAGTACTGTGATTACAATGGAATACTATGCTGCATTGAAGAACAAGGAACTCATGCAATATTATTCAAAATGGGTGACCCTGGAGGACATTATGCTGAGTGAGGTATCTCAGTCACA
>NW_006400091.1:421010-424612 GCF_000299155.1 Elephantulus edwardii | reverse complement strand
GGGGTTTGTGCGGGGAGAAGGGTGCAACAATGAATGAATGGAATTCCAAAATCTCTGTAGATGTTCATTGAAATGAAAAATAAACAAACTAAATTAAAAAAAAAAAGTACTGTGATTAAAAAAGTTTCACACAACTAGGATTTTTAAAGTATTCTTTATCATATCCATATTCTTTTTAATATTTTTATAAGTCTCAAGTACTTTAAAATATAGTATGATTAGCAATGAACACGGTATGACACATATTTGACGGGGTAAATTTTAAATTTTGCAATTATATTGCTCTGCTGTGCCACTGGGTGTCAAATGTCAAAAGGTTACCCATAGTGGACAGGTTTTAGTATGGCTCCCAGATTAAGATAGACTAGGAAGCATGACTGGCTATCCATTTCTTAAATAACAGGTCTTTAAAACTCTGAGGGAACTCTGGTGACCTAGTGGCAAGAAGCTGTGCTGCAATACCGAAGGTGTGTAGTCTGAATCCAGCAGATGCTCTGGTGAAGGAGGGTCAATCTCCTCCTGTGCCAAATGGATCCAATTCAATGGCACCCAAGAAAAACCAAAACCAAAACCAAACCCTAAGAACACTAGAGGAATGTGGATAGCTATGGTAGTGTAGTGGTAGACTGAAGTCAGTCAAAATGAGGAAATAACTGGAATATGGAATGTATGTAGCTTGAATGTTGGAAAACCCCAAAATTGTTAAAAATGAAATGGAACGTATAAACATCAACATCCTAGGCATTAGTGAGATAAGATGGACAAGCTTTGGCTCTTTTAAACCAGATAATGACAGGGTATACTATGCTGGGAACGAAAAACAGAAGAATGGTGCTCTATTCATAGTCAAAAAGTCAATTTCAAGTTCTATGCTAAAGTGCAATGTGACAGGATATTATCCATATGCATACACGGAAAATCCCATTAACAAGATTATTATTAAAATATATACTCCTACACCTAGAGCCAAAGAGAAAGAAATTGAAAATCTTTACCAAATCCTGCAGTCTGAAATTGATCACACATACAATCAAGATGCATTAATACAGATACTCCGCTAGAGGAGGGACCATCTCCTCCTGAGCCAGTTAAATCTCACTTGATGGTACACAACAAGGGGAAAAAAAGAAGAAAGAAAAAGATGCATTAATAATCAATGGTGACCGGAATGCAAAAGTTGGAAACAATGAAGAAGGAATAGTAGTTGGAAAATACGGGCTTGGTTACAGACTGAGGCTAGAAACAGAATGAGTGAATTTGGTATATTCAATGATTTATTCATTGCAAATACCTTTTTTTAAAAAAAAAAAACAACCCAAAAGCAACCAGGAGAAGATAAAGTAGATGAATGGGATCTTCTAAGAATCAAATCCCTATGCACATCCAAAAACTTCTCCAACAGGGCAAAAAGGGAAGCCACCCACCAGGAAAAAGTATTTGGTAATGACATATCAGATAAGGAACTTATATCCAGAATTTGTAAAATACTTGAGCACCACAACAAGATAAAGGTTAATAATCCAATAGAAAAATGGGCACAGGATATGAAAAGACACTTCACCAAAGAAGACATTCAGATGGCTAACAAGCACATGAAGAAATGTTCAAAATTCCTAGCTCTAAGGGAGATACAAGTTAAAACAACTATGAGATATCATCTCACCCCAGTAAAAATAGCAAAATTTAACAGAACAGCAAGCAACAAATGCTGGTGAGGTTGTGGAGAAACTGGAACCCTTATTCACTGTTGGTGGGAGTGTAAAATGGTGCAACCCCTGTGGAAGGTGGTATGACGCTTTCTCAAAAAGTTGCAACCAGAGATACCATTTGACCCACCAATTCCACTGTTGGGAATATACCCTAAAGAGACCATAACTGACATCCAAGCAGCTATATGCACACTCATGTTTATTGCGGCTTTGTTCACAACAGCAAGGAGTTGGAAACAACCAAAGTGCCCATCAAGAAAAGAATGGATAGAGAAGCTGTGATATATTCACACAATGGAATACTATGCTGCATTGAAAAACAAGGAACTTATGCAATATTATTCAAAATAGGTGACTATGGAGGACATTATGCTGAGTGAAGTATGTCAGTCACAAAAGGACAAATACTGCATGGTGCCACTGTTGTAAAACAGGACTGATCTTGGGGTTGGGAAGAGACAGAGAAAGACGGGTTCAATAATGTACACTGCACTGAAACAGATGAGGGAGAAAACTGTTTAAAAGGGATTTGTGATTAGGCTTTTTTGTCATGACAGGAGTCTAGAGCAAAGGCTACATGGTGGAGTGGACCTGGAAGAGAGTTTGTAAAACAATGAAAGAATTTTACTTTTCCAAGAGGGTAGTGTACTGGGGGGTAGGTTTGGGAGGGGAGAAAAGTGCAACAATGAATGAATGGAAATCCAAAGTCTCTAAATTTTTACTGAAATGAATAGTAAATTTAAATTTTTAAAAAAAGACACAAAAGAAGACTTTACACATGGATCTCACTTGAGGGGCTGCACAGGAATCAGACCGACTACCTATGTGGAAGGAATAGCTGGAGAAGCTCAGTACAGGCAGCCAAAACTGGGTTGGGGTAGACAGTGGGTCAGACCATCAATTACTCAGATGCAAGTTCAAATTGAGGCCGGGGGTGGGGGGTGGGGGGATGGATGGAAATAAATTCACAAGAAACAAGATATGATCCTGAATCAATTCTATATGAATTTCAAAATCACCAAAGGAATAGGCTGAGGCATTGAACACCAAAGATCAAAGTTGTAGGATGAGTTGTGGGATGATAACAAAGATATCATCCATGAAGCCAAGGTCATTAAAAAAACAGAGACGAAAGAAAAAAAAAAAAAAAGAATCAAAATGCATGTTAGAAGAGACTCTAAAAATTACAATAGGGCTTCAAGAAGCCAAAATAAAGTGAAAATATGCTGAAGTAAAAGAACTGAAAGGATGATTTCAAGGGCCACTCCAGAGGGTAAAGCAAAGTATTATAATGGAATGTGCAGAGAGCTGAATTAGAGAATGAAAAGGGAAGAGCTCACTCTACATTTCCCAGCCGAGAGAAATGAAAAATAAACTTAAACCTTGAGTCACAATATTGAAATATGCTATGGGCAATAAACTGAACGACTCAAAAAGCATCAAAAGATGGAGGGAATACACAGTATTCACTGTACCAACAAGGACTAATTGACATTGAAAAACTTCAGGAAGTACCATATAAGCAGGAGCCAATGGTAACAAAGGAGGAAGTAGAAGCTGTATTGAAGGCACTGGCAAAAAAATAAGGACCCAGGAATCTATGAGATACCAACCGACTTGTTTCAATTAACAGGGGTAGCCTTGGATGCGCTCACCAGTCTATGCCAGGAAATCTATAGGACAGCTATCTGTCTGGCCAACAGATAGGAAGAGGTTCATGTTTGTTCCCATTCCCACGAAAGGTGATCCAACTGACTGTGAAAACTATTGAACAATATTATTAATATCACATAAAATAAAAATACTGTTGTTGTTGTTATGTGCTGTCGAGTCGCCTGCGACTCATAGCGACCCTATGTACAACAGCCCTAAACTCTGCTCTGTCCTGTGCCA
>NW_006400091.1:411831-418610 GCF_000299155.1 Elephantulus edwardii | reverse complement strand
CCTTGGCTCTGGTTGTTGTTGCATATATTTGAATGATAGTGGTATTCACTGGACTTCCTTGTATGCGTATAGATATTATCCTGTCACTGACAATACTGTACTTCAAGACAGATCTAGCAATGAGTTTTTTAACTATGAAAGCAACTCCATTTTTCCTCACTGCTAGAACAATACATAAATAGGGAACCATCAGAAGTTCAAGTAGGATTTAGAAGAAGCTGTGGTAGTCGGGATAGTATTGCTAATATCAGATGGATCCTGGCTGAAAGTAGAGAATATCAGAAAAATACATATTTGCAGTTTACTGACTACAAGCATTTGACTGTGTGGATCATGATAACCTGTGACTGACACTGAGAAGAATGGGCATCCCAGAGCACTTAACTGTGCTCATGTGAAATCTATACCTGGACCAGGAGGTTGTTGTACTAAAAAAGCATGCTTTAACGTTAAGAAGGGAGTGCTTTAGGGTCATATTCTCTCTCCATACCTATTCAATCTGTATGTTATCTGAGAGGCTGGACTCTGAGGACCAGCGTGGCATCAGGATTGGATAACCTTCATCATGCAGATGATATAACCTTGCTTGCTTAATGTATGGACTTGAAGCGCTTGTTGCAGACGATCATGGAATGAAGCCTTCAATATGGATTGCCTCTCAAAGTCGAGCAAAGATTCTTACCACTGGACTGATAGGCATTGTCATGATGTATAGAGAAGAGACTGAAACTGTCAACAACTTCATCTTGCTTAGATCTACAATTAATATCTTTGGTACCAGAAGTCAGGAAATAAGGAGCAGCATTGCACTCAGAAAATATGTAGTTAGGGATCTCTCCAAATTATTGAGGAGTAATGATGTCAGTTTGAAGACTAAGGTATGTCTGACTCAAGCCACAGTCTTTCCAATCACTTGCTATGCATCTGCGAGCTGGACAATGAACAAGGATGACAAAAAAATTACTGATGCCTTTGAGCTGTGGTGTTGGAGAAGAATACTAAACATTCCATGGATGGCCAAAAGAACAAATATGCCTTGAACGGGGTGCAGCCAAAGTGTTCCTTGGAGGTAAAGATGAGGCTTTGCCTCACATACTCTGGACATGTTGCTAGGAGAGGGACGTGATACTTGGATGGGTGGGGGGTTGGCAAAGGAGAGGAATATCCTTGACCAGATGGACTGACCCAGTGACTGCTGAAGTGAGCTCTGGTGTGCCAGGAAGTGAGAGGATGGCACAGGATAGAACAGGGTTCTTTCAGATCTGTTATTCACAGGGTCATTATGAGTCATACTTGACAGCACCTAAGAATAAAAACAACAATAATAAAAATAATATTTGTTAGCCAGACAATGACTAGGGATGAGAGGAGAATTGATTCCTTTTAGCTGTGGTGCTGGAGAAGAGTACTGAATATACCATGGACTGCTAGAGAACAAACAGGTTCCTCCTAGACAGGGTGAACCAGGCTGCTCCTTGGAAGCAAGGATTCTGAAGCTTCGGCTGACATACTTTGGGCATGTTTCAAGGAAGGACCAGACCTTGAAGAGGTACTTCATGCTTGGGACGGTGGAGGGACAGTGCAAGAGAGGAAGATCCTCAATAAGATGGACTGATTTAGTGACTGGGGTAACAGGAGTAGGTGACAATAGTAGGGAGACAATAAGATTGACAAAGGATAGAACAGGATTTAGGAATATTGTATACAGGGTCACTGTGAGTCGCAGGTGACTTGATGGCATATAACAACAACAACATCATCATCAAAGGTAAACTACTCACAAGAGAATTCTATTACAAGTAGGTCCTAACAAAACTATTTCCCTTCTTAATCATATTTCCTTTTATTATCAGTATCAATTTTAGCAATGAACATCTAAGAGTGTTAACATGAGGAAATTACACGCCACAACACTGCAGGTAGTATATATAGTAATGATAAAATAAAAGAATACACAAAAACAAATAGTTTTAAGTCTGGTGCACCTGTTCTAAAAATAGTTCCCTGAAACTAGTTTGAAGTTAGGGACTACGTGTACTCCAACATCACAACTACACAAAGGCATAAGCCATGTCTTTATTTGTGCAGTCAACACTTTAATCAAGTGGTCATTTAACTTCATTTATGTGTCAGTCTGACATTATATACCTCCCAGATGACACTGTTTCCTTCCATATAGTACAGTATCAAGTACTCAGCTGTTATTGGTGTTAGTTGGCCCTGACCCAAGATTATTTTGCACGTAACAGAAACAAACACTGTTTGGTCCTACACCATTCCCGTAAGCTGAGGACCAGATCGTTATGTCTTGCAGGGTTTTTGTGGACTGAATTTTGGAGGTAGATGAGTAGGCCTTATATCCTAATCTGTCTTAATCAGGAAGTGCGGCTAAAACGTAGTATCAACAAAGCAACACATACTTCCCCTGACTGATTGTTTCTGGCTGTACTGTGTGTGAGGTGCACAGGCAAAATTCTAACAAAGCTCTCCTGAATGAAAAGCCAAGCTTCTATTATTGACCTACCTCTGAAGCATATCATCCCTATTAGTTATTCTTGCCAAAAATTTCAAATTTAGTCTAATGAAATCTTTTATACTTGTTTAACTGTAATAACTTCTAGTTACAAACAGTAAATAACAGCAAAGTAAAAGTTAAATTGTAAGACAAATAAATAATGTATCTCTTAGGCGTTGGATGGAAGAAGGTGGAATGGATACAGTTCTTTTTAAAAGAGACTAAAAGGAAAATCACTAAGGTTTTTGACAGAAATCTGGAGAGGGAGACTCCTACAGATGTTTTCAAATAACCTAGGAAATCTGAATGTGAGCTGGAATTATTAATTTTTACAGGTGTGATCATGACACTGGGGTAAAACCAAGCCCACTGCCAATAGGTTGATTCTGTTGGGTTTTTCAGGCTATACATCTTTTCATAAGGATACTGCCTGGTCTTTCTCCTGTGGAGAGGCAGCTTCTTAACTTGAACCTTCTGGTTTGCATCCCAGCACATAATGCAGGAGGCCACCAGGGCTCACGGATTTTTTTTTTATTAGTAGAATATTGCACAGATTATCAAAAGAACAAAAAGATGTTTTGAGGAAGGTTCGCAACCAGAGTGTTCCTTGGAGGCAAAGATGATAAAGCTTCATTTCACATATTTTAGGCATGTTACTAGGTGAGGCTCCTTGAAGAAGGACCTCCTGCTTGGGAAGGTGCAGGGACAGATGGATTGACACAGTGATTACAGCAATGGGCTTGAATATGGCAGAAACTGTGAGGATGGCATAGGATAGGACAGGGTTTTTGTTCACGAGGTCACTATAACAACAAGTAGAATACTCTTAACTTTTTGGAAATGCAAGCAACAAACTCCTGCTGACCTAACAAGCAGTCCCTGTGCATATTTGAGCGCCATGATGTTTGCACTTTACTTTCAAATGCTTACTAACACAATTAAAGTACACATATGTATTTATATCCCCATGTATGTATAACACAAAAAAGATCAAAGGGGACCAATATAACCAAAACAGTAATCAATGAAGATTGTGTTTTTTTCCCAGTTTTCTATATGAAAACTTTTATATGAATTAAAAATTTTCCTCATTTTTAACAATGAATAATGTAACTATGCTGGAATTATGCTGCTGCTGTTATCTTCCACTCTTCATTTTTGACTCAATCATCATATAGGGAGCTGTGGTGACCTAATAGTAAGGAATTGCTCTGGCAATGCAAAGGTGCAAGGTTCAAATCCACCCACTGATTGGCAATCCCCTTTGCCATTCACTAACTCTGAAAACCTGCTGGAGGGTCAGCTATGTGTCGGTTCTGACAATCACCTCTGTGACACAGCAGAACTGCCTTGTAGGGTTCTTGACAATCTTTAGGTGGTTTTCCCCCTGCAAAACTGAGTGGGTCTGAGCCCTTCAATTAGCAGCTTAACTTTGCTTCCATCTCCAGTGTGAGCTCTGCAGCAATTCTATCTGGCTTCAACTCTCACTTGTATCACTCACCATGGTATATGGCCTAAGGCAAATGACTTAACAGCACTTTCTGTCTCATCTATAAAATGCATGTAATTATACCTGTGCCATAAAATTATCCTCAGAATTAAGATTTCATATATAAAACATCTACCACAAGGCTGCACACAAGAAAACCCATTTTTAAAAAAAATAAAATTATGAATTTTAATATACAAGACTGTAGGAAAACATTTCTTTCATTGTTCTTCGTATTCCAGGAAGAAGAAAACTATAAAGTGAAATTAATTATCATTGGGAGGCAAAATGAAAATAGTGGGAAAAATGGTTTATATAGAATTTTTTTTTTCATTTAAGAACTTCAACTGTAACTATAAGGAAAAGGTAAACCTCACATACCTAAACTATGAGCCATCTATCAAGTTTGGTTTTTTATTAGCTTACAACCAAATAAAACATTAAAAAATACAACTTGCCATTAAGAATTTTCCCCAGATTTCCAACTGATATTTACTATCTAGAGAAAAACGACATTTTTGCACTCGTTTTTAGAAATAAGTTCCATTCACATAGACAAACATAAAGCCGAGAGTTTAGATAGGGTCATGGTTTCTCTACAGCCGCACTCCAATCTCACTCGCAGGCCGACCCCTCTCCTGGCCAGGCCACCGGAGAAATGACCACATGCGGAGTGCGAGCCTCAGGTGGCCAAGAGCAGGAGGGGGTTGAAATAAATCACCTAGAGGTGCGATCCTCGGGTTCCAGGTTCCCAGGTGGCAGGGACACCCCGCCAGGTGAGGTCAGCAGCTCCCCCTTTCTCAGGATACAAGCCTAGCGACCCAGAGCGTAAATCCAGGAAATAGGGGTCATTTCTCCGGGATCCCTCCCTGGAGAGGTGAACGGCGCCGAGAGGACCCCTAGGGTGTCCCTAGCAGTGGATGGTGTGACAGCCCAGGCTGCGCTGTCCCTCGGCGCCGACGCGGCCAGTCCCCCGAAGGGCGATCGCGGTCCAGCCGCCCCCACGCCCCTCTCTGTTACCTGCAGGCGGCGGGGCCCGGAGGCCTGCTGCTCCTTCTCCTAGTCCCCGCCAGGCTGAGGCCAGGTGGCGGCGTCGGCGGCGACAACCCGGGGGGAGGGCGGAGCGCGCTCCCTTCTCTCCTCCCCCGGGAGCAGAGGGACCCTATCTAGGGCCGCTGCGCCCAAGCCCGCGGTCAGCCTGCGGACGGGGCATGGCGGCCAGGCGAGCGGTGTGTCCGCGCGGGGTAGTGCGAAGATGAGGTAAGGAAGCACCCTGGCGGGCGCAAGGACCCAACGAAAAGCACGAGCGAAACAGGAGCCCGCGGCCAGCCAGAGGCCGAGGCGAGAGTGGGCAGAGCGGCGACGGCCGGCACTTCCCGACGGGGCGGGCGGGGGAAGGGCGGAGGGAGCCGGGCGAGGCCGCGGGAGCCCGCGCTGCCGTGCAGCCGCTCCGCGAACGCCGCCTGTTTGGGGGCACCTCAATTTGCATGTGTCTTATTCCAGATAGGTACCAAATACCAAGCTATTAGCAAGATATACAATCTACTTAGTGGTACACAAATTAATCATATTTGCATAATTCTACATTTGCCTGTGTGAATCATAATAAATTATGGCTAACACTGAAAAGAATGGGAATCCCAGAACACTTACTGTAAAATGAGCAAAGGCCACATGGAGATGGCCATATCTGACCTTTATCAACTTCACAAAGAGTAATTGTCCCCATCCACAACATCAATAACACCAAATCAATTTCCATGATGTCAGAAATGTCCCCATACTCCCACACTTCTTTCTACTCATCTTGCCACCATCTTACTGCTTTGCTGGGTCCAAAATCCAATACTTACAGACCAAAAGAAGTCAAAAGGTTATAATCCAGATTAATAATATAATAGAGTTAACACAGGTCCCAAAATGTGCATACAGGCATCTCAGCCTCAAGGCTCATGGTTTTAGGCTGGTATTCCCAAGTTCTTAGTCCTACCAATATTGGCTTCTCACCCCTACTTGTCAAAAAAAGTTCTTAGTCCTGCCTATATTGCTCTCCCCCCACCTCAGAGGTCCCATATCACATCAGGTCTCCAGTTCATAGGTGTTGCTGCCTTAGGTGTAGCTGTAGCAAGAAGGGCATCCTACATTATCTTGCTTCTTGTTCAACAGTGCCAGAAGATCTGTCTTTTCAGCTAGAGCTGTTCAATTTATTGGCAAAACTAGCCAATTCCCTTGTAGATTGTTGAGACTGACCAATACTCTTGGGAAATGATAGATAGCCAACCCCCTTATGGATAGGTGGTTGTTGTTGTTGTGGGCCACCATTTAGTTGCTTGCAACTGGTAGTGACCCTATGTACAACAGCCCTGAACCCTGCTTTATTCTGTGTCAACCTTATTGTCTCTGATACACCTACCTTCATTACCCCAGTCACTGAATCAAGACATTTCTTTGAAAGTCTCCCTCTCTTGTGTGGTCCCCCCACCCTTCCAAGCATGATGTCCCTCTCCAAGGACTGGTCCCTCCTTGTGACATGCCCAAAGTATGTCAAACAAAGCTCAGAATCCTTGCCTCCAAGGAACATCCTGATTTCACCCTCTCTATGGCAAATCTCCTTGGAAGCACTCCTTGGTGGCAAAGATTCTGGGGCTTCGTCTGACATACTTTGGATATGTTGCAAGGAGAGACAGGTCTTTGGAGAGGGACATCATGCTGGGTAGAGTAGAGGGACAGCAGAGGGGAAGACCCTCTATGAGGTGGATTGATTCAGTGATTGGG
>NW_006400091.1:393614-411731 GCF_000299155.1 Elephantulus edwardii | reverse complement strand
CGCGAGGCCGCGCGAGCCCGCGCTGCCGTGCCGCTGCTCCGCGCACGCCGCCTGTTTGGGGGCACTTTGTTTGTGTCCCACAATGCTTTGCACAGACGCCCGGGCGAGGAGGGGAAAGGGGGCGGAGCCTCTCGGGCCAGGGGCGGGGCTCTGGGGGCCGAAAAGTGGTTTCTGCGCAAGCGCAGGGCTTCTGCGTTTGAACTGGGGGTAGGCTGGCTTGGTTACCAACAAACACGTGAGTTGGGTTTTGCACGCGCATATTTATGCCCATCGTCTTCAACAATAGACACTGTACCCTTCCTCTAAATGTATTTTTAAGCCAGTTCCCCTCTTAGGCATTTAATTCAAAAGGAAAGAAACTCGTGTTTTCTTAAGCGATTTCAGGAGCAGTGAACGCCTACAATGGCGGTGTCTTGGTGAGGTGGCGCTGGCCCAGGAAGGCGAGCGCAAGCAGCCTACTGGGGTTCCGGGAGAGCCAAGAGCAACCTGTCGGAGGAGCCGCCCACGGACCTGCCCAAAACGGAGACTGGAGGCCTGATTCCTGTGGACCAGGTGCTGGATGCTTTTGGTTTGCAAACTTCTCAAACCTCAAGGTTGTAAAGAACGCGCGTCCTCGTGGCTCAGTGTGTTGTGCATTGGATTGTTAACAGAAGGGTCCTCCTAGCGCCCCTGGGGAGGATAGGCAGTAAGTATCCTCCCACAGAGGAACAAAGACTACAAGGCTTAAAATTAGGAAAGGTGTACATCAAGGCTGTAAACTTTCTCCATACCTATTTATATGCTGAGGAAATTATTTGAGAAGCTGGACTTTGAAAAGAATGTGGCATTAGAATTGGAGGCAGACTTCGTAAGAACTTTCATTATGTGATAACACAACCTTGCTTGCTCAAAATGAAGAGGATTTAAAATACCTGCTGCAGAAGATTAAAAAACTACATTCAATATAGTTTGCCTTTCAGTAGCAAGAAAACAAGGATCCTCAACACTGGACTGATAGGCAACATCATGATAGAGAAAAGATTGAAGCTGTCAATGACTTTATCCTGGTACGAGCAGTCAGGAGATCAGGAGACATACTGCACTGGGAGTCTATAGTTAGTGATCTCTCCAAATGGTTTAAGGAGCAATGATGTCAGTTTGAGGACTACGGTGCACCTGATTCGGGCTGCGTTCTTTTCAGTCACTATGCATCTGAGAGCTGGACAATGAATAATGATGTCAGAAGGAGAATCATTACCTTTGAATTATGATGTTGGAGAAGAGTACTGAATGTCCCATGGACTGCCAAAAGAACTAACAGATATGTCTTGGTCAAAGTGCAGCCAGAGTGCTACTAGGAGGCCAAGTTTATGAAGCTTCATCTGCCAGTTTGGGCAGGTTGCTAAGAGATGCTATTCCATGGAGAGGGACATCATGCTTGGAAAGATAGAGGGATAGCAAAGAAAAGAAAGATCCTTCAACAGTGACTACAGCACTGGGCTCACATGTGTTAGAGTTTGTGTGAGGATGGCACAAGTTAGTACGGAGTTCAGATCTGTTGTTCATAAGGATGCTATGAGTTATTCTTGATTTGATAGCACCTAACAACAACATTGTCCCGTGTCCAGATGTCCTCCATGGTGGTGGATGAGTAAGCTTTTGAAAGCTTTCCCTTCGAAGATCTCTGTGCAAGTTAGGCTGCCAACATCTGCCAACATCTCACATTAAGTGTTTCCCTGAGAGGTAAGCTGTTTGACACTCAGCTTTATCTTTAGAAATAATAACAGTAACATGATTTTTACTTGAAGCTGTTCTTTGCACTTCCCTATAAACTTAGACGTATATATAATTTCATTCATATACCACCTCTGATGTTACTTGTGCTGGGCAAACAACTCAAGGTTAGCCTACCTGCACAAAGTAGAACTGTGCAGACTTTTCAAGGCTGTGCCCCTCCTGGAGCAGGTCACCCACCCTGTCTGTGAGACCCTGCTGGTTTAGTTCCTCAGGCTAGTTGTTGAGAGCTAAAACTCGGGCCACCCATACACTGTTGTTATGGGCTAGCAAGTCAAGACCAAGTCAACCATCTAGCAGGTTTTCCAGAGGCGGTAAATTGCATAGGAAGAGATCGTCCTTCCAGTGAGCAGGTGATGGAGTCCAGCAACGTGGCAGCAAGACTTCTTAACCCACTAGGCCACAAGAGCCCCCTAAAGACAACTGTACAACTATACAAACATTATTCAAGCCATCATTCTTACTATTCCCATTCAGAGATGCGAAAAATCAGAAAGATATTCCTTATGCCTAGAAAGTTTTGTGCTGAACTTTAAAGAAGGGGGAGCAAACAGGCTTATGTGAGGAGGTACAAAGCTAGAGAATCAGTCTAGGACTAAAATAGACATGCACAGCCTGTCTTCCTGATAGCTTTCAGCAGGACTGCCTATAAAAGGCCCTGTTGAGGAATTTCTACATTTCTCAAGGAATTGAAGTGTCAACTCTATCACTATAAGATTGGCAATGCTAAGGCTGAACATGGCTTTCCTGGGCAGTTCTCTTGTTTCCCTTTCTTCCATTTTGTGCACGGTTGTGGTCCCAGCCTGAGTTCCTAAAAGGAAACCAGGCCTTGAGCCTGGGAATTTCTTGTTGGGGTAGGGGCACTTGTGCCTGTTACTGCCCTCCACCCCTAGGCTCACATTTCATAGAGGATCACAGGAAAATCCACATGGATGGGAGGGTATCTAGCTTCACGAAGCCTTGAGGAATTAGGTTCTTTTGTACCTGCTTCAGCTTGGCCCGCTTTTGGCCATCCTTGGTGACGAGCCAGATCTCCATCTTCGTCATCAAACATGGAGTGGTGGCTAAAGATGAAAGGGGGCAAGGTGTGACCTCGCTGCTGCAACAGCTGCTGCTTAGCTCCTGCTCCTCCAGAAGCCTCTGGGTCACAGGACCCGAGGTTTGGACCCACTGGCGCCTATGTCAGGGTCTCCGAGGGCCCCCAGGCCTCTCTGCTCTCACAGAGCACATGGAGTTGCCATGGCCTGTTTTGGCAGGTCTTGGTCGTCGTCGTCTTCTTCTTCTTCGTTTTCTTCATCCTTCCCCTCCTCCTCCTCCTCCTCTTCCTCTTCTTTGTAACAGAATTTATTGATTTTCTTTGCGTGTGTCTAGTCTGGCTTCGGAGGCCCCTCTGAGCTTTTCTGGCCTTGCTTCTGGGCTGCTGCTATAGCTTTTAAGATTCTCTTGCTTCTTCAGCTTTTGAGCCTCCTGGAAAACCTGAATGCACAGCGCCTTCTTGGCCACCCAGAGGCTGTGGGCCTTTCAGTAGTACAGAGAGGTGAAGGTGTGCTCAATTGCCAGCTCCTTGCATGTCTTCTCAAAGACATCATAGTTGGTCCTATGGAGGACTTGGAGCTTTTTCTGTCTTTGGTCAGTGCTCATGAGCAGATAGTGCTTGTGGGCTTTGTCCTTTTGATATTTCTTTATGTGTTCTTCATAACTGTGGATCTTGACAGTCAAGGCAACAATTTGAGCTTCCAGGGATCTGGTGTCCTCAGGGTTTGCCACAATCTTGTTCATCAACTGCTCCTGCTTGACTTTTAGCTTCTCCTTCTGGTTAGCCATTTCTAAAGACAAGAACCTTTTCACCACATCATCATCCTTGTCAATTCCAAGGATGTTCAGGTAGTCTTTGAGCAATGTGGAAGAGGGCAGGTCATCATCTTGGATCGGTTGGATTGTGGCTTGTTTCTGGCTGGCAAATCCATGGGCTGCCTGGAGGAGGAGACCTCGAGGTTGCCGACCCCACTGGCTTGAGGAAAGCCTGGTCTTCCCTCTCTCTGCCACCCTAAAGACTGGTGTCTGGGTCCAAATTGAACTCAGCGCCTTGCATGCAGCCGGCAGCATCCTGACTTCTGACCCCGCCTGGGCCAGTGTCCCGGCGGCTGTCCCCTTTTAGTACCAACTGGAGTACATGGATGCCATCATGTTTTCTCCAGGTCTTCTTTTTAGATTTGTTATTTAACACCTTAAATTGTTATAATTTCCTGCCCTCACCTCAGATCTGGAGTATCAGTTCAGCATCAAATGTAGGGCCACAAAGGACACAGCAGAGGTGTGAGAAAAACCGCAAAGATTCAGTATTGCGTTTCTCTGTTTTGGCTTTGAGCTGGACCTGTTTTCAAAGCCTTCTTCAACCTCCCACTTTTTCCTCCTAAACTAAAAGAAACAGCCTTGTGCTACTAGAACACAAAGTGCCTTTTTCCCTGACACTAGATTGCATAATACTGCCAGGAAGATTTTATGAAACTAGAATTCCATGAGCAGGTGATACAAACAAATATGACAGTATGAATATCAACAACATACATTGACACCCTCCCCCCGCCTCCCAATATATCTATCTATCTATCATCTATCTATCTATCTATCTATCTATCTATCTATCTATCTATCTATCTATCTATCTATCTCCCTGACACAGCTGTTGAGTTGGTTCTGAGTTACAGTGAACCTGTTGGGACAGGTAGAACTTGTCCAGTGAGTGGCTTTAAACTGCCCACCTTTTAGTTAGTGACTAAGTGCTTACTTAGTCCTAGCCCCAAAGATTTCTTATATGTATGACGACGGACCTCAGGTCTGGAGAATCTCAGCCCAGAGCAGATGTTTCTGAGGAATTAAAATTCCAGCAGTGAGTTTTATTTCTGCCACAGGCTATTTAGGAGGACAATTTCTGGCAAAAATGGCACTTTGCTGTGGTATAACATTAACACTGAATGGAAATGCAATTGTTTAGTTCAAATATTATTACTGAGCAGCAGTTCTGTCTGCTCATAAGAAAGATCTCTAGTCTAACTTGAATAACCCTGATAAAAGACCTTATTACCATAAAAACCAGCATTTCTTCACTATTAGATAATTTTAACTGTATTTTAAAATTTAGTCCTCCACCCCCACTCCCCAAATGTATACCTCTTGTAAATATTCCTATTTCACCATTCACTCAGTTGAGCAAGTCATCTTCATTGTTTTACAGTGCTACTTTATTATACTTCACATCTAGTCAATCACCAAATTCTGTTTAATGTGTTCATTCCATTGCTGCCATTCCCATCTAAGATGCCAAATTTGTGCCTGGAGGACTTCATTACTGCTTAATCTGATTTTCGAAATATGCTCTTCCTATCTTTCCATTCTCACCATGGAAGCCAAAGTTAGAATGTGTAACTGATAATGCCACCCAAAAGGGCTTCTTGTTAGTCTTAGAGAATCATAGAAAAATGGGAACACTTAATTGTGCTCATGTGAAACCTACACACAGATGAAGAAGCAGTTTCCTAAACAAAACAAGGAAACACTGCAGGATTTAAAATCAGGAAATCATATGTTATCGTTGTATTCTGTCTCCATACCTATTAACTCTATATACTGAACAAATGATTCCAGATTGTGGCCTAAAGGAAGAAGAATGGGACATCAAGATTAGAGGAAGACTCATCAACAACTTGTGATATGACAGATGACATAACCTTGTTTATAGAACATGAAGAAGACTTGTAGCACTTACTGAAGAAGATCAAAGAATATAGTCTTCTCTATAGATTATATCAACATCAAGAAAACAAAAATCTCACCATTGGACTATTAGGCAGCATAATGATAGATGGAGAAGAAATTATAGTTGTCAGTGACTTCATTTTACTTGGATCCACAATCAATATCCATGATAGTAGCAGTGAAATCAAAGGATGTGTTACACTGGGAAACAAGGACCTCTCTAAAGTGCTAGAGTAATGATATCAGTTTAAAGACTAATGGTTACCTGATTCAAGCCAGGACATTTTCAATTAATTCCTATCCATCTGAAAGTTGGACAGTGAATAAGGATGTGTTGTTATATTGTCTGTATGATCTATGTACTTTAGCTCTGAGACCTGCCGTTTCCTGAGCTAATCTCATTGTCTCTCCCAGACCTAATTGCATTTCTCCAGTCACTGAGTCAATCCATCTCTTCTTGGGTCTTTCTTCCTGCACTGTCCCTCCCCCTTCCAAGCGTAATTTCCCTCTCCAAGGACTGGTTCCTCCTGGTCATGTGCCCAAATTTTGTGAGATGGAGTCTCAAGATCCTTGCCTCCAGGGAGCAAGCAGTCTGATTTCACTCTTTCTAGGACAGACCTGTTTGTTCTCCTGGCAGTCCACAGTATGTTCAATACTCTTCTCCAGCACCACAACTCAAAGGCATCGATCCTTCTTCTTTCACCTTTAGTTATTGTCCAGGTCTCTGATGCGTAGTAAGTAATTGTGTAGACTATGGCCTGGATCAGGCACACGTTAGTCTCTAGACAGACATCGTTGCTCTTCAGTACTCTAGAGGGGTCTCTAAAAAGCAGACTTCCTGATTTCCTGACTTCTAGTGCCAAGAATGTTAATTGTGGAACCAATCAAACTGAAGTTTTCAATATTCTCAATCTCTTCTCCATCCATCATGAAGCTGCCAATTGGCCCAGTGACAAGAATCTTTGTTTTCTTGATGTTGACCTTCAATCTATATTGAAGATTACAGTCCTTGACCTTCTGTGGCAAACACCTCATGTCCCCTTCAGTTTCAACAAACAGGGTTGTGTCATCTTCATAACACAGGCTGTTGATAAGTCTTTCTCCAGTCCTAATGCCTTATTCCTCCACATAAAGTTCAACCTTCTGAATGATCTGCATATAGTTTGAAAAAGTATGGAGATAGGATGCATCCCTTATGCACACCTTTCCTGATCCTGAGACATGTAGTGTTTCCCTGTTGTGTTCTGACTACTGCTTCCTGGTCCAAGTATAGGTTTCACATGAGCACAATTAAGTGTTCTGGAATTCCCATTCTTCTCAAGGTTAGCCACAATTTGTTGTGATGCACACAGTCAAATGCCTTTACATAGTCAATGAAACACAGGTGGACAGTCCTCTGGTACTTTCTGCTTTCAGCCAAGATCTGTCTAACAGCTATGATGTCCCTAGTGCCAGCTTGGACACCTGGTAATACTCTACTGATGTACCATTCCAAAAGAAAAAACAATGCTTTTAAATTATGGTATTAAATAAGTGTGCTGAATATTGCATGGACTGCCAAAAGAAAAGGTCTATCTTGGAGGAAGTGCGACCAGGTGCTCTTTAGAGTGAAGGATGGTCTGTCTTACCTATTGACATCATGCTGGGAAAAGTGGAGGGTCAGAGAAATGGCTTGAGCGTATCAGAGATGGCACAATGTTCCTATCTCTTATTCATAGGGTCACTATGACTTCTTGTTGACTTGAAGGTACCTAACAACCACATCTAGCTTGATGTCCGGAATTGAACCAATGATCTGCCAAACTTGCCAGTGTTGGACTGGTCGGTATCCAAAGCCATCATCCAAAACCCCATTTCCCAATGTTGACACTGGATGTGCCAGTAGGTAGCCAGTAACCTCCAGAGTCAACAGCTTGAGACCCTGTGTGCCTGTTGATGAGCTGGATTCATTAACTTTACTGGTTGCCATCTAGAAATAAATATTTCTTCTTTCTCAGTATCATGTCCTCCAAGGAATAGAACCTCCTAGCAACTTGCCCAAAGCATGTGAGGCGAAGCTTCATCATTCTTGCCTCCAAAGAGCACTCTGGCTGTACTTTCTCCAAGACATATCTATTTATTCTCTTGGCCATTCATGGGGTGTTCAGTCTTCTCCAGCACCACAGCTAAAAGGCATTGTTACTTTGTGAAGTGTACTTTGTGCTTTCTTTGTTACTGGAGAGGAATCCCACTGATTTTTGTATATTGATCTTGTATCTTACCACAAAAACACAATGAGATACCATCTCACCCCAATAGCAGTGGCAAAATTTAATAGGAAAGCAAGCAATAAATGTTGGATAGGATGTGGAGAGATGGGAGCTCTCCTACACTGTTCGTGGGATTGTAAAAGAATATAACCACTCTGGAAGGTGGCTTGGTGTTTCCTCAAAAAGCTGAACATAGAAAGTCCACATGACTCAGCTATTCCACTGCTAGGTATGTACTCCAAGGAAAATAGAATTGAGACACAAGTAAAAATTTGTACATTGATGTTCATAACAATATTATTCACAATAGCAAGAACATGGAAACAGCACAAATGTCCATTAACACACATGGATTGAGAAATTGTGGTACATCCACATGATGAAATGTTACAGAGCACTCAGGAGCAACAATTTAAAAAAAGTACTATATAACATGGGAGAGACTAGAAAGCATTATGCTGAATAACTCAGTTTCATAAGGACAGATAATGCATAAGATAATTATTGTAAAAATTGAAGGGTAACTAGTAAAATGTGGATAAAAATCTAAAGAGGGAAGAGAATGGGGCAGGAGGGGTAAAGGCAGGCAAGGGGAAAATCACAGAGTCATAGATTTTGGTGGGCAGGGGACAGGGGATGAGAAATTAGGAAAGATCCAGTGGGGATCTGAAAAGACTGGGTAATAGTGAGCATAGATCAATGTTGTTGTTATGTGCTATTGAGTCACTTGCGACTCGTAGCGATCCTATGTACAAGAGCCCTAAATGCTGCTCTATCCTGTGCCAACCTTGTCATCTCTGACACACTCATTCCCACCACCCCAATCACAGAATCAATCCATCTTTTTGAGGGTCTTCCTTTCCTCCACTATCCCTTCCCTCTCCCAAACATGATGTCCCTCTCCAACGACCAGTCTCTCCTTGCAACATGCCCAAAGTATGTCAGACGAAGCTTCAGAATACTTGACTCCAAGGAGCATTCTGGCTTCACCTTCTCCAGGATAAACCTGTTTGTTTGTTCTCCTAGCAGTCCATGGTATATTCAACACTCTTCTCCAGCACCACAGCTCAAAGGCATCGATTCTCTTTCTGTCATCCCTATTCACTGTCCAACTCTCTGATGCATAGCACGTAATTGTGAAGATTATAGCCTGGATCAGGCACACCTTAGTCTCCAGCCTGACGTTGTTGCTCTTCAGTACTCTTGAGAGGTCCCTGACAACTGACTTTCCCAATGCAATTCATCTCCTGATTTCCTGGCTGCTGTTACCAAGAGTGT
Source organism: Elephantulus edwardii (assembly GCF_000299155.1). Classification (NCBI taxonomy): domain Eukaryota; kingdom Metazoa; phylum Chordata; class Mammalia; order Macroscelidea; family Macroscelididae; genus Elephantulus; species Elephantulus edwardii. The sequence continues at coordinate 402,675 of NW_006400091.1, read as the reverse complement.
TGACTGTGTAACCAAGCAAACTAAAATTGTTAACGATCTCAATCTCTTCTCCATCTATCGTGGTGCTGCCAACAGGCCCAGTGGTGAGAATCTTTGTTTTCTTGATGTTGAGCTTCAATCTATATTGAAGGCTGCAGTCCTTGACCTTCTGCAGCAAGCACTTCAGGTCCTCCTCAGTTTCAGCAAGCAGGGTTGTGTCATCTGCATAACGCAGGTTGTTGATGATTCTTCCACCAATCCTGATGCCACATTCCTCCTCGTACAGCCCAGTGTCTTGGATGATCTGTTCTGCATACAGATTGAAAAGGTATGGAGACAGAATACATCCCTGACGGACCCCTTTCTTGATTTTGAACCATGTAATGTCTCCCTGCTCTGTTCTGACGACTGCCTCTTGGTCCAAGTATAGGTTTCGCATTAGCACAGTCAAAAGTTCTGGGATTCCCTTTCTTCTCAGAGTCAGCCATAGCTTATTGTGATCCACACAGTCAAAGGCCTTTGCATAGTCAGTGAAGCACAGGTAGACATTCTTCTGGTATTCTCTGCTTTCTGCCAAGATCCATCTAACATTGGCTATAAAATCATTCAAATACATGCACCAACAACTAGAGCCAAAGAGGAGGAAATGGAAAATTTCTACCAACTTTTGCAATCAGAAATTGATCAAACATGCAGTCAGGATGCATTGGTAATAATGGGTGACTGGAACGCAAAAGTTGGGAACAGGGAAGAAGGATCAGTAGCTGAAAACATGGACTCCCTGAGAGAAATGAGGCTGGACATACAATGATAGAATTTTGTACATTCAATGATTTATTCATTGCAAATGCCTTTTATAAGAAACATAAGCGTAAGCTATACACATGGATTTCACCTGATGATATGTATAGGAATCAAATCGATTACATTTGTGGAAAGATTCGCTGGAGAAGCTCAGTATCAGCTGTGAAAACCAGGCTGGGTGCTGATTGTGGGACAGACCACCAACTACTCATATCCAAGTTAAGAAAAATTAAATCAAATCCACGGGAACCAAAATTTGACCTTAAGTCTGTCCCACTTGAATTTCAAAACCATCTCAGGAACATGTTTGAGGCTTTGAGCACCAATGAGCATAGATCAAATGAGCTCTGGGAGGATATCAAGAAAATCGTCCATGGAGAATGCAAAAGAGCATTACAAAGGCTGAAGAAGAAGTAAAGACCAAGATGGATGGTAGATGAGACTGCATATTGCATTAGAGTGCTGAGAAGCCAAAAGTAAAGGAAGAAACAAAGAAAGAGCTGAACAGAAAATTTCAAAAAGCAGCTCGGGACGACAAAGCAAGATACTATATTGAAATGTTCAGAGAGCTAGAGTCAGAAAATCAAAAGGGCCGAACTCATTCAGCATTTCTTAAGCTGAAGGAGTTGAAAAACAAATTCAAGCCACAGTGGCAATACTTAAGGACACTTTGGGTAAAATGTTAAATGATCTGGGAAGCATTAAAAGAAGATGGAAGGAGTATACAGAGTTACTATATCAGAAGGAATTGGCTGACATAGAAGAATTTCATGGAATAACAATAGATCAATAGTGATTAACTTTATAAAACACATTTGGGAATGACTATGAAACACAATGTGAATGAAGGAATATATGAAACACATGGGTATGAATTTTGTATGCAAATCAATACAAAATTTTTTAAAAGGAAGGAAAAAAAGATTTCTGTTTGTCTGTATCTATGGGAGCTCTATTGGTAAGAAGCTGTGCCGCAATCCCAAAGGCACATAGTTCAAATCCACCACCTGCTCCACAGGAGAAGGGGCAGTCTCCTCCCATGCAATTTACTGGAAAACCCACTGGACGGTCAACTGTAGGTCAGTTCTGACTCAACAGCACACTATAACAACATGTGTGTGTGTATATATAATATACATATATTTCTCTGTGTGTGTGTGTGTGTATAGGTGTCAATGGTTTTTATTCTTTAGAGAGTTCAACCAAAGAGAAGGTGTTTGATAAAAGTTTAATGAATGAATGAGTCAATGATGAAATTAATGAATATTCAAGCCAGTTTTGCTAGCTTCCAAATCTTCTGATATACTCAAATACACTTTTTTTATTTGCAAAATATCTAGAATATCTTTGAATAAATAAATCCTTAATATTTTTTAATACAATTTTTATTTTATACTGGTTTACTTACAAAGTTCATGTGCATTATTTTTCATACTGGATCTTTCCCATTTCCTTAGCCCACCTCTCTAACCACCCATCAAATTGTATGACCCTATGATTATCCTGCCCCATCCCCCACCCATCCTTACCCCTCTGTTTCCACCTTGCCCCCTTTAGATCCTCATATATGTTTTACTAGCTATCTATTTCTACAATAATGGTCTTTTATAGTATTTGTCCTTATGGGACTGAGTTAGTTCAGTTAGAATAATGTTCTGCAGCCCCTCCAAAGTTGTTGTTCTTATGTGCCATAGATCCACCTGCGACTCATAACAACTCTATGTACAAGATCCCTAAACCCTGCCCTATCTGGTGCCAATCTCACTGTCTGTGACACACCTACCCCCATTACCCCAGTCACTGAATCAATCCATCTCATCGAGGGTCTTCCTCTCTTGTGCTGTCCCTCTACCTTCCCAAACATGATGTCCCTCTCCAGGGACTAGTCCCTCCTTACAACATACCCAAAGTATGTCAGATAAAGATTCAGAATCCTTGCATGCAAGGAGCAAACAGGTTTCACCTTCCCCAGGATGAGTTACAAAATCATTGTTCCTGCGTGCTATGTAGTATTTCATTGCGTGAATATACCATAATTTGTCAATCCTATCGATTGTAGTTGGACATTTGGGTTGTTTCCATGTTCTTGAGATGGTGAATAACTCTGCTATGAACGTTGGTGTACAAGTCTCCATTTGTGCCTCAGTTCTTGCATTCTTAATATTTTTTAAACCTCTGAGCTTTAAGGGTGAACTTTTAAAAATACAGGTCACTTTCAAAGAGGAATTAGTGTCCTGAATCTTCCTCCTCCCTCTCATTTAAGGAAGAAAGTAATGATTTTTCACTTGGTCTAAATGTTTATATTCCTTCTCATCCTAGCCTTTACCCTAATTTTATTTTTTTTACTCTATCCTAATTTTCTTCTCCCTCAATTTCTATCTGATACTCTGTTCTTAATTTTGGTACTTGCTCTTTAAATTTCCAGCCTCACTGTAACTTAATTTACACTTATTTTCACCAGAATATATTGTAAAGTGATTAGTTATTTAAATATTTATATTCTTTCAACCCTGATACTTTCTTTATCTAATCCAGTTTCTCGAATTGCTCAACATAAAGATTGATTAGACAGAGGGAAAGTATACAAGCTTGGCACACCTTTCCTGATTTTAAACTTTTGTCATGTAGTCCTGCTTCTCAAAATATTTTCTTAGCATATAGACATTAAGTGTGGAGAAAGGCTACAACCCTGGTACACACCTTTCTTGATTATAAACCACACAGTGTTCCCTTGTTCTCTTCGGACAACAACTTCTTGGTCTATGTATAGATTTCTCATGAACACAACTAACTCTTCTGGAATTCTCATTCTTCTCAGTGTTAGCTATAACTTGTTATTGTTCACACAGTCAAATGTCTTTACATAATACAAGTAAATATCTTTCTGGTACTCTTTGCTCTTCTCAGCCAAGATCCATTATTAGGTATCAGCAATGATATCTCTCCTTCCAAAGCCTCTTCTGAATCTAGCTTGAATTTCTGTAAGTTTCCTGTAAATGTATTTGTTCTAGCCATTTTGAAATCAATCTTCAAGAAGTTTTTGTTTGCATATTATTATTATTAGTGATGTTGTTTAATATCTCCATATTCTGTTGGATCACTTTTTTTTTTTTTTCTAAATGGGGACAAATACGGATCTCTTTCAGTCAGGTGTCCAGGTAGCTGTCTTCCAAATATTTTTGCAGTGACTAGGGAGCATGATTAGGGCTGCATCTCTTTGTTGAAACATGTCCATTAATAATCCATCAATTCATTGTTGCACATTTTCTTCCCTAACCACCCCAGCCCAGGTCGCTTTTCTCTTTAAAAATATTCTTTCATTGTTATACAATGTGCACTAATGAATGAATGGAAATCCAAGTTTTCTGTAAACTTTTGTTAAAATATCAATAAAAAAATAATCCATCAACTCTTGGAAACTTCTTTTTTGCCAATACCTTCAGTGCAGCTTGAGCTTCTTTTTTCATTAGCATTGATTTTTTAATCACATTCTGCTTCCTGAAATGGTTCTTTGTTGACCTATTGTTTTGGTACAGTGACTTTGTATATTCCTTCCATCATTTTTTGATAGTCCCTGCATTATTCAAGATTTTGCCCATAGAATCCTTCAGTATTGCAACTTGAGGCTTGGATTTGTTCTTCAGTTCTTTCAGCTTGAGAAATACCCAGTATATTCTTTCCTTTCGATTTTCTAACTCTAGTTCTTCGCACATTTGCTTAGTACTTTTGCTATGCAGAAGACACAACCTTGCTTGCTGAAAGTGAAAATGACATTTCCTGCAGTGATACCAATATGGGTTACATCTCAACATAAAAAAGATTAAAATTCTCACCACTGGACCAAGGGACAATATCATAATAAATGGTGAAAAGATTAAAGTTGACAATTTGTTTTGCTTGGATCCACAACTAACATCCATCATATCGATGAATAAGGATGACAGAAAAGAGTTGAATTGTGGTGCTGGAGAAGAGTATGCCCTGGACTGCCAAAAGAATACATAAGTCTGTCTTGGAGGAAATTCAACTAGGGGAAAGCATAGTGAAATGTTGTTTTACATACTTTGTGCATATTGTCAGGAGGGACCAGTCCTTGGAGAGTCTGGGAAAGTGGAGAGTAAGAGAAAGAGAGGAAGACATTCAAGGAGTTGGATTGACCTAGTGACTGTAAGAATTGATCTAAAAAAAAAAAAAAAGAAAAAGAATGGATCTGAGCATGTCAGAGTTTGTTAAAATGGCACAAGATAGGGCAAAGTTTAGCTCTCTTGTTGCAGAGTTGCTCTGAGTAGTAGTGAACTCGATGGTACCTAACAATAACAACAGCAATCCAAAGGATATTTTCCATCCTTGTCTTATTGGACATTTGAGCATCATTTGGTCTTGCTGACTAAATTCTCCAAGTTTCTTCTCTTCTCTCACATTCCATTCTCCAGGTTTTCCTTTACTTCTGATAGACATTTCTCAGTAGTGATGAGAAGTGCTAGTTCTCTTCTATTAGCTTTTAAAGATTGAAACTTCTTCAGGTATAGTCTAAACTCTCTTCTCTACTATTATTTGACAAATGGCTCAAATCTTTGGATGCTTAATCAAAGAACTTTTAAAAAATTATCAAGGAATCTATCATCAAAACAGAAGAAACAGAGTGCAGCACAGTCTTTTGAACCAGAGATTCCTGTACAAACTGGAAGGACTTAAGACACAGCAATAGCAGCAACAGAGGTGGTAAAGAACTAGAGTCTGGTATGAAACAGTGCAGAACTACTGCTCCACAGATACAGATCATAGTCTTCCCCAGGGCTTGCTGGTGGGGTAGGGAAGGGAGGCATGTGTGGCAGAACACAGGAGAAGAAACTGTCATGACTGAAAAATTCTTTGTGTCCTGGTTGTTTCCAGCCTGAATTGTAACCTGTTACTTTCTTAATACACACAATAAGGGGGAGCATTGTCTGTGAGTTCTTTAGCCATTGCAACATGTTAGCCAACTTCATAACAGAGTAGCAAGAGCCCTGGCTAGACTAGAATTGTTAGAAGAGGCGAAAGGAGTGACTCTGACATCAAGACTTGATTTTATACTCTTGTTCATGGGACTTCTTCCCACTTGGTTTTTCTTTTGTTGTTGTTGTATACCGTCAAATTGGACTGGCACAGGAGGAGATTGCCCCTCTTCCAGCAGAGCATCTGGTGGATTCGAACTATGTGCTTCAGGATTGCAGCGCTGCTTCTTGTCACTAGGTCACCAGAGCTCCCTTTCCCATTGTTTTTACAGTTGTCAGAAGCAGGGCTTTCTGCAATGGCTTCAGACTCATGAAAGTGTGTGGGACTGTGTAAGAGGATGAAGCTTTTGGTGTACTCTATCTGAGAAGAGAAAGGCCTTGTCTGGACTTCTCAAACAAACAGACAAACCAAACCAAACCAAACCAAAACAAAAAACCCCAACACAAACAAGCCAACAAACTTCAAAAACTCATTGCTGCCAAGTCTGAACCAACTCATAGCTGACCCTCCAGCAGGTTTTCAAGAAGCTTTAAATCACATGGAGGAGATTGTTCCTCTTTCTCCTGAGGAACAGTGGTGGCTTTGAACTACTAGAGAAGCACCCCCTTTGGGTTGTCAGTGCAGATCCTATGGGCTATGCCACCAGAGCACTTTCTGAGATAATTTTTGTTGTTAGGTGTCTACCCTGTGCTACCTCATTGCAGCAGTCACTCTGTCAACCCACCTGGTCCAGGGTCTTCTCCTTTGTTGTCCCTCTACTTTCCCAAGCATAATTTTCCTCTCCATGGAATAACTAACCTCTCCTAGCAACATGCCTAAACTGTGAAATGAAATATTATCATTTGCCTCCAAGGAGCGTTCTAGTTTGGCAGTTCATTGGATTTTCAGCACGCTTCTTCCACACCACAACTTAAAGGCATCAATTCTTCTGTCATCCTTATTCATTGTCCAGCTCTCAGATGAATAGTAGGTGACTGAAAAGACCATCACCTGAATCAGGCACATCTTAGTCCTCAAACTGAAATAATTGCTCCCCAATAATTTAGAGAGGTCCCTGGCTGCAGACATTTCCAGTGCAATAAATTTCCTTATCTCCTGACTGCTGATAACAACTGTCCTGATTGTGGATCCAATTAAGATGAAATCTTTTCTCCATTATGATGTTGCCTATCAGTCCACTGGTATGGATTTTTGTTTTCTTGACATTGATATGCTATGCTATGCATATTAAAGGGTACAGTCCTCAGTCTTCTGCAGCAAGTCTTTCAACTCCTCCTCACAGCCAAGAAGGCTGTGTCATCTGCATAACATAAGTTGTTGATGACTCTTCCTCCAGTCCTAAGGCTACATTCTTCACAGAGTCCATGGCGACCCTTATGTATAAGCAGCTCTGAAGCCTCCTCTGTCCTGAGCTAGTTTCACTAATTCTGACACACCAACCTCCATTGCCCCAGTCACTATATAGACCCATTCATTGGGATCTTCCTCTCCTGCGTTGTCCCTCCACCTTTCCAAGCATGCTGTCCTTCTCCAAGACCATGTGTTGGAAGTATGTGAGACCGAGCTTTAAATCCTAGCCTCCAAAGAGAGACTTGGTTTCACCCTCTCCAAGACAGACCTATTTGTTTTCTTGGCAGTCCATGGTATGTTCAAGACTCTTCTCCAGCACCACAGTTTGAAGGCATTGCATTGATTCTTCTATCATTCTTAATCATTGTCCAGCTCTGTAATGCATGGTAAGTAATTGCGAAGACCATGGCCTGGATTAGGTGCACCTTAGTCTCTAGACTAACATTGTTGCTTTTCAGATTAAGTAGGAATGGAGAAAGGATACAAGCCAAATGCACAACTTTCCTAATTTTAAACTATGCAGTGTTCCCTTGCTCTGTTCACACAACATCCCCTTGGCTCTGGCATAGTTAAGTGATCTATAATTCCCATTCTCTCAATGTTGTCCATAACTTATTATGATTCGCACAGTCAAATGCTTTTTTTTTTTTATATAGGCCTCTTTTTAAAAAATCTTTACTTTCCAATAGGATCCATTTGACATCAGCAAATGTGCCAATGCCTATTTTAAATCCTGCTTTAACAATCTGGAGAAGTCAGTTGAGCAAGATGTTGAGAGTGGACCAGGGTCCTGGTTAAACCCAGTCATATGGCCCAAGACCATATGCATGTGAAGGGAAGACAGTTAAGAGTGAAGAAGTAAAGAGAAACTCTTATGAAGCGCTGTAAAATCTACTCCCTATGCACAATATGGGGCCCTGTGCACAATAACTAGTGGTCTAGTGCAATCTGAGAGGCATATGGTTGGAAGCCTTCAGCTGCTCCTTCCTCCTTGGGCAGTCTCTTCCTGTGTGATTAACTACTTCTGAAACCCCACCCAGCCACCCAGGGTCTCCTATGGGCCGGTTCTGACTCCATAGTATATAGACACCATGCACAAGATATCAAAACCCTACCTGATCCTCACATTCCCCATTGTGCTTAAACCCATTGTTCAGTCACTTGTCAGTCCATCTTGTGAAGGATCTCCTCTCTTTCCCTGACCCTTCCTCTGCCTCACTAATTATAACTTTTCACATGGTGATATAATTTTACTGTTCTTCATTTAGAAACTAGAATGTTTCTGTAAGAGAGAAATTAACTTCCAATGGTATAGTTTATGCAAGAAAGCAGGATAAATGCTTAATTCTTTCCCTTTTACCAAATATCTCTTAACTGTGTCTACTTCTGCTAAGGTACAAACTCACTATGATGCCCAGAATCAACACTAGCTGAGTGTATATTGAATATGCTTTAGCTTGGTGAAAGTGGGCTGAGGCTCAGTTGACCTCAATACCAAAGAAAGACAAGAGTAGAGTATTTACCCATTCTGTGTTGGCTGGTTGGGAGTAGTCACTGCAGTTTTAAGGGCCTGGGGCCATTTTCCATTATTTTAGTACTCCCTGTTTTATTTCCTGGGGTGGGTCATAAAACCTGTCTGGGGTAAACATTTATCAGATTAATTACTATTTCTTGGAACACACAGGGTAGAGGCATAAGGTCAGTAAAATAGAATTGCTTTGACTACATTTAATTGCTACCATCTGGTCCAAAATTCTTCACCTAATCTCCCTGACCTTAGATGATTGAGATTCTACTTGTCTTACAAGATCCTGAGTTTTTATTGTTCTCTATGTTTCACCTGATAGTATGCATAGGAATCAGATCGACTACATCTGTGGAAGGAACCGCTGGAGAAGCTCAATATCAGCTGTGAAAACTAGGCTGGGGGCTG
>NW_006400091.1:383512-388269 GCF_000299155.1 Elephantulus edwardii | reverse complement strand
CAACTTGGTGAGTGTGTCCAAGGCAGCATCTGTTAACTGAAATATGTCAATTGGTATACCATCTATTCCTGGAGCCTTATTTTTGGCCATTTCCTTCAAAGCAGCCTGAACTACTTCTTTCATCACCATAACACGACACAGAACAACAACAACAACTAGATGTCTGGTGGCCTACTGGTAAAAAGCTGCATTGTATATGCACAGTCTCCTCCTATGTGATTAACTGCCTCTGGTAACCCACTGGAGGGTCAGCTCTGAGGCATCTGACTCAGTGTCACAGACAGCAACAGATAGAACATTTATATAGTTAATATTTATGGATCAAACAAAAGCCCTTTGCTGTCTCTCCAGCAAGTGTTTCAGAGGCTTTAAATAGGTTACTCTTCTGGCTCCCACAGAGCCACTGGTGGATTTGAACAGCCAGAAATATGTTGCCTTTGGATTAGAAGCACAACTCCTACAGATTACATCATGACAGTTAATTTTTATTGAGTGTAGGGTATTTTAGATTCTTCTTTTTTGAAATATTTATTGGGTGTGAAGTATTTAGAGTTCTATAAGTACTTGGAATAGACACTATAAATGATCTCTATTTCACAGATGAGGAAACTGAAGCAGAGAGAGGTCCAGTCATGTGTTCAAACTCACATAAAGGAAATGCAGAGTCAAGATTAGAATCTAAGCATCTTGATTTCAGAACCCTAGATAATCAGATTAAAATTCTAATATGTTGTGATATGTGAATATGCTGTGCAAATATGTATATTAGGGAGGAACTCACATCAATTCTTTGATTGCTAAATTAAAAAAATTCTAGGAAAGAAATGTATTGGCTGAGTTTAACTAGATTATCCATCTCTAAATTGTAATGGATCTGAGGAAGGAAAGCACCTAGTTCAGGCCAGGAAAGGCAGTTTATTGAGAAGAAACTGCTGGGCTACTTCCAAAGCAGAGATCAGAAGCCACTTAAAGTTACAGTGGAGTTTTACATTGTCTTACAAGAAAATTGGTAGTTAGGATGTTCACAGCTACTTGGTACCAGATAAGGGAGCAAGTCAGGGGTCACAGATATTTATTCCTGGGAGAGGGAGGTAAAGACAGTTTCTGCAACTCTATCAGAAATAAACAGACTTACAGCTGGTGCTTTGATCATTACCATAGCCGTTTTTGGGAAAGGGAGTGTGGTCAGGGAGGGGGAAGAGAGCTGCGGCCCTAACATAAAGCAATCAATTGAAATCTAGGCAATGGAATATTATAAGAACATGGTAGCTTTCACACCAGATATATGGATCTGGCTAACAGTTTCCAGGAGAGGGCAAACATCTTACTGTTGTTATGTGCTGTCAAGTCATCTATGACTCATAGTGACCCTGTGTACAACAGCTCTGAACCCTGCTCTGTCCTGAGCCACCATTCTTGCTGACTCTGACACACCCACTCCCATTGCCCCAGTCACTCCATCAATCTATCTTATCTGGGGCCTTCCTCTCCTGAGCTATCTGTCCACCCTTAAAAAATCCTAGCCTCTAAAGGAGAAACTTGGTTTCACCTTCTCCAAGACAGACCTGTTTGTTCTTTTGGTGGTCCATGGTATGTTTAAGACTCTTCTCCAGCACTGTAACTCAAAATCATCAATTTTTCTCCTGCCATCTTTTGTCGTTGTCCAGTTTTCCGGTGCATAGCAAGTAAGTGTGAAGAGCATGCTCTGGATCAGGCACACCTTTATCTCTAGATTGACATCCTTGCCCTTCAGCACTCTGGAGAGGTACCCAACAGTAGATTTTCCCAGGACAGTTCATTTTTTGATTTCCTGACCACTGGTGCCAAGAATGTTATATCAATTTATTGTACTTGGCTATAGAACATATTTCTTCCCATATATTCAGGTTTCTGAATTATCTTATCCAACATGTTATTATTATATGCCATCAAGTTGCCTAAGCCTCATAGTGATCCTATGCACAATAGCTTTGAAACCTGCCCTATTCTGAGCCAGTCTCACTGTCTCACTGACACACCTATCCATATTATCTCAATTACTGAGTCAGTCTATCTCATCCTGAGTCTTCCCCTCTTGTGTTGTCCCTCTGCCCTTCAAAGTATGATATCCTTTTTCAGGAACTGGCCCCTCCTGGCCACATGCCCAAAGTGTGTGAGATGGAGCTTCAAAATCCTCACATCTAAGGAGCAGCTTGGTTTCACCCTTTCCAGAACAAACCTGTTCTCTTTGCAGTCCATGGAATGTTCAACACTATTCTCCAGCACCACAACTCAAAGGCATCAATTCTTCTGTTATCCTTAAGTCATTGTCTAGCTTTCTGATGCATAGCAAGTAATTGGAAAGAGCATGGCATGGATCAGACACACCCTAATCTCCAGACTGACATCATTGCTCTTTAGTACTCTGGAGAGCTTGTATTAAGCCTCCCTCATTTCCTGATATAGCATTTGGTCTGTTGTTGTTATGTGCCGTCTAGTCGTTTGCGACTCATAGCGACCCTATGTACAGCAGCACTAAACCGTGCTCTATCCTGTGCCAATCTCATTGCCTCTGACAAACCCATCCCGAGTACCCCAGTCACTGAATCAATCCACCTCATAGAGGGTCTTCCCCTCCTATGCTGTCCCTCCACACTCCCAAGCATGATGTCCCTCTCTAAAGACCTGTCTCTCCTTACAACATGTCCAAAGTATGTCAGACGAAGCCCCAGAATCCTTGCCTCCAAGGAGCAGCCTGGTTTAATCCTCTCTAGGATGAATCTGTTTGTTTTCTTGGCAGTCCATGGTACATTCAATACTCTTCTCCAGCACCACAGCTCAAAGGCGTCAATTCTCCTTCTATCCTCCCTAGTCATTGTCCAACTCTCTGATGCATAACAAGTGATTGCAAAAACCATGGCCTGTATCAGGCGGACCTTAGTCTCCAGAGGGACACTGTTGCTCTTGAGTATTTTGGAGAGGTTCCTAACCGCAGACTTTCCCATCGCAATACGTTTTTTTATTTGGTCTACTATTTATTTACTATTAATTAAAATATTATTTATTTACTATTAATGCTACTATCTAGCATTTGGTCTACTATTATTAAATTTTATATTCGGCTTCCCTCACTTCCTATCTCAGAGGTTCTGAGGAAAAGTCCTTTGCCTTGAACTTTTGCTCTAGGACTGACTTCTTGTGGCTTAGTGCTTCTTCTCTTCCTTTTGCAGAATGCTGTTGTTACAAGAGGCTCATTTCCCAGGAGAAGGTGATATATCCTCTAGATCTGGTATATAACTGTTATTTTCCTGGCCTCTCCTGAGTACTGAAGAGCAATGATGTCAGTCTGGTGACTAAGGTGTGCCTGATCCTGGCCATGCTCTTTGCAATTACTTGCTATGTGTCAGAAAGCTGGACAATGATGAGGGATGATAGAAGGAGAATTCAGCTATGATGCTGGAGAAGGGTATTGAATATACCATGGACTGCTAGGAGAACAAACAACTTTGTCCTAGAGAGGGTGAAAAGAGGCTGCTCATTGGAGGCAAGGATTCTGAAGTTCTGTCTGAGACACTTTGGGCATTTTGTAAGAAGGGACCAGTTCTTGGAGAGCGACTTCATGCTTGCGAGGGTGGAGGGACAGCACAAGAGAGTAAGACCCTCAATGAGATTGATAGATTCAGTGACTGGGGTCATAGGGATAGGTGTGCCAGAGACAATAAGGTTACTGGATAAAGCAAGGTTTAGGGTTGTTGTATGTAGGGTCAATATGAATTGCAAGTGACTTAACGACACATAACAAAAACAATAACAGCAATCACCACCACTGAGAAAACATGGCCATACATACCCAGCCAATAGATACGTCCTGTATGTTAACTAAAAGAGTACCTATGGTTTTCATTTGCATTTCTTGGGTGAGAAGAGGGTGCAATCCTCTATAATGAATAAGCAACCCTGATTATTTATTGGAACTCTGGTGGCCTAGTGGCAAGAACCTGCTTTGCAATCTCTAAGGCATGCAAATCTTTGAGGTTCACGGTCACCAGCTACTGTGTGTGATGATTTAGTACATGAAGTGGAAGCTGCATTGAAGGCATTGGCAAAAAATTAGGCCCCAGGATTCAATAGGCTACTGGTTGACTTGTTTCAATTAACAGATGCAGCTTTGGATGTACTCACTAGACTGTACTAGGAAATCTGGAGGACAGCTTTCTGGCCAAAAAATTAGAAGAGGTCCATATTTGTTCCCATTCCCAAGAAAGGTCATCCAACAGAATGTGGAAACTACTGAACAATATCATTAATATTACATTCAAACAAAATACGGCTGAAGATTATTAAAAAAGATATCTAAAACAGTATATAGATAGGGGACTGCCAGAAGTTCAAGCAGGATTTTGAAGAGGCCATGGCAGCAGGGATATTGTTGCTGTTGTTAGATGGTTCATAGCTGAAAGTAAAGAATGTTGTTGTTGTTGTTATGGGCCGTCGAGTCACTTGCGACTCATAGCGACCCTATGTACAGCAGCCCTAAACTCTGCTCTGTCCTGTGCCAATCGCACCATCTCCAATACACCCATCCCGATTACCCCAGTCACTGAAACAATCCACCTCATACAAGGCCTTCCCCTCCTGCACTGTTCCTCAACTCTACCAAGCATAATGTCCCTCTCCAAGGACTGGTCCCTCCTTACAACATGTCCAAAGTATTTTAGACGGAGCCTCATAATCCTTGTCTCCAAGGAGCTGCCCGGTTTGACCCTTTCCAGGATGAA
>NW_006400091.1:381375-382551 GCF_000299155.1 Elephantulus edwardii | reverse complement strand
CAGGATAGAGCAGGGTTTAGGGCTGTTGTGCATAGGGTTGCTATGAGTCGGAAACGACTCGACGGCACATAACAACAACAACAACAACAACATGTTTCTCCTATCTCATGTCAAACCTGACCTGCCTCCTTTCATTTCCTAAGACACCAAGGTCTTTCCCATTTCAGCGCCATCTTCTCTACTACTTGGAAAGTTTTCTCTAACTCTTCCTTCCCCAATTGACTTACTTTCCTTTCTCAGGGAAGACTTTTGCTGCTGCTGTTGTGTACCGTTGAGTTGGAACTAACTCATAGCTTATCCACCAGTGAGTTTTCAGAGGCAGTTGATCACATGGGAGGTTATTTCTCATGTTTACCCACAGAGCAGCTTAGCTGGTAAATTTGAACTGCATGCCTTTGGGTTGGCAGCACAATTCCTTACCCCACTAGGCATCCTGCCAGATGTGCAGGCTGGATTTAGAAGAGGTTGCAGTACTAAGGATATTATAGCTAATGTAAGATGGATCTTGGCAGAAAGCAAAGAATACCAAAAGAATGTCTATCTGTGCTTCTTTGACCATGCAAAGGCTTTTAACTGTGAATCACAACAAGCTGTGTCTAACTCTGAGAAGAATGGGAATCCCAGAACATTTGATTGTGCTAATGTGAAACCTATACTTGGACCAAGAGGCAGTAGTCAGAACAGAGCAGGGACACACTGGATGGTTTCAAAATCAAGAAAGGGGTCCGTCAGGGATGTATTTTGTCTCCATACGTTTTCAATCTGTATGCAGAACAGATCATCGAAGACGCTGGGCTGTATGAGGAGGAATGTGGCATCAGGATTGGTGGAAGAATCGTCAACAACCTGTGTTATGCAGGTGACACAGCCCTGCTCACTGAAACTGAGAAGGACCTGAAGCACTTGCTGCAGAAGGTCAAGGACTGCAGTCTTGAATGTGGATTGAAGCTCAATATCAAGAAAACAAAGATTCTCACCACTGGGCCAATTGAAAGCATCAGTATGGATAGTGAAGAGATTGAGATAGTTAACAGTTTTAGTTTGCTTGTCTCCACAGTCAACACTCTTGGTAACAGCAGCCAGGAAATCAGGAGATGAATTGCATTGGGAAAGTCAGCTGTGAGGGACCTCTCAAGAGTACTGAAGTGCAATGATGTCACGCTGGAGACTAAGGTG
>NW_006400091.1:372272-374404 GCF_000299155.1 Elephantulus edwardii | reverse complement strand
TAACATACTTTGGACATGTTGTAAGGAGGGAGCGGTCCTTGGAAAAGGACATCATGCTTGGCAGGGTGGAGGGACAGCATAGGAGGGGAAGACCCTCTATGAGGTGGATTGATTCAGTGACTGGGGTAATCAGATGGGAGTGTCGGAGGCAGTGCGATTGGCACAGGACTGAGCAGAGTTTAGGGCTGTTGTACATTGGGTTGCTATGAATTGCAAGCGAGTTGACAGCACATAACAACAACAACAACAACGACCAGAAGTCAGAAAATAAGGAGCTGTATTACACTGGGAAAGTCTGTAGTTAGGGATCTCTCCAAATTACTGAGGATCAATGATGTCTAAGTTTGAAGACTAAGGTGTATCTGATTCAGGCCATGGTCTTTCCAGTCACTTGCTATACATCTGAGAGCTGGACAATAAATAAGGAAGACAGCAGAAAAATTGATGCTTTTGAGCTGTGGTATTAGAGAAGTACACTGAACATCCCATCGACGGCCAAGAGAACAAGTATGTCTTGGAGAAAGTGAAGCCAGAGTGCTATTTGGAGGCAAAGATGATGAGGCTTTGCCTCACATGCTTTGGGCATGTTGCTAGGAGGGTCTTTTCTTTGGAGAGGGACATGATGTTTAGAAAGGTGAGGGTCAATGAAAGAGAGAAAGACCCTCGACCAGGTGCATTGACATGGTGACTGCTGCAATAGGCTCTAGTGTGCCTGGAATTATGAGGATGGCACAGGATGGGACAGGGTTCAGATCTATTTTTCATAGGGTCATTGTGAGTCATACTTGACTTGATGGCACCTAACAACAATAACAACAAAAACAACATATCTGCCTGCTAACTGAAGCGTCAGTGATTTAAATTCACCAGACTCTCTAGAGAGAGATGGGAAATTTACTCAAAGATTTATAGTCTTGGAAATCTAATGGCAGGTCACCATGAATAAGAATTGACCTCATGGCAGTAGGTAAACAGTGAATACTCAATGTACCTCAGTGGAGATGGTGAATCACAAATATCTGGTACATCTTGATCTTTCATCTAGTCATACCTCACTCAGGACATACATATTATATACTTATTTTTATCTCTTTTTAGCATGCCTTACATACCATTTGTTTCTACAGTTTTTTTATAGTCTTTTTTTTTTTAAAAAAAATCTTATTTTATATACTAAAACAGAAAATTCTTAAATAATACAAAAAGCATGTTACAAATGAAAAAGAATGTAAAGCCAAAGTTACCTTGGGAAAAATCTCTTAAAAGGCACATGCCATTAAACAGAAGCACAATATATTCTATTTATGAGCCACTTGGAGAGTGATATGCTATAGCTTTAAAATGTCCAACCAATGCATTTGTCCTTTAGTGCTGTAGTGGATTGCTTTTTCTCTTACTGAGCCTGTGAAGAAGTAGTTGGCTTGCATTTAGAGTCTCCAGAATAGCACTCAGACTGCCAGATGCCCAGCCAGATTCCCATACCCTAGAACAAACACATGAACACCATGACATAGACATCAACTGAGGGAGTGACTGACTTCTTTCTGCTGTTTGTTCTGGGCATTCACTCCCTGAGTTCAGAGCTTCCCTCTCTCAAGCCTGGTTGAAGTCACATGAGTATGTGTGCATAGTTCACTTCTAGAGTCAGTGGTCATTCAGTGGTAGGTTTCCTGCCTTTGATGCTGGAGGCTTGGGTTCAGTCTCTGACCAGTGCACCTCATGTGTAACCATACCCTGTATGTTAGTGGAAATTGGTCTGTTGCTATGATACTGAACAGATTTCAGTGGAATATCCAAAGATAGACTAAGAAGAAAGGCCTGGTGATAACTTGTTGGTTATCCTCAATGGAAGACGAGCCAATGTTTCCTTCCATTGTGTATGAATTGACATGAGTCAGGGCAGACATGGTGGCAAGTAACAACACCAATATGTTGCACTTGTACAGTATAAAATATAAAGCAACAAAAGGCAGACTATCCACAGTTTCTTTTTAAATGGGAGAAAATATTTAATGAAAAGGACACCAATATCCACTCATCAATAATCCAAATCCAGGCAAGAAATCTGAAGAACAACCACTTGGCCAACTGACTGAAAGAGGTCAATATTTGTTCCCATCCCAAAGAAGGGC
>NW_006400091.1:368924-370887 GCF_000299155.1 Elephantulus edwardii | reverse complement strand
GAGAACGATGTTGGCTCTCGGGTTTGCATAAATACTTTTTACTATGTTGAAGAAATTACTCTCTAATCCTATTTTGTTGAGTGTTTTAATCAGGAAAGGGTGTTGGATTTTGTCAAAGGCCTTTTCTGCATCACTTAATAGGATCATGTGGTTCTTTTTCTTTGCTTTGTTAATGTGATGAATTACATTGATTGTTTTCCTTATGTTGAACCATCCTTGCTTACCTGTTATAAATCCCACTTGGTCAGGATGGATTATTTCTTTGATGCATCGTTGAATTCTATTGGTCAGTATTTTATTCAGTATTTTTGCATCTATGTTCATAAGAGATATTGGCCTATAGTTTTCTCTTTTGGTGGTGTCCTTTCCTGGCTTTGGTATCAAGGATATATTTGCTTCATAAAATGAATCTGGGAGAATTCCATCTTTCTCTATTTCCTGAAAGAGTTTATGTAGAATTGGTGACAATTCTACTTTGAATGTTTGATAAAATTAACTTGTAAAACTATGTGGTCCGGGACTTTTTTTGGTCAGAAATTGTTGTATTACCTTTTCAATTCCTTCTTTTGTAATGGGTCTGTTCAGATGTTCAATTTCTATTAGTTTAGGTAGGTTTTGCGTTTCTAGGTATTTGTCCATTGCCTCTAGGTTTTCATATTTGTTTTAGTATAATTTTTCATAATACTCTAATGTTAGCTTTTTAATTTTAATTGGTTCTGTTATGATGTTGCCTGATTCATCTCTTATTAGCATTATTTTTGTTTTTTCTTTCCTTTCTTTTGTGAGTTTTGCTAATGGTTTGTCGATTTTATTGACCTTTTCAAAGAACCAACTCCTAGCTTTGTTGATAGTTTCAATTGTTTTTCGGTTTTCTATTGCATTTATTTCTGCTCTCATTTTTATACTTTCGTTTTTTTAGAAGGTGTCGGGCTTTCTTGCTGCTCTTTTTCAATTTGCTGAAGATGTTGAGTTAGAGAGTCAATGGTCAGTTTTTCTTGCCTTTTGATGTGCTTGCTTACTGCTATAAATTGACCTCTGATTACTGCTTTGGCTGTTTCCCAGAGGTTTTGGTAAGTGGTGTTTTTATGGTCATTTGTTTCCAGAAACTTTTTAATTTCATTTTTTATTTCTTCTAGTACCCAGTCGTGTTCAAGTAAGGAGTTGTTCAGCTTCCAAATGCATGTTTTTTCTCCTTTATCATCCTATTATTAATTTCTAATTTTGTAGCATTATGGTCTGAAAAGATGCTTTGTATTATTTCTATGTTTTTTAGTTTATTGATGCTTGCCTTGTGTTGTAGAATGGGATCTATTCTGGAGAATGTTCCATGTACATTGAAGAAGGAGGTATGCTGTGGTTTTTGGGTTTGCATTAGCCTACAAATCTCTATGAGGTCAGTTGGTTTATTGTGCGGTTTAGTTCTTCAGTATCTTTGTTGAGTTTCTTTCTGGTAGTTCTGTCTTTTCTTAAGAGGGGTGTATTAAAGTCTCCAAATATTATAGTACTGTTGTCTATTTCCTTTTTCAGTTTTGTTAATATTTGTTTTATGTATTTTGCAGGTCTTTCATTTGGTGCATATATATTTATTATTGTTATGTCCTCTTGTTTTATTGACCCTCTCAACATTATGTAGTGACCTACCTTGTCCTTTGTGATGGTTTTTACATTGATATTTATTTCATCAGAGATTAATATCTCTACTCCTGCTATTTTTTGGTTGCCGTTTGCTTGGTATATTTTCCCCACCCTTTTATTGTTAGTCTGTCTTTATCTTCATTTTTCAGGTGTGTCTCTTGTAGACAAGATATTGATGGACTTTGGCTTTTTATCCAGTCTGCTACTCTTTTTTCTCTTCAACGGTGCATTTAAAGCATTTACATTCAGTGTGATTATTGATAGCGTTTTATTGCTATCATTCTGTTGAGTTCTTTTTGATGTTGTTGCTTATTTACTTTGGTCCATG
>NW_006400091.1:357082-365571 GCF_000299155.1 Elephantulus edwardii | reverse complement strand
TTGGTTGACAGTTGTGTTCTTTGAGTGGTTGATAAATGTCTTTCCACTCTCTTCTCCCTTGCATGCTTTCTTTTGAGAAATTGGCACTTAATCTTATCTGCTCTCCCTTATTGGTCACTCTTTGTTTCTCTCTTGCTGCTTTCAGGATTCTCTTCTTATCTTTGGTTCTGGAAATTTTAACTATGATATGCCTTGATGTTTTTCTTTTGAGGTCTAGTCTATATGGGATTCGCTGAGCTTCTTGTATATATATTCTCTCATTCTTCATCATGCCTGGGAAGTTTTCCTCTAGTAATTCTTCCGCAACTTTTTCAGGGCCTTTACTTGCCTCTTCCTTTTCTGGGATTCCAATGATGTGCATGTTATTTCTCTTGATGGTGTCCCACATTATTCTTCGGTTTTCTTTGTTTTCCTTCTTTTTGAGTCTGCTTTTTGCTCTAGCAGATCAGTGGTGATAATTTTGTCTTCTGTTTCACTGGTTCTGTGTTCCATCTCTTCAACTCTGCTCATGTGTCCCTTCATCATGTTGACAGTATCTGAAACATTGGACCTCATATTTTGGATAGTGGTTTCTTGTTTTTCCAGTGCTGTTAATGCCTCGTTTGTTTTCTCTACATTGTTCTGGACGTTGTTTTTTGGTTTTTTTGTTTGTTTGTTTTGTTTTTTAGTTCTTCCTGGTTTTTGCTTGTAGTATCCTGTAATTCTTCAAGTTTGTCTTTTATCCATTGAAAATATTCAATCATTGTTCTTTGAAATTTTGTATCAGAAAGTTGCATCAGACTTTCTGGCTTCAGGAAATCCATTGATACTGTGTCATCTTTTTAGGACATCTTGCTTTGTGCTTGCGTATTGTGTGGGACAGCTTGCTCTCTTCGAGACATTGATATGTTCTTGATCTAATGATAATGCTCTAGAGATCAGGTGGGTAGCTATCCCACTTGTGTTTTTCTCTGAACTTCTGAATCCAGGGAAATGTCAGTTCAGAGCCTGTGAGAGCAGCCCCTTGTAGGTAAGACAGGTCAAGGTGCTCCGGATTAAAGGCAGGTTGATTAACCAGATGTGTAGGTA
The DNA here is from genome assembly GCF_000299155.1 of Elephantulus edwardii. Taxonomy (NCBI): domain Eukaryota; kingdom Metazoa; phylum Chordata; class Mammalia; order Macroscelidea; family Macroscelididae; genus Elephantulus; species Elephantulus edwardii. The sequence goes on along the minus strand of NW_006400091.1, from coordinate 364,503 downwards.
CAGGCGTGGAGCCAAATGGGATGGTGTATGCACAGGGGTGGGGCAATCACAAGGGCAGGTCTACCACTTGGGGGACCTCACTCAGACTTCAGTTGTCTGGGTGTGCTTACACTTGGGGTCTCTATTCAAATTCTAGTTGTATGTCTCCCACCCAGTGGTTTTCATTCACTGGTCTCTCTCCAGTGGTGCTCACGCAGATGGCCTTGCACAGTGGCAAGGAAGGGTCCTGGGTCCAAGGAGACTGAACAAGACAAGTCAAATTCCCACCAACCCACTCACCTCTGGCTGTTTTGCAGTGTTCACAAAAGTTCAACCAAATTATCACTGGCCCACTCATTCCTGAGCAGTTGGCGTGGCCCGAGAGAGCTCAGCCAAATTCCCACCAGTGGGCGCACCTTTTGGTACTCTCCCAGACAATCGACGGTGCCCAAGAAAACCCAGTTAAGATCCTACCAGCCTTTCTCGTGGCAGATCAGTCCCACAACAACTTGTTTGGTGGATTCAGTCGGTGGCAGGTTCTGCAGTGTGCCTTTGTGCTGACTCAGAATCTACTGTCCACGGCTGTTCGTAGGTCTCTGTGCTGTGTGAAGGAGTCTCTAGTGCCCTGGAGGACTGCCAGGGGTGCAGGGTTGTGGCCAGGTCACCATGGTGTGCCAGAAGTGTGGGTGCATGTGATGGTGGTGGGATGGTGTTCAGGAATGCGGTGCTGTGGCAGGGGTTGGGGTGCAGGTCTTGGGCAGCACTGGGAGGTAGGGGTGCAGTCTGTTCCCAGATATTAAGCTGCCAAGTCACCAGTCCTCAGCAAATAAGACTTCACGTGCTCTCACCCTTGTGTGCCAAAAATATTCTCTTATGTCTTCTTAATGTTGTCTTGGCCTCCAGTGGTCAGGGACATAGCACACATTTGCTAAGCCTCTAACTCAGATTGATGATTGAACCTTTGGTCATGGTAGTTTGATTCTCAGTCCAAATGAAGCAAAAATTAAAGCTCTGATCTCTTCATATAATATTCTACTTCTTAGACTAAACATTCCACTAGGATGTGGAAACCTGTACAGAAAATATCAACAGAGAAGAATATATTACATCATTACCAGACCTGAATGATATATTTTTATCATGTCGACATCATGGAAATGAGATAGTAGGATGAATCCATACTTGTGAGCACAGAGAAGAAGGGGCATTTGAAAAATGAGTGAAGATACTCTCAAACTTGTCAGCTTGACTTAGGATAGACATGATCTGTTGTCTGTCTTTTGGGTTCTTGCACTTGTCCTTCCTTCTGTCCCCCATCTCCCTGATTTTTTATTAGATGGTGAACTCCTTATAGGAAAGTACTGTACCTTGTTCTCCACATCCTAACACAGTTCCAGACATTTATGAAGTTCTCGATATTTGTTGAAAAACTGATAGTTGTATGCTTCATGAAGCAGGAAACTGGATATGATTGTAGATCTCTTTTTATTTGGGGGAACTTCAGCTCAAAGGAAGTGATTTATTTTCCATTTAGTGGGCTGGTGAGTGCTGTTGACTGTTGGGTGTCTGGTTGTGTTTTTAAACATGTTGTCATTTCTACCTGCCCAGCTAACTTTATGAGCATGCTCACACAAGGCAGCTGGCTCACTACATCCCTGGCAACAGTTCTTAGCTACTGTGCAAGCCAGTAAGTCATAGACACACATCAGTCTATCCTTGAGTTTCCCACCCACTCTAATTGAACAGTAAACCAATCCTTTTTTTTTTGGAGTCCTGGCATCACCCACCCTGTGTTCTCTAGATATCCCTTGTTGATTGAGCTGCTTAGACTTTGTCAGCAACATGGCACTAAAGTAAAAGTGAGTTCATCCACAGAGCATGTGCCTGGCAGCCAAGTCCTCAGGTTTGACTAAAATTACCCAAGTCAGTTCATATTCAGTAAGCAGTCACACAGGGACATGTCCATTCTGAGATGTCACATACCAGGACCAGCTGTTGCTTTGGCCAGATTTCCCCAAGATCCTTGAATGGAATTCCTAGTGGGAGGCATGGGAGGTCAAACTACCTCCACCAATATCCATTACCCTCATTCTACCAAGTTCTGGTTTTGCCTTAACAATAGTTTACAGTAGGAATTCTTGTCAGTTTTTTTTTTTAATTCTTCCTATATTGCATTCTCTCACTTGGTCTATAGCTACAGATGAAAAGACTCAAATTGTAATTATCAGAGACCAGAGACCAGGAACTGTTTTAATTCTAGGAGGTAAAGAATTCACTATGACTAAAAAGTTATATTCCAATGTATAATGCTCTCTGTGTGGTGTATACTAGCACTCTGATCTTGAACGAGACAATTGTGTAATGTTGGCCCATTAATTGAGAATAATTCTCCCAGCTTCACAGTACTGCATACCAGCCAAACTTGTTCTTCTCATATACAAGAGCTTGTGATTGTTGCATTTGCCCTTTAATGGCAACCTTTCTCGAGAATTTGGAATCAAAACAGAGGCCTGCTACTTAAATATCAGCTCCTTTCCACCCTGAGTAAGAAACAATCTGTTTAAACTTGAAAGAACTTGAGTTTTCTAATGCCTAGAGAATGATAATGCCTCAACATTTTCCACCATCCATCATATTCAAATGCTTGGCCATGGGTTTTTTTCCCCCAAATAAAGCTAGATAATGTGTCACACAAGAAAAAGACTCATGAATTTTTATGAATACACAATGAGATGGACATTCATAGAAGAAAGACCATAAAAATCATCCTCAACAACTCTTTTTTTTAAAAAAATTAATTTTAATGAAAGTTTAAAGACTTTGGATTTCCATTCATTCATTGTTGCACTTTTCTCCCTGCTCCTCCATCCTTAGTTCACTCTTCTCTTTGAAAAGTAAAAGAAAAATTCTTTCATTGTTATATAATCCTTCCCCCCAAGTCCACTCCACTATGCAGCCTTCATTCTGGACTCCTGTCATGACAATAATACCTAATCATATATCCCTTTTAAACAATTCTCTCCTCATCTGTTTCAATGCGGTATACATTATTTATCCCATCTTTCTCAGTCTCCCCCCCTAACAACTCTTAAATACAAATACATTTTCCTCATTCTATCTAAAGGAAAGCATTCCTATGTAAATGTTTATAACTCAAAATGACATGCAGTAAAGATGTAATTATCCATAATTCAGATGAGAAAATATTTTTATGTTTTCATATGCAAAAAATTACTTATCATATACTTTTAAATAGCATGTTGTTGTTGCTGTTATGTGCCACTGAGTCACCTGTGACTCATAGTGATGCAATGTACAATAGTTCTGAAGCCTGCACTATCTTGAGCCTCACTGACTCCAACACACCTACCTCCGTTATCCACTGTATCAATCCATCTCATCTGGGGTCTTCTTCTCCTGTGCTATCTCTTTACCCTTCCAGATATGATGTTCTTCTTCAAGGATGGGTCCTTCCTGGCCATATGTCCAAAGCATGTGAAATGGAGCTTTAGAATCCTAGCCTCCAAGGAGAAACTTGGTTTCACCCTCTTTAAGATAGACGTATTTGTTCTCTTGGGAGGCCATAGTATGTTCAAATCTCTTCTGCACCACAGCGCAAACATAAAATAACAGATAATGTTCACAGTGCAATGCTATGAAGATTTGATGCTGAAATGGTAAGTGTAGTTCCAGGATCAGGAGGTTAGCCATGCTGAGGACTTTTGGGTAAGGTGGTAGACTAGACAGATGGCAGTCCCGAGTCTCTTCAATGAAGATACCAGAAAACAAACATAGCAGATGCAGATGATAGTCTTGGAATCCTCAATTTAAAAGAAAAAGAGAAATAGTTCAAACACCAACAAGAGGAAGAAAGGGATGAAAACACCAAATAAAGAATCAGATGGAGTGATGAATTGCAAATGGTGAAGTGTGGCCAGTTTGATTATTTGCGGATGCAGATGCAGATGATTTTCTGGTTAACTCTGGAAACCAGGACTGCAGCAGGGTCCACACTGGCAGCTGGCCAATGATAAGAAAGGTGCGAGCTCCTCCTTAGTCCCGTAGTCTCCTGGATATCAAAGGAGTGATTTCCTCCACCGCCCCACTGACCACCAAGTAGCTATCAGTAGTCCTCTGACCCTGTCCCAGCTCCACCTGAGGTCAAGTTTATGCCTTTTGCATCTGGCGCAGAAGGGTGTGCACAGCCCTACATACAGAGACTCCATCTGGGTCTCAGTACCTGTGCTGTGCCTAGCTTGCAGCTAGCCCCTATATTGGTGGCGCCACCACCTGCTGTGACTGGGATCCTTGACTTTCACCAGGTACCCTTGTGGATTCCTGCATGTTACTTATCACCACATCTGGAGCAGTGCAGCCTCCATGGAGTACATCATCTCCAAGCGTCCTGGGCTGAAAGTGACTTTTTCTTCATGCCAGCAGAGTCTGTCACTCTGACTAGGTCATCTATTTACACTTATCCTACACTTATCCCCTGGACTGGGAAAGACACCATCCCTGGTCAGACAGATTACTCTAGAAAAATGCAGAGTTCAGTAGAAACCCATCTTAGGATACGTTCCATGCTCCTCGAGTCTCCTAAACCAGAAGAGGTGCTGTCCATGCCACAGCTCACATCTTGGGGCTTCCGCCACCTGTTAGAGGAGCAGAAACTGTCCTGTCTGGGCTCCCAGACACCAACTTTCTGTGGGACTGTAAGACACTCTTTCAGATCAGACATCTTTTCCCCACTCCCACAGCAGTAGCAAGAGTACCAAGAAGCTTCCTGGGATTCTCCTCTAGCTTCCTCCTTTTTCCCCTCCTATCACTTTTCCAGGTTGTTGTTTGTATAGTGACTCCGCCCCCAAACTCCCATTTTCTCTGCCTTCTCTACAGCTGCCTCCCTCTCTTGTTACTGTCCTCTCCCCTTTCCTATTCTGATATGCCTTCCTTTTGTATCTTTCTCATTTTAGGGGTTTTCTTTTTTCCTTTTACTATTCAGTCTTGCTTTTGAATTTGAGTTTTGTTGTTGTTGTTTTGTGTCCTTTTTCCTTCCTCCTTCCTGACAAAAGACAGCAACTGTACACACATTCCTCCAGTAGCTTCACCCATTGGGCCAGAGTAAAGACCAGCTTTTTGTTCCACAAAAGACTGCAGCGAACACCAGCCCAGCCTGCTCTCTGTTTTCTGTGTGAACAGCAAACAGAGAACTGCATGTACACCTGCATCCTTTATCACACACCAAAGAAGACAGGAGGTGGAACACTAAGTATCATCGTACATCATCGGGCTGTACAGCACAGTAGCAAGAATCAATCAGCTATATCAAAATGATAGAAAGCCAACACCTTCATGGTGTGTCAGAGGAAACAGAACTTTAGAGTGGTTTAAATCACTCAAAAAACATCCAAAACACTTGACACGATGAAACAAAATGTACAGAACTTCCTGAGAAGAAATTCAAAAGAATGATAGGTAAATGCCTCCATCAGATTGAGGAAAAGTTCAAGAGAAACCACAGTAATATCAAGAAAAAAATGGGCAAAACTCTAGAATTAAAAAGTCCTTCTGTTGTTTCTGTTATGTGCCGTTGAGTCGTTTGCGACTCATAGTGACCCTATGTACAACAGCCCCAAACCCTGCTCTATCCTGTGTCAATCGCATTGCCTCTGACATACCCATCCCGATTACCCCAGTCACTGAATCAATCCCCTCATAGAGGGTCTTCCCCTCCTGCGCTGTCCCTCGACTCTACCCAGCATGATGTCCCTCTCTAAAGACCTGTCTCTCCTTACAACATATCCAAAGTATGTCAGACGAAGCCCCAGAATCCTTGCCTCCAAGGAGTAGCCTGGTTTAACCCTCTCTAGGATGAATCTGTTTGTTTTCTTGGCAGTCCATGGTACATTCAATACTCTTCTCCAGCACCACAGCTCAAAGGCGTCAATTCTCCTTCTATCCTCCCTAGTCATTGTCCAACTCTCTGATGCATAACAAGTGATTGCAAAGACCATGGCCTGTATCAGGCAGACCTTAGTCTCCAGAGAGACACCGTGGCTCCTGAGTACTTTAGAGAGGTCCCTAACCACAGACTTTCCCATCGCAGTATGTTTTTTGATTTCCTGGCTGCTGGTGCCAAGAGTGTTGACTGTGGAGCTGAGCAAACTGAAGATGTGAACAATCTCAATCTCTTCACCATCCATCCTGATGCTACCGATTGGTCCAGTGGTGAGAAAGAAAATAGAAAATTAGAGTTAATATGAAATTAGAAAATTAAAAATCGGACTATTAAGACTAAATTTAAGAAATAAAGGGCATATTGGAAGGGAAAAGAGCAGAACTGAAGTAACGAACACAGGATCAGTGAGATTGAGGACACATTGTTCACTATTAAACTGTTAGGGGAACAGTCAGAAAAAGGACAATGAAGAAAGTGTAAGAATTATGAGCAACAACAACATCGAGAGGAATACTTTTTACATGCTCACTTATTTTAAAAATTGTTTTAATCTTTTACAATCCCCTTCATTATGCCTTGGTGAAGAGGCCATCCATGTTTTTAACTTTTGATGTGGCCACAAAGTCATAAATAAAGCTTGTCTTGTTAAAAAAAAAGAAAAAAAGAAATACTTTATGTGTGCTTGGAATTCCACAATAGAAAGAGAAAAAAAAATCACAGAGGATATCAATAAAGAGGTTTTGGAATAAAACTTCCAAGTATAATGAAAAAAACGAGAAAGTATATATTCAAGAAGATGAACAAGTCCTACTCAGGCATGGCCTCTGGGTTGAAAGTACTCCCTGTGGACTATGCCACCAGGAAACAACTGTCTACACAGATTAAGGTAGGGGAAAGGAAATACACAGTAATGAACTGATCAGAAAAATAGAATTAATACAAATCAGAATTACAAAGAAGAAATGTGAAAAATGTAATGTCAGTGTCGGTATTGAAATCAAGTTGGCTCACCTTTCTTGCGAATGGGAACAAGTATTGACCTCTTCCAATTTATTGGACAGAGAGCTATCCTCCAAATTTCCTAGCAAAGACTAGTGAGTGTATCCAAAGCTGCACCATTTAATCAAATCAAGTCAATTAGTATTCCATCAATTTCTGGGGCTTTATTTTTTGTGAATGCCTTCAATGCAGCTTCCACTTCTTCCTTAATTACCACTGGCTCCTGTTCATATGATATCTCCTGAATTTTTTCAGTATTAATCATTTCTTTTTGGTACAGTGCTTCTGTGTATTCCCTCCATTTTCTTTTGATGCTTTCTGAGTAATTCAGTATATTGCCCATGTTGTTGTTGTTGTTATGCGCCATCAAGTTGCTTGTGACTCATAGCGACCCTATGTACAACAGCCCTAAACTCTGCTCTGTCCTGTACCAATCGCACTGTCTCTGACACTCCCATCCCAATTATCCCAGTCACTGAATCAATCC